>NC_084730.1:3053803-3380692 GCF_033807575.1 Cydia pomonella
TTTTCGGGTAGTTATGACATTTATTGGTTAACCAACCAAATACAACATCGCCTGGATCTGTGACTGAACAACCTGACTTTAACCTACATTATTTGATTATTTAATGTTTTCATCTACCCTCAACTGGCTTAAGGAGCCATTTGAGTGTAAATTTTGTTTACTTTTATTTAAATACCTAAAGATACAGAGTAGTTTCAACAAAATGTAAAATCTCTACTGATCCCTACTAATATTAGAAAATAAATGTTTTTATTGAGCGAAGCGTCGAAAGTCACGTAAATATGTTCTCCTGTACAGGTCGCAATTCTTAACCGATTCTCGTGAAATTTTGTGAGCAGGTTCAGTAATTTGATAGAATTTTTCCTGTTCAGTAGTTAAATATGATAAGATTTTTCAGTCGTTTCGTTTTTTTGGAAAATTTTCTGAATTGGCATTAAGGACATAAGTGCCATTAGCGTCTACGGCACTTAAAACCATTGCGAGTACGCTGTGATAATGATTTAACCTTTTGAACGCTTTCTCTCGCATCAAAATGTAGCATACACGCCAGCATCTCAACTAGTGAGAAAGGAATTTAAACCTTATCTGTCAGCAGTAAAATAGCTTTGACAGCGTCTGCCATAACCCCTTTAGGGGTCGTTGGCGTGGTAGGCACGACAGCACACGACCACTTTAGTGGCTCTTGGCGTTCAAAGGGTTAAAAAAGTAAGTATTTTTTGTTATTACAATTTTTAAGCTTATGCATCTTAACGCGTGGTCTACAGCTCACGGAGCCACTAGTATAATATTGTTTTATATTCTATTATAAACACTGATTATGTTTATAAATATTTGATCCTCAGAATTAATGTAAAACAGAGGGACGTCACTCGGACGTCGTCAGTAAAAAACGAGCCTCAGAAATTATTTTCAGGAATTCGAGATTAGAGAGACAGAAATTAGAGAGAGAGAGTTTAAAACAGGAGCTAACAGATAGACCGAGGTAAAGGCGATTGTATGTATGTCGCGCGTAACCACTAGTGTCCGACTGAAACCCTTTTTTCGCCAAAACTAAAGTGAAAGCCTAAGGTTCAGTTTTCCTCTAGTTTCAGTAGAATTATTACTTTATTTTTATGCCGAAACTGAAACGATGTTTCGAACACTAGTAGTGTTAAGAATTTCGTCTTAGCAACCAAACTCCTGACTCGACACCGTCTCAAACACAAAAGCTGTCACTTGGACGCCACATCACCGAACTGCCAAAGCTGAAATTGAAGTTTATGCATATGCCCGTAGGTCTATGTTGCTCTGTGGTCTGTGACGAATTAATCAGTCTTCAGCGTTGGACTTACGGTGCGGATATATCCGTCACTATGCGGGTCCACACAGAGCGAATATACGGGCGATGCAATTTCCTCGCGCGCAAAACGTCCAGTGTAGACGTGCCTCGGCCGAAGCAAATTGCCTCGCGCAGATTGGCTCGGGAAATTGCCTCGCGCAGATTGGCTCGGGAAATTGCCTCGCGCGTATTGCTCGCTCTGTGTGGACCCTATTGGCGTCAAAAAGATTAAAAATCGTACAAAACAAGTGTTACCTCTCATATTCGTCTAGTTTTTTAGTAAGCAGCTCGTTCTTCAGTTTAGCTGCCGCCAGCTCCCTGGTGAGCTGGGTCTTGCTCTTGTTGCCGGCCGGGTGCAGCAGCGGGTGCTTGCGCAGGCGGCTGGCCGACGGCCGCTGGTTCGGGTCCGGGTCGATCATTTTCTGAAATTAATTATATTTGTGAGGATCATATTAATATAAAATATGTGATGTGTTTGATAAGAAATTTGAATTCTTAAATTTTGTAAATGGATCATTTGTGAGACGTATGTCATAATTATTTTATGAAAATAATACATATTTTGTAAAACAACACGACACAAATATATATTAATATTGTTATTTTACCCGTCTCTCTTTCTTTTTAAATAATCGTGAAGTAGTGGGAGAGTGGAATTGGAATTCCATGAAGAGTAGGGGTCCATTGACACTACCCTGAGGTACACTATAAAAAATATATTCGATTCTACACTGATACGATTTCCAATATATTTATTTTTGCTAATGAATATTGGTTAGCATAAAATATAATAGTGCTCTTGCATGTCGATAATACCTATAATTTATGTAACAATAATGAATTTAACCAAAGAAAGGATATGAACAGTATCAAAGGCCTCTGAACGATCTCAAAATAAAATGAGCATACATTACCTGTATGAGTTGGTGCAGCTCCCTGGAGAGGCCGGGCAGGTCGGGCAGCAGCCCGTCGCGCAGCGCGTGCCACGCGGGGCCGTTCTTGGGCAGCGGCCCGCCACCCGCCGCCTCGAATAGCGTTAGGCCTGTATTCAAAAACATAATAGTTTTACAGGCTGAAAAAATTACTTAATTACTAAAAAAAACTGTAAAAGAGCCCTTGAGGCCTACTTGCAGAATAAATTTTTGAATTTTGAATTGTGAATACTTTAACTTCCTTTTAAAAATAAAAGACAGAAAGATACAGTAATGAAGTTTTATGTCACTTTCAAACGGTGAGTCGCGGTTTAAACTATTAAAAGTAAGTTAAACTGTTGATGCAACTTCTGATGTTACATTTATCACCACCGTCTTTTAGACGTTAATAGGCGGGTCCACACACAGCTAACAGCTTCGCGAGAAAATTTCCTCGCGCGGCAAACGACGGAACTCGCGCGGCCGCGTGCTCGTGTAACTTTTGCCTCAGCCGAGCCAATTAGCTCGGCAAGATGGCGTCCCTCAGTCAGCTGTTCAAAATGGTGCTGCACATATTCAACGCCGTGGCTCGTGTATGTTTTATTTTGCATTTCAAAGCAATCCAAAAGTAAAAACGAAAACGAACAAGTTGTAGGAGATTTTGGACAATAATTGATTTAACAATGTTGATTTACAAAGAGTAAAAAAATCTTTATACAGTATGATGTTTGTCGGCAAACAAGTCGCAATCAGGTACAGTCAAGGTATTAAATATATAAACGGGCAAAGTGCCAAAAATATGTATACACGACCTTATTGCCTACCTTACCTTACCTTACCGGTGACTGCTTACCATCAGGCGGCCGGTATGCTTGTTTGCCACCGACGTGGTATAAAAAAAATATTAAGGTAGTGTGTACATATTTTTGTCACTTTGTCCGTATCGATATTTAATGCCTTCATTTTACAAAAAAAACAATAAATTATCGAGGCGTGTCGCAATAGACAATAAAAGGCCAAAATGAAATTTAACTATATTTTTGACTCGCAGATTTAGGGGACTTACCAAAAGCGAATATGTCCGACTTGGTGAGATGCGTGAGGTCCTCCTGAATGATCTCGCGAGTGAGATAGCGACAATCTCCCTCCTCTACGCGCGGGGATGACACGCACGTCACGTGACCTAGGTCACCTATGGAAAAAAACACTTTTTTTGTACAAAAACCTTGTGCACGAAATAGTTAAAAAAACATTTTGGGTGATTGGTTGATATTATACTTTGTATCTGTAGGTATTTCAATTAAAGTAAACAAAATCTACCCACAAATGACTCCTTAAGCCAATTGAGGGTAGATGAAAGCATTACATGATTAAATAATGTAGGTTAAAGTCAGGTCGTACAGTGACACCAGGCGGTTTTGTATTTGGTTGGTTAACCAATAAATGGTATAACTACCCGAAAATTTACAAATTGTTTGTTTAGTTTTATTTAAATAACTAAAGATACAGAGTATAGAGTATGCCATGATGATATTGATGATGTAGAAAACAAATATAAAAAAAATAAATAACTATTATAGGACATTATTACACAAATTGACTAAGTCCCACAGTAAGCTCAATAAGGCTTGTGTTGAGGGTACTTAGACAGCGATATATATAATATATAAATATTTATAAATACTTAAATACATAGAAAACACCCATGACTCAGGAACAAATATCCATGCTCATCACATGAATAAATGCCCTTACCAGGATTTGAACCTGGGACCATCGACTTCGTAGGCAGGGTCACTACCCACTAGGCCAAACTGGTCGTCAAATATATCTTATAACTTTAAACAAAACATGACAAAACATATTCTATAATTATCAAAGCTGCTCACAAATTTTAACAAGCCTCAGTTTAAAAACGGGATACATAGAGAAGAACATCCAGATATGCGAAATCATTTTTACCTAATCTTAACCCTTTGAACGCTATATGTCATAAACACAAACATCACTCAAACGCCAAGCTCCCGGGCGCAAGCGAGCTAATGTAAACGTTACTCGAAAGTGTTTTTTTTTTTATATATATATATATATTATAGGACATTATTAGTATTATTACACAAATTGACTAAGTCCCACAGTAAGCTCAATAAGGCTTGTGTTGAGGGTACTTAGACAACGATACATATAATATATAAATATTTATAAATGGGAGAATCAACTTTTTAGCGTCACTCGTTGCCATGGTTACGATTAGTTGTCCAGGGGACAAAAGTTCATTGAAATACTGATTTTATGGTACTTAATGTATTAAACTTGCGTTTTTCTGGTTGTTATAACCAATGTCCATAATGGGCCCCCTACTAAGCATGTTAATAGAACGGCATACAACGTCTCTTCAAACAAACTGTGCCACTGTTGTCCCTTGGACAACGGGACACGATAACAAAACAAAAAAAGTTGATTCACCCAAATACTTAAATACATAGAAAACACCCATGACTCAGGAACAAATATCCATGCTCATCACACGAATAAATGCCCTTACCAGGATTTGAACCCGGGACCATCAGCTTCGTAGGCAGGGTCACTACCCACTAGGCCAAACCGGTCGTCAAAAGTGTGAAGGTTACTTTGACAGCGTCCGCCATGACACCTATAGGAGTCCTTGGCGCTGTGGGCACGACTAGTAACGACGCCTTTAGGTGTTCTTGGCGTTCAAAGGGTTAAACAGATACCTTCGCTTTGCTCGGTCACTATAACTCACCAATCTTGTATATGTGTGTGTTGGTATGATAGTCATCATCGTCAGAGTCTGCCGCGGGTTCACCTTCTCGGCTGCACACGAAGATGTTACCAGGCTTCACGTCCATGTGTACCAGTTCTAATGAATGGATGTAACTGTAACAAACGAAAATTATTTTACGTAATAACTTAAGACATAAGGTCCATTAAGTAGGGTCTGAATAAATTAACCGACTTGGTATTTATCTGAAGATGATAGCCGAGAGGGTGGATTGTGTCTATTTATCGCACTGTGGAAGATTACATTCTCCCACTAGTACTGTCGAATGGTAAAGCCCGTTTAATAAATTATGATTTTTAAAATTTAGTTTTTTAGTTAGTTTTATTTAGTTTAAGAAGATATGTGTCTCTTGTTACACGAAATAAAAGATTTTTATTTTTTATATTTTTATTACATGGATCTCACAACTTTTTACGGTAGTAGAACTGAGTTGCGAGTTATATTTTTGATGGCATCAATTTTATTAGCAGCTGATTAAAAATTGGTTTGAAACAATCAGTTTATTTTGCTAGTAATATGGAAGCTGGTATTAAATAGCCTTTTAACATAATTGTGGCAAGATAAATTAGGGCTTGAGGTGAAAAGGCTTTATGTAACATACAGTTGCATTTTTGTTTAAATTAAAGTTCATAAAGTTTCCCCACATAATCATACCATATTGGAGAATATATGTAACATAGCCATGATAAAAGTCGAATATACACTGTAAAAGGAGGAACCCGAAAGATTTTAACCACGCACTTCTGAGGCCAAATGAAGGTACAGTATACAATACTCACGCTAAACCATCAGCGACATGGGCAAGCAATAGTAATAGTTCGCTCTCTGGCAGCGGTCCGTTCTCCATCATCTGCTGAAGGCTGCCTCCGGAGCAGTATTCGTTCTGGATGATCATATGGTCGTCCTCTGCCCATGCTGAGTAGTATCTGGGGAAAGTAATGAGTATTAATATTATTTTATTGGTACTTGACTGTCAGTTAAAACAAAGAGAACTTTACTGCAGCTTTCGACACATGATTAAAACTTTAACACCATAGAAAGATAAAATAAATATAAGAGTTCTATAATCTTAAAGAGAGAACATTTAAATTAATTACTGAAAAAAAAAATTGTTTCCCATCAACGTGGTATAAGAAAAAAAAGAAAAAATCTAATCCAATCACAGCGCACTGACGCACTGAAACACTGCGCAGAGCCCGCCACAGGCCTCAAAGATCTCTTGAGTGTGTACACGCATCCGTTCAGCTGGTCGGCATGGCTGTATCACTGACGCCGTCTCACTCTAACACTCGACATTAACCGACAGTCGGGAACAGTCACTCACCTGACAACTCTAGGATGTTTCCCTAACACAGCATGTGCGTACACTTCAGTCAAGGCGGCCCTTTCCTGCGCAGAGCCCGCCACAGGCCTCAAAGATCTCTTGAGTGCGTACACGCATCCGTTCAGCTGGTCGGCATGGCTGTATCACTGACGCTGTCTCACTCTAACACTCGACATTAACCGACAGTCGGGAACAGTCACTCACCTGACAACTCTAGGATGTTTCCCTAACACAGCATGTGCGTACACTTCAGTCAAGGCGGCCCTTTCCTGCGCAGAGCCCGCCACAGGCCTCAAAGATCTCTTGAGTGCGTACACGCATCCGTCCAGCTTGTTGACGCAGCGCGTGACTCGTCCAAACTCGCCGCGGCCGATCACGCCAAGCTCGATGAACTCGATGTTATAGCGGGATATGTTGGACTCCTGTAGACAATATTTATTTATTTAAACTTTATTGCACAAAGAAAAACTTTTTTTTCTGTTGGGAACTGCCATCAGTCGGTAACACGACTATAATCAGTTTTGATGTATGTAGGAATTGTCATTAGGGGTTTGGAGACCATCGTCTCATTTAACCACACATTAATGTTGCATGATTTGCTTCCTTTTAAGTCTGTGTACAGTTTCAGTGTTATCCAATAATTTTGAAGCCAGTGGGTTAGGGTGGCTTGCTAGGCGCTCAATATAATACTTTGTGAATTTTTTGATCTCTTCCTTTATGGTGGTCATATTGAGATAATCATGTATTTCATCGTTTCGGGTGAAGCACGGTGCGTTGGTAATCACACGAAGGATGGCGTTCTCTATACTTTGTATCTTTTTATATTTAAATAAAAGTAAACAGTTGCTGAGTTTACGTTTTTACTATGTACATATTAGTGTATTATTCTAGTAGGATACCAAAGAAGACGATATTATTATTTATTGTTGACATATCTTAGTTATTAAATTTTAAATTTCTAACATTTTTTATTTTTATTTTTATTGATATTTTATTTGCTTGGTTGATATTTAAATCTTATTGACATGATACAAATTTCAGTTAATATTATACATAATTATATTCTTCAATACTTTTAATTAATATCATCATCTTGGGATCACTAATTAAGCTTTAATTTCTTTAATATAATGTACTGTTTTATTTTTAATTTTAAGCTATGTTCAACACAATATTTTATTGTTATGAATAAATAAAGAAAGACCATAAAGAATAAAGAACAAAATCTACCCTCAAATGGCTCCTTGCCAGTTGAGGGTAGATGAAAACATTACATGATTAAATAATATAGGTTAAAGTCAGGTCTTTCAGTGACAGATCCAGGCGGTTTTGTATTTGGTTGGTTAACCAATAAATGTTATAACTACCCGAAAATGTACAAATTGTTTGTTTACCTTTATTAACACTATCCAGATAATCAAAACATCTTATAGATTCAATGTCTCATCATGTGTTTTAATATTGGGTCATTACCTATGAAATTGGCGTTTTTGTTCATAAGTATTAGTCCTGTCATAGTTTATTTATTTTAACAGCAACTTCGAAGTATTTTTTAATTTCATTAGTGCGCTACATAACAACGATTTTACATACAATTATTTGCTACTTTTATTGTTTTATGTATTCGGAATACCGCCCTGAAAACAGCTCTTTTCATGTGCTGCCGGCTCGAGTATTTAAATGACTTATATTTTTCTGACGGGACAGATTTAAAAAATATATGAGATAGAAAATGTGCCTTAAAAATGTCTCAGATTACTGGCAATAAATTGTATGGTTTGAAAATGCCATCACAAAATAATCCGCAAAATTCATTGTATGAAAAATCGAATTTCGTTAAAGTTCTCCATACATAACGCCAATTTCATAGGTCATGACCATGACTTTTAATGACAGCAAGCACACGTAACCTGATGGAAGAGAGTACCTACTTAAAAAGTTCTGGAGCAGCTTTCATTTTACCTGAATATTAGGTACTTTAACCGAATGCGAACATTGGGAAACTTGCCGAATATGTTGAATAACGAATAATTGCCGAATATTTTTCATCTCTATTTAAAAGTATTAAATGTATTAAGCATAAACTTACCCTCAATCTTTTAGCAGGCTGCTCTGGCGTGGCATCTCCCATTGACGTCGGAGTTTTGGACAGCGCCCGCTTCTTCTTATTCAGTGCCTGACCTGTGTATAACCAATACTAATTAGTAGTACCGTATTTGAAGAATCTTACCGCCTTTTTAGATAACAATACGGTTGTCAACAATTTAATTAGAGATCTCTAGAGATTCTTCAGCTATTCGAATCCTGATTTTTTTATTTTTCCTCGATAGAAAAATATCACGAAAATATGTCTAAAGCACACTTTAAATTTGTAACAATTTATGCACAAAAGCTAAAAATATGAAAATTGGTTCTAAAAATGCGCTTTTTTATTTTTGATGGAACTCAGCGATGGTAGTATCAAAGGACATAGAAGTGAACCACAAGCTGATTATGCCCAAGTATCTCTCAGGCGATAAATATCTAAGGGATATAATGAAACTTCGTGAACGTCAGCTGCCGCTCCGTTGGTGGATTGTGAAAATCGCCCGGGGAAAAATGACTAGCAGTTTATACCATGAGAGAGACAGTAAATTTGGCTTGTGGCCAAGTCATAAAATGGTAAACTTACCATCAGGAGTAAATGGGTTGATGTTAGCCACGGGTTTAAGGTCCTCATGCATGCTGCCGAGTGCACTGTCCTCGTCTGGCGGGTGCAGGTGGTGACTGGAGCCTGTAGTAATGCCTGGGGACAACAGAAAATGATAAAAATGAGGCAGATAATAATAAATTTGTAGTCTAATTATTATTTTTTTGCTAGGTAACTTATTTTATGAAATTATAACTTTTCAGCCTAGTGAAAACACTTAAAAGCTTTCTGACCCACTCAATAATTTAATAGCTAATAAGCTATCCCAAAGGATACTTTGTGGAATGGATCCATATTGGGTTGCATTTGCATACAAGTTTAAGATAGAATAGATAGAAAGGCGTGGAAGGATCTTGTGGAGGCCCTAAGCGCCTCTGGGGTGCCCTAGGACCAACAACATGTTAAACCTACCTGTAGGTAGATTGATTTTGGGAGGAAACAGTCGCGACCTCGAAGTGTTGTGCGACGGAGTCGAACATTTTTCCAGAAGCGTCTTCGGCGTCCGGGGACTGTCGAACAACCTGAAAAGACGATAATAAAGATGAGATTAAGATAATAACACTAATAAGATTATGGTCCCGTTTCACCCTTTGGGTACGGAACCCTAAAAACGATCATTAAAATTATCCTTAGAGATGTAAAGGGTAATATCATATATTAATAATTAAAAGACAAGAAAATTAAATAAGACAAACAGACAAGAACCGAATGAAGTGTCTCACGTTAATGCCATTCAAAAGTAAAGTTACATACCTATAATAACATAACATGTAGCCCGTGTAAGCTTAAACAGACGATCTCGACAAACAGCACTCGTATCTCAGTCAATGATTTGCATTCAGATACTTTTCAACTTCAACATTTATTCAGCATATAGGCCACAAGGGCACTTTTACACGTCAACATGGAATTTACATACAAGCAAAAACAAGCACATCAACAATTAAGTATAAAATACAATTACAAAAAAATAACTAAAATAATAATAAAAAAAAACAAACATACAAAAAAAATTCTAAAATTATTTAGAGGTGTAAATATCTCTAAATGTCAGAACTAAATGACTTTTATCAAATTATCCTTAGAGATGTAAAGTCTCTAAGAGTCAAAATTCCGTGTAATTAAAACATTGATTAGGATAAAAGAAACATACGAGAACCGAATGAGGTGTCTCACTGTAATTATACTCAAAAATAAAGTTAGCTTAAACAGACCAGTCTCCACAAACAGCCCATCACCTCTTTTTCGTCATGAAAATGCTACAGTTAAAACCAATATGAAAAGCACAGATGTTAAATCACACTTGCACTCCCCACCTTATAACAACAATACTTGCAACACCTGAGAAAGATTTACAAAAAAAAACGAAACTTGTAAGACATAAATTGTATAGTTCGTATCGTGTCATCCACGATGACGCGCAGATTTGTAAAATCTAACCTTTAATAATATGTCAATACGAGTCAAGGCGCGCGTCGTCGTGAATGACACGATCTATATGTAGTATTCTAAATAGAGAACACACTGCATCAAATTTGAACTTTAATACATTAGAAATAAAGTTAAGTTTTAACAACATACGCATTTTTTGTCCTCGCAAGGTGATGCATCCACCTATAATTTTTTTGTAAATTGAAACTTATAAGTATGAAGATAAAATTCAAATCTTTTTAAAAGTTAATAAGCTACCTAAGAAAGGTGAGGCACATTTTTTTATGAAAACGGATTCTGCGATCGTTGTAATAAGAATGAATCTTCTTTGGGGTGTTTTTGTGTGGGTGTTTTTTGTGGGGACAGCTGTGATCAGATGTTTGTCATTGTTGTTTATAACTGTGCTTTAACTGATTTTTAACTGAAATTCTTGAACACATGGCCAATTTTACTTAGAGTCAGACCAAGCTAAGTTGGCAGCACTTTTGGTAGCCCGGATGATGCAAGTGTTAACTAAACATCGTCAGGTCATATAACATTTGACATTTAAAATAACATGTACACCATCTCTTCTTCTTCTTCCTCGCGTTGTCCCGGCATTTTGCCACGGCTCATGGGAGCCTGGGGTCCGCTTGACAACTAATCCCAAGATTTGGCGTAGGCACTAGTTTTTACGAAAGCGACTGCCATCTGACCTTCCAACCCCTCTGGTAAACTAGGCCTTGTTGGGATCAGTCCGGTTTCCTCACGATGTTTTCCTTCACCGAAAAGCGACTGGTAAATATCGAATGATATTTCGTACATAAGTTCCGAAAAACTCATTGGTACGAGCCGGGGTTTGAACCCGCGACCTCCGGATTGCAAGTCGCACGCTCTTACCGCTAGGCCACCAGCGCTTAACATAACACCATCTGTGCTATCAAAATTGTTGCAAACTTAGCATAATATACACGGTGTAACACGAGGAATCCGAAAGATTTTAACCACGCATTTCTATTCTGAGGCAGAGGCCAAAAGAATTTTTTTATTTATTTAGTTTATGTAAATTTGGTGGAAAAAAAAAATTTCTTTACTTTTTCCCTTTTTTTTTAATGTATTTCAACATAAACCTCAAATGTTATTAGTAAGACAGTAGACCTGTCACTTAATATGATTTTTTTACTTTTTTTTTGTAAAACCTAATCGTTGCAGAATGCAGTGTTGTCACTTTTTACATCTATCAATAAGGTTATTTAGACTTTAAATGTGATCACTCATAATGTAATGATTGTCAGATTATTATTAGTCATACATAATTCTGATACCTTTTTTAGGATTTTCGTGAGGTTATCCTATAGATAGGTTAGGTTAGGTTTATTTTATGGCAATCCTGAAAAGTTATGCATTTCTGAGAAAAACCAAATTATGACTAACTAAAATGTGGACAAACAATACATTATGACTTAAAACTTTATGGGAAACAATAGAGACCCAATTTACTCATTAGGGCTTATGCCATAAATCAAATCATATTTTTTGGCTACATTTTGAGTGAGGGAAAATGCTAAGGTGGGAATTTAAATCAATTGTTTTAAATGTCAAAGTAACTTTTTCAATGATAATATTTGACAGGCAGCAAAGGAGGGGTTGAATCCCACATGGCCACGAAACACTCAGCTAATTTAGAATAGATTAGGAACCCCTTATCAGTAAAACACCCTGATTAGCTGATCAGGAACCCATTAGGGATAGACATAGGAATGTGGGACTATATGACTCATAACACACACTGTGTTTTTGCTAGTTTTAATGTCAGTCATTGCCATCATCACATTCCCCTGATTTTATTGTATTAAAATTTACCAAAGATGTATCTCTTACTTTACCCCATCTAACATTAATTTCTTCAAACAAAATTGGACAAATTAGGGCACTTAATTTTAGAATTTGTATAATACCTATGTAAAAACAACTTTTAAGCATGGCATCAAAAATAGACATATACTAAACATTGCCCTTCCTAAAGTCAGGTAAATTAATGAATAACATAACCAAACTTGTTACAACTTGTGCCCTAAGTTGACTCTAAACTGGTTTGTCAAGTTTGTCAGATTTTATGGGTTTTGGAACTGAGACTTGTCTCAACATGTATAATACAAAAATCCGAAATCCATGTGACTCTTGACTTTCATCACCAGCCTATATTATGTGAAACTGGGTGTATGATTCAAATACGTATTCCCATAGCTTTAACTCACATAAGTGGATGATTGTGAAAAACGGGTCGGGAAAAAATACGGGACGCCATACTTAAATACGTACATACGGGACGTATGGTAATCCTATCTATAGCGTCAAAAAACGTCCAGTCCCTTGAATGTCTCTATACATATAGAGTCACTATTTACACTGTATTTCAATAGCCGGGCAATATAGCAGTCAAGTTAGTTATTGTGGGTGGAATCTTGAGACCTAATCTGAATGACTTAGCCAGGTTAAAGGATGAATTTTAAATTATTATCAATATTCATTTCCTAATTAGCCGGGTCCACACAGAGCGAGCATACGCGCTAGGCAATTTCTTCACGCACAATACGACCAGTGTAGACGTACCTCGGCCGAGGCGGCGCGCTCTATTGTATTGTAGTCATTATTTATTCTAAAATTATTATAATGTAATGTTTACCCAGGTATTGGCTGTTGTATTTATAAATGTTGAAATGTATTTTTCATGTCACTATATGATGTTACTATAAACATTGTATTGACTTGTAAAAGAGCCCTTGAGGCCTACTTGCAGAATATTTTTTTGAATTTTGTATTGTATTTTAAATTCCTGCATAGGTTATAAATTTAAATTTGTTTGTATTATTTGTAATGCCTATACAAGGAAAATTAATGTTTACAGGAAAATGGAAAAAGAATGATGTACATTCATTCATCCAATGAAATACAAAATTATTATTATTGATGAGCTGTCTGGCCTAGTGGGTTGTGACCCTGCCTATGAGGCCATTTATTTGTGTGATGAGCAGAATATTTGTTTTATATATTATATATGATAACTTTGTAAATAAGGTCAAGACTCACCTACTACAAGAGTTTATGTCATTTTAATGTATTTTATTCTGTTTGTTACTATTTTTTATTTTCGGTGCCACAGAAAAGTGTGTACGTATAAACCTGTTGCCGTGCCTTAGTAGGATCCATGACTGTACTTATTTAATTTTAAGAACATGTGTAAATACCATGGTTTGCAACGAATATTATTATTATGATATATCATTGTCTGAGTACCGACACCACAAGCCTAATTGAGCTTACTGTGGGACTTAGTCAATTTGTGTCATAATGTCCTATAATATTTATTATTTTACTGACCAGAATTGGACATAAGACTATTATTAAACCATATTTGGTTTTCACCAACCCAACCCGTAATACATGCAAGATTTTATATAAAATTGTATTAACCTTTTAACCGCCACATTTGATATATAAGACATACAATATCCAGCTCATTTCACCGCAGTCTGATAAAAACGACAATACTTCAAGTTCACACCATCGGCAACAGTAGCAGACAGAAATTCCAAGCTGTTAAAAGGTTAACCCTTTTCACAGTCACAAACAATTACAAGATTCATAATTTTTCCATCATACACATACCATCTTTTTGTACTATTGATTGTTAAACATTTTAAAGATAGAACAAATATTTACCTAACTTTCTATTATAGATCCCTTGGTATTAATAAATGTATTTTTAATTATGTCTTAGTCTGAGTTATAGAAAAACGGAAATTGTAAACATGACAAATATAAATACAATGATATTGGCCGGGTCCACACAGAGAGAGCATACGCGTCTACATTGGCCGGTTTGTGCATGAGGTAATTGCCTCGCACATATTTGCTCGCTCTGTGTGGACCCGCCTATTAACATTTTTTATGAAAATGAAAAAAGTTTATTGCATAAATTTAAACATATAGTAAATAATGTAATAATAAAATTTCTAGACATTTGATGTATAGTTACAGATAGAGATTTTTATTTGCATACCAATATAATTATGTTACATACATGGACCCTGGAAAGGGTGTATAATTATAATTACAAGCACCTAAATAATGTTCAGAGTCCTAATAAAACTCATAGAAATGGAACGAAATTAACTGTGTTAACAATCATGTGATGAGAATGCTCATAACTGAATAAAATTAGCACACTTTCTAGAAAACAAACTGCTATTATTATTTGCAACACCTGCCTCGCAATCAAAACAAGCCGGCGTCAAGCTAAAGTGTTATATAACGGGTTTTAGGTAATTTGTGATTCATTTAGCGTTTGAAAACGACAAACAAGCTTTAACGTGGTATTTTATGAGATAAGTTCATGTGATAGTAAAAGTTTTACCTCAAAGCTCGAACTTTTCTGTATGGTGGACTCATAGATGATGGTGCTGGAGATCCCACTTTCTCTTCATCGTCAGGATAACTAAAATCCAGCTTCCTTGGGAACACTGGCGGGATAGGACTTAGATTTTCTGAAAACGCCTTGAAAGAATCTGACATTTCTTCCGACAGTTCCGTAGAATTATGCTTGTTCAATCCCGTATTCATTCTGTACCACTCGGTCATGATTACTAACACATATATAACACTTTACACTTTAATAACACTGTAACTTTAATTAATAACTTACACGACACTGGATTTAACAATATTCTAAACAAAGCACACTTTCACGACTCACGTACGTTATGGCGGATGACGCATAGCACCTGTTCAAGTGTGCGGCCAATCACAGCGCAATATTTAACCGGTGCGATGAATACAGAGCTGCGGTTGGCTAGCGTTATTTTTTTTAAATAACGATATCGCTTCAATACATTTCATTGGTGGATTTATAGACGCGTTCATATTTAAAATTGCGTTTTATTACTGCTAATGTGGTGTCTGAAAATGGCTTGTAGTTGGAGCAAAGAGTATAATACTCACTTTTTTTTAATTAAAGTTTGGTTAAAGAGAAGTAATATTAATTTTTATTTAGTTAAAAAATTTCTTTTTTCGGAGTAGAAATGTTTTATTATGGATTAAAATATGAACACATCTAATGAAATAGTACCATTTTGACTTTTACAAAGTTAGTGTTGCCTGTGAAATATTTATTTTATAGAATTGCAAGGCCTTTTCGGATTGTTTTCATTTTCCTCTAGTTCGGTTGACTTCTGTTCTGTCTTTCTTATTAAGTTATTCTTTTTAAGTTCCTGTAGCAGATTGTTATGAAATTTTTTATAACGGATGTATATCTGCTTTAAGATTTGGTCGTTTGGATTTTTGCGACATTTTAGGTGCAAAGAATCTGTATGTCTTGAGCATCTTATGAGTCTGGGGGTGAGTATTATATTCTTTGGTCTGGGGGTCATCCAAGGCTTAATCGCAAACCTATTATTATTATAACATTATTTTCCTATTTTTAATTTAATGTCTTTATGGATCCTATCGGTCTGAAATAAATGATTTTTATTTTTATTTTATTTTTATTTTTTATTTATTATGAATGACCCGGCGCTAGACTCGTTCCTGCAAGGATTGATTTTTTTACTTATCACTTCTATAAAGCTCCTCTTGCATGTAGTGATGAATATTCGGATAGACACACCGTAGGGTGGTGGCACCAGTAGATGAATAACTAAGCTACTACCCCAACTTAATAATTTTTTTCTATGTGTTAAAACGCGTTTCGAGTAACTTTTTTTTCTATGAATGAATGAAAATCTTTATTCGCGGCAACTAGTGGCCTATAGATGAATACAACTAACATACATATTAAACAATATATTTTAACACTAAACACTACAAATCACATTATGGTTGCTTTGCATTATGTAACCCCGCAGTGTTAGGGAGCTGGCCACGGAACCACCGAGACTTGATACCCTTCGGCCAAAACTCCTCCTTGTCGAAGGTCGCTAGGCGTTCAACATATTATCAAGTCGAGATGAAATGACTCCAAGCTATCTTATCATTATTCAGTATTTTTATAAAAATATTTAAGTGCCACAATAGACCAATTTGCGTAGAAGATGAAAAATTTGCCCTAATAATGAACAAATATGTCCTATAGTTGAACCAACATAAATGATATAACCAGTATAGAAATGTTACGAATAAATAATATAAAAATGTTTAAAAGTATTCAAAAGGTAGTTTTTCATTGAAACTAGTGGTATTAATTGCCTTAATACAGCAATATTACAAAAAAAATGTAAATTAAAACTTTTATCTTATAGATTCCTAAAATATGAAACGATAAAACAGTTGGTTCAACTTTTGGCTATGATTTGAGTAAATGAACTAACTGAATTTTTGAGTGGTATTTTTTAGGAACAAACACTAAAAGTTGAACTAGTAATTTCCTTCGTTCAAGTTTTGGACATTAGTAAAAGTACATGTATCAACGAAAACGAACCTTAAAATAACCGTGTCAGGTCTATAACCGCGAAAATCGAAGTTCGTCAATTGCGGGCATATTTCTCTGTCACTCTCATTACGTTTTAGTGAGAGTAAAAGAGAAAGATCCCCGCAATTTGCGAATTTCGGTTTTCGCGGTAGGCCCCCTGATATAAAAGTTACGTTCATCTTTTGGCTAAAAAATCAGCTATCAGCAGTTGTTTCATTTGAGACATGAAAATGTTATCTCATTTGAATAAAAGTTGAACACCATTCATCTATTGGTTTATACGCATTATGTTTGAACCACAACTTGAGCAGCTTCATTTATATTTATTATATTTTAATTAATAAAAGAAAATAGTAAAAAACGAAAACTGTAGAAAAAAGGCTAGAATGTATACCAAAATCATAGAGTCAGATCAAGATAAGTTTGCAGCGATTGTACGCAGCGACCGTATTAAATTGGTATAAAGTAATAATTTTATGAACATTATAATTTTATAATAGATAAGTTTGAATTATCAGTAGAAGTATAGGCATAAAATAGTTGTTAATATCAACATAATATAGAATGGGAAGATTTACTTAGGTTTTCTACCACCTCAGCTACAAGAAAAAAAGGAGTTTCCAACTCTCAGTGGTCATTCAAAGGCCACTCTACCGATTTGGCAAGTGACTATTTAATTGGGACTATTATTTTTCTCGGCAATGATATTATAACTCAAGATAGGTTATAGGTATTCCAAAATTGAAGCGCTTACCTTGTACAAGTTGCCTAGGCAAGGGAGAAATATACACGTGCTAATAACAAGCTTCCAAGCACCAAAAGAGAAAGAGACAAGCTTATATTTATCCACGTGTATGACGAAGATGAATGGAATGCGAAAATTAATCATAAATAATAGTTTTCTTCGTATGTATAAAAATAAATAAGGAAGTTTTTTTGTGCTCTTTATGTAATAGTTAACCTATCTATAGTTATATAGTATCAACATTCTGCAAACACGTAGTCACGCAATTTATAAAATGAATGCCCTATTAAGACTGTATTTCAGGGGTTTTGCTCATCGCACATGGCAACATTGGCAACTGCAATTTGTTGTGACATTGACACTACAGCAGTCATGGTTTGACGGTAGATACTGCAGTAGTTTCCAAAATAGGCGAAATTTTCACTAAAATTACCTTAAAAAGTGCAATAAGTAATTCTGAATCAATGTTGTAAGTGAAATTCTCAAGTGTGTGATACAAAATGGCGCGCGGCTATTTAGAATTGTACATTTTGTTCTGTTTACCGATTATTTCTTTGTGTCAGCAAGATGCTGGTATTGTGTTTAATTATAACAACACGTAAGTAATTTTAAGCTGTTCTTATGCACTTGGCTTACTTATCCACTCAATAAGAACACTAGAATATATCTTGCATTTATTATAACATCGAATATATTATGAAAATATTCATCATTGTTTTAACTGTATGTACCTCATTTCTGACCTTATTTATACTAATTATTGCGAAATCAATTACAATTATATTCATGAAATGCATTACTTTATAGACTTCTTATTTCTAATTGCTTTAAATAAGTATCTTTAGAAAATTAATCAATTAATCATTATTTCGAAAGATAAGAATTATGAATCATACTTGATAGTATGTTGTGGATTCCCTTGTTACAAAGTTATGTGTAACATAGTTACGCATACTTCTTATTTAATACAATCCAACCATTGTCTGTATAAAATGTTAATAGCTGGGTCCACACACAGCGAGCATACGCATGAGGCAATTCCCTAACCGCCCAGTGTAGACGTGCCTCAGCCGAGGGTAGGTAGGCAGGAAACTGGATGGCATGTACGTGCTTGCTCGCTCACTCTGTATGGACCCGCCTAATGACTTTTTATTATCAATATACCTAAACTTTTTTAGTAAAAACAAGGGATTGACAAAATAAAATAAAATATGTATGTATGTATGTATGTGTTCTCAATATGTAGATACCTCAACTCTATAGAAAATATTAACATTCTTGTATCTGCAAAACATTGGATATCTTCTATTTATCTTCTTCAATATTTTAGGCATTTTTTGTCTTTAAGGTACCTACTATAATATATGTACAATAGTTTTCGTATATTTAAATATATAACATATTGATTTGATTTATATTTTTGTAACATTTTGGTAAGTTACTGCTATAGTTGTGCTGTTCTTGAGAACATTCTCCATTTACCAGGGATCGGAACCGGTTTTTTGCAAAATCATCGAAATAACCATATTTTTCGGTTTATTTTATACTCTAAATGTAGGACTCAGTTGTGTTTTCAGATAACGACTTCGTATTATTAGATTGCCTAATTAGAAATGAAGTAATTAACAAAGAACGAAAAAATACCGTTTTCGTTCCCATACAAAAAATACCGGTTTCCGATCCCTGCCGTTTACTATGGGGACTGTTCTCGCGCGAGGACAGTCCCTATACAATGGAGAATGTAAAGGCACAACTATAACAGCTCATTATAATTTTCATTTATAGATTTATTATTCACTTCCTTTGCTTATTGATTTCAGAACGGAAATTTTGCATGAAAAACTTCTAGGTAAAAAAAGAAAATTTGCATGAAAAACTTCTAGGTATAATTACGAGTATCAGAGACCAGAATATTGGTAGCAGTTTTAAAGGAATGTTAGGACTTCTTGTTTCTTTATTGAGTTAATTTTGTTTTCAAATGAAGTAAAACAAACGCAACTCTGTTCTCTGTTCCAACAAAAAATCAATACACCTTATAAAACATATGTATGTTTGCAATAAACTCAAAAATAATTTGATTGATTTTCACACGGTTTTCACCTATCAATAGAGTGATTCTTGAGGAAGGTTTAGGTGTATAATTTTGTGCCACCCGTAAGCCAAGGCGGGTCGCTAGTCATTTATATTTGAAGTTAAACCATGGGACATTAGACAAAAAAAACTGGCCAACCGCGCACGAAAGGTTCCGTACTATTATCTAAAAATCACTTTTTTGTATGGGAGCCCCCTTAAATATTTATATTATTCTGTTTTTAGTATTTGTTATAGCGGCAACAGAAATAATAATAATAATAAAGACGTTTATTCAAAAAGTTCATTCCAACACATACTTCAACTGGCTAACTGTCACAGTTCATGAGATACAGCCTGGTGACAGACAGACGGACGACAGCGGAGTCTCAGTCTCAGTAATAGGGTCCCGTTTGACCCTTTGGGTACAGAACCCTAACAAGCAGAAGTGGAAAAATGTGACAAAAAAACTTTTATTCACACATTATTTACTCTTTTGCAATTTCGGGAACACATTACCGATGTCCTGTTGGAAAGTTCAATATTGCGAAAAGAAATTAGCAATTACAACATATTTTTGTATGGATTTCAACATTTTCTGTTTCTAAAATGAAAATGACCTTAAATTCCTATGAAATTTTCCCGGAAATCGGAGAACTTTTGCAATTTTTTTTCACTTACTTAAAAATTTTGACACTTTCTGTAACTTGTATGGTTAGCTGCAGAGAACAGGTACTTCTATGCAGGGTTGGTACCTTTTCTCTGCAGCTGGCTGTATATCTGTACAATCGCCTTCAATAATATGCTACGAAATGAAGGCAGCAAAAATATTTTATACAATCTTATTTGTAGAGCCATTGTATGTAATATTAATATGTAAAAGTGCATACATAATTGACTTGACGACCGGTTTGGCCTAGTGGGTAGTGACCCTGCCTACGAAGCTGATGGTCCCGGGTTCAAATCCTGGTAAGGGCATTTATTCGTGTGATGAGCATGGATATTTGTTCCTGAGTCATGGGTGTTTTCTATGTATTTAAGTATTTATAAATATTTATATATTACCTATATATATCGTTGTCTAAGTACCCTCAACACAAGCCTTATTGAGCTTACTGTGGGACTTAGTCAATTTGTGTAATAATGTCCTATAATATTTATTTATTTATTATTTATTTATTTATAATGTAACATTTGCAAAAAGGTTTTCTCAATAAATTATTCTATTGTTTTGTATTTATATTAAGTGTAAAATATAGTAGATTTTATTAATAATTTCAGGTACAAATTTGATGTTGAATACACAGTCAACGTCAGCAAAAATATAGAATACATCATGGAGTTCGCCGGGGTATGTTTTGACTAGTACAATGGCACATAGTACTTATTCTTAGAGTTTATGATAAAAACAAACGATAACAACGCTTTCTCTACAATACTGTGGTAACGACGGGCTGATCTGATGACTGATCTGATGACGGAGACAGGAGGTGGCCATAGGAACTCTGTAATAAAACAATGCAACCTTATTGGCTACTTGACAGTTTTTTGTGAATAATGTCAATTGATCTTGATTTTCCTGAGGATCAAATGTCTATATAGGACATTTAAGCAAAACAAAGGTCAAAAATGAGAGTTAAAGCCTGACGCTCGCACTCGACGATTGAAACGCCTCTAACAAAATGATATTGTAATGTGACGTTACATTACATTAGTCTGCCTCTAAATGTATGGATCAAGAAAATTGCTATTTTGATCCTGAAATATTGCATTTATGTATAAAGTTGTCTTACAATTTATTTTTCAATAAAATGTAAGGAATCGAATGTCTTTTTAAATTCCTTTTTTTATAATGGATTGCTCATTTTCTATCCAAGTAGCTAAATTTTGTTATAATATTCAACATGTGTCAAGTTTCAACCCAATTGTCTCGATGAGTATCAGTTGTCTGTGGAAAGAAAAGTACAGTCAGGCATGAAAGATTGCACCAATATATTTAATTTTTGCCAAAAACTTATTTTCATATGAGTCTGAGCCTATACGAGTATGAGTATTATAGGCTGTCAAACATCTTTGTCAGTAGTGAAAAGGCGCGAAATTTGAATTTTCTATGGAACAATAACCCTTTCGCGTCTAATTTTTTTTTAATTTGCCGCTGTTTTTACTGACGGAAATGGCTTGACAGACTATTATACCTTGTCGTTTGTACGAATATTGTTGCGTATTGTTTGTTGTTGTTTCTGTATTGTATTTATTTATAATTATTATTGTTTTATTCGATTTGACATTTAGCTTCATTCTTAATAACTTAATTTAAATTTAATTTGTGACATAAGATGGCGCCACTTTTGATTAAAGTCAAATGGCGTTCTAAAAGTTTTAATTATGTGCCGAAAGACGGCAGTAATATTACGTCGCTACAATGTTTACTTCGACAATACACCTCTATTTCAAATTCTCTTTGATTTATTTATTTATTCGTTTTAATTCTTTTGAACGCTCAAAGCATGAGTGCCTAGTTATCTAACAAATGAAATGTGTGCTCTGTATATGACATTTATTCCGGGTTAACAATAAAATCTTATTTACTTAACTTATTGAAATTTGTACTCACAAAGGGTATAGTAGGATAGCCGTTGAAAAATTGGCCCCAGCGTGTTTGGTTCGAAACTATAACCAAACGATGCCTTTTGAAAGGGTTAACCAACCAAAAACGCTGGTGTCAATTTTTCAAAGACTATCCTGCTATACCCTTTCAATAAGTAAATAAGATTTTATTGTCCTATTTTTTTTTTTTGCGATTAATGCATGTTAGACTTTAAGGAATATACTGCCAATTAGCACGAAGGTTTAGCTGTTAGTGCTGATTGAATGGAAAATAAATGAAATGAAATGAAATTGACACAGGACTCGTTCGACACCCCGGCGCGAGTGACTGTCGCTAGCGACTTCGCCAACAGCACGTACCCGCTCTTCGTCACGGCGCGACAACAAAAAGGTACGTCATCCATTACTAATAAATATTTGGGCACAATCTTACACAGATCGACCTGGCCCCAAACTAAGCAAAGCTTGTACTATGCCGTGAAACGACGGACCGGGCGGTATCCCCTTCGAGGGTTTTTGAAGGGGTATTTCGTAAGGCTTTGCTTACCAAAGCCGTTGCTAACTAAAACTCTTTCATTTGGCTTTTTAAGCGCTTCATAATACGGGTAAGCTGATAACCGTTCCGAAGCGCTAACGCCTTGCAGGGGTATCGATTATAAATTATAACGCTTATGCCATTTTCAACTTTCTCTTGGTGAAAATAGAATCGAATATTGCTTATTTATTTTTAAAGAGAAGGATTGGGTGTCAAGCGCGTTGACGGCACAGGCGTCATATTTTTTTGAATTAGGAAGGGGATTTTCATGTAGCGGTATCTCTGAAAGGGAAACCCCTTCCTAGAGCTAAGTCAAATGAACGGGTAAGCCATTCAAAAGGAAAGCCCATCGTTGGGGCTATTCGATGAACGGCTAAGTCATTTAAAGGCTTTTTTTCTGGGAAGGGGTAGACGGGTCCCTGCGTGAAACCCTATCGGATTTGTATTGACACTAGATTAAATGCAGAAGTGCACCCCTAGTTGCCCCTAAGACTTCTCTATGCCCGGTCGCAAATACACAGGGAGCACCTTGTCATAAGTGTCATAACAGCTTTTTTTAATGAGTTTTGTATTTTTGGCAGAATAACAGTCTTCCTTAACATTGAACTAACAGACACTTTCTATGGCTGCTTTTAATGGTACACTTCCACCGAACTTGCAATAAGTCACCTAAAAGTAACTTCAAAAATATGTTCCATTAAAACAATTTCATGGTAGTAGCAGAATTTCTTATTTATTTGGAGTTTCCACTGTTGCGGTTGCCTCGCTGGTGCAGCGCGTCCGGGATGTTCGCGGATGCGCGCGTGGACGGGTTCCAGGCCATCATGCGCGCGCGCTGCGCGGCCGCGCTGCGGCGCCTGCGGGGCAGCCGCAACAGTCTCCTGGCAATTATAGCTGACAGGCTTGACAGTCAGCTTCTTGTGCACTGGACCAGGGTACACTCAGTGGTAGCTACATACACACAATTCGCATGAGTGTATGTAGTTATTACTGGTGTATGTGCCTGGCTCCAGTTTTAAACCCTTAAATATCGTAAGTCTAATTTATTTCAATAATAATTTAATATAATTTTTTAGAGTAAGTCGTACTAACACTGTATGTAAGGTCCGACCGAGAATGCTTTTTTTGTCTCGGCCGAGACCGAGACCGAGACCGAGATTCAATGGGATTCTCGGCCGAGACCGAGACCGAGACCGAGAATTTATAAAATAGAAAAAAAAAATACGAATTTTGCACTAAAAATTTTTTTCATATCGAAATTCGATGATATATCAGCAAAAAGTTATCATAGGTGGATTACCGCTTCGGAGCGCTATTAAGGTGTTTCGATTTCCATACAAAAAATAATTGCATTTTATCGCGACATAAATATGTGCGCATCTATCTACTTTCGACTATTAGTTTGCGCTAAATTGATAGAAAAACTATGTTTCATACAGAAATCACGCAAAAAACGTTATATTTTTCTATCAAAGTTAACACCAAAATAACGTTTTTTGCGTGGTTTCTGTATGAAACATAGTTTTTCTATCAATTTAGCTCAAACTAATAGTCGAAAGTAGATAGATACGCACATATTTATGTAGTAATAGTGTATAATGATTTCATAAAATGCAATTGTTTTTTGTATGGAAATCGAACCACCATAAATAGTATTTTTAGGGTTCCGTAGCAAAAGGTAAAATGGCAAAAATGGAACCCTTATAGTTTAGTCATGTCCTTATGTCTGTCGGTCTGTGCGTATGTCACAGCCATTTTACTCATAAACTAATACAATATATTTTATAAAAAAATTTGGAACGTAGGTGTAAATGTATTATGTAAGTTGCTTCTTAATTTAGAAAAAAAATTGTAAAATATATTTTCAAATATATACTCCATACAAATTTAACTAAAAGTTAAAAATAATTCATGTGGCTCATCATTAGATAGGTCTTTAAAAATACATAAAGATTGCTAAAAATGTTTTTTTAGTAAGTCATTATTTTTGGAAATAATTGGTCCAAACAAAATAGTGTGATCTCCTCTAACTTTGAACCGGGAGAGCAAAACCATTTTCAAAATATCTAAATAATAAAGCTTCATAAGGAAATAATTTTTCAGGAAAATTATTTAGAATCGAATGAATGAATGGTCGGTTAAGCCATTTAAGAGTTATAAAAAAACTGATCTTATTAAAACGACGAAAGTGCCACTAACATACGCTCTTTTGCTTGTACGGCTTTTTTGTATTGTGTGAAAGTACGGAACCTTCCATTATGCGTGGTCCGACACGCACTTGGCTGGTTTTTTCAGTATGGATGTGCACAAAAAGAGGTACAATAATAATAATCAAAATAAAGAGCTATATATTGTAACCCTAAAAATACGCTACAGGTGTCGTTTTGTACTTACTGCTTTGTTTCTTCCCGTTGACACAAATATATTTAGTATCAAAATATCCTGTGTCATCTTCCACTCACAAAAAGTTAATCTAAGTTACATCCCGAGCACAATATACACTCATTTGTTCATCAATAACAACAACCACAAATGAAAAGACCCAAATGAAATGAACAAGTCATTACTTGCAACCGCGCCTATCCGATCCCAACACTTAATATTTGGTAAGTAATTGGCTTAAAATGTGGGTACAAAAGCAATGAAAATCACAAAAAACGTCACACCAATTGGGCGATGCAACCAACGGGTGGCTTAGATCCCGGTGCTCGTGCGCGGAAAATTCAAATTCACTAATGATAACTCATTGCCTAGTCTCGGTCTCGGCAGGAATCTCGGCCCATTTTGGCCGAGAGCCGAGACCGAGATCTCGGCCCGATTTTTGGCCGAGAATGCCGAGACCGAGACCGAGACCGAGATCTCGGTCGGACCTTAACTGTATGGACCAAGGTCTGAAATAAATGTTTTTTTTTTTTTTTTTTTTTTTTTTTTATAGGAAGAAATAAAAATATTGGAAAAAATAAAAATGTGTTTCTTTCTACTTTTCGATTCTAAATTACAAAATTATCGTAAATGCCAAGTACATCATATGTTAGGCGGATTTGTAGAAAATTTCAAGTAGTACTGTTATGTTTTAATCATGACGACCGGTTTGGCCTAGTGGGTAGTGACCCTGCCTACGAAGCTGATGGTCCCGGGTTCAAATCCTGGTAAGGGCATGTATTTGTGTGATGAGCATGGATATTTGTTCCTGAGTCATGGGTGTTTTGTATGTATTTAAGTATTTATAAATATGTATATATTATATATATCGTTGTCTAAGTACCCTCAACACAAGCCTTATTGAGCTTACTGTGGGACTTAGTCAATTTGTGTAATAATGTCCTATAATATTTATTTATTTATTTAATCATGTGCCCCTCCCCTTGATCGACATCAACTTCTCCACATTCTACTAAGATGCACTTTTGCACCTAAGTGTAGCACGTATACTACCTGAACTGGGTCATCCTCCTTACACCCTGAAATCCCCCCAAAAATAGCACCGTAAGAATCTCGGTGGGGAACTTAAAAAAAGAATCATCTTTGGGTATAAATAATTTGAATAACGGTGAAAGAAGGAATGCTCAGAACCGGTTTTAAAAATAACAGTTAATACCTGTTTATTTCGGTTTTACTCCGAGCATTCATAAGAACGAGAACGTTTTAAGAATTTTATTGTAACCTTAATAAATCGGTTTATTCGACGAGCACGAGACGGCCGGCTGGTCTGATGGTGTCCCGGAAACAGACACCGACATATGAAGAAACCGGTTTTTATTGTTCTAAACCGATAATTAAAACAAGAACTTGGAAATGTTCTCCTAAAAACTGGTTTAAAAATAGCGGTTTTACGCACGAAAGCGAAGTTAAAAGGGTTTGCGCCAAGTACATGATAACAATTTGGAAATTTAACCGGTTACCGAGCCTTTGGAAAGGAGGAGTCTTATCGGTTTTTTAAATTAAATGTATTTGACTAATTCTCATAAATTTGATAGATTACTACGATTGTTGAGTCGTCACCAGATTAGATTGCTATTATTTCGGTACAATCGTTCATTGATAGAAATTATCTTCAATAAGTATTTACGTGTGTAATGCGGCTAGAGAGAGTCCGAAACGAGTACGTTCGTGGCAGCTTTAAGGTGACCCCAATACCCGAAAAGCTTACAGAAAACCGTCTAAGGTGGTTTGGGCACATGATGCGTAGGGATGATGAGTATATCGTCAAAAAAGCTCTAGACCTGCTGGAGAAAAAGAGAGGCAGAGGACGCCCGCCGGCAACATGGTGGACCAGCATGCCCACGCTCCTTGATAGGAATAATCTACCTGACCCGACAACCCTCGATAGAATGTCGTGGCGAACAATAATTAGGAGAGCCGACCCCACCTAAAGTTGGAAAGAGCAAGGAAGAAGAAGATTTACGTGTGTAATGATCAACATGTCAGACATGATAATTGTCTTTAGATACATATCTAACCTCGCCATCCGAATTTCATCTTAGTTGGCTTTGTGTGGCATTCACGTGACGTGAGACACTTCATTCGGTTCCTGTCTGTTTGTTAATTTCATGTCTTTAAGAATTCAAGTCTTGGAGACCCTTTACACCTCTAAGGATATTTTAATAATCTTTTTAGGGTTCCATAGTCAACTAGGAACCCTTATAGTTTCGCCATGTCCGTCTGTCTGTCTGTCTGTCTGTCTGTCCGAGGCTTTGCTCCGTGGTCGTTAGTGCTAGAAAGCTGAAATTCGGCATGGATATATAAATCACTAAAGCCGACAAAGTCGTACAATAAAATACAAAAATTTAATTTTTTTGAGGGTACCTCCCCTACACGTAAAGTGGGGGTGAATTTTTTTTTTGCTTCAACCCTACAGTGTGGGGTATCGTTGGAAAGGTCTTTCAAAACTAATAGGGGTCTTCAACAAACATTTTTTGATAAAGTGAATATATTCGGAGATAATCGCTCCGAAAGAGAAAAAAAATGTGTCCCCCCCTCTAACTTTTGAACCATAAGTCCAAAAAATATGAAAAAAATCGTGGAAGTAGAACTTAAGAAAGACATTAAATGAAAACTATAGCGGACATGATCAGTTTAGCTGTTTTTGAGTTATCGCAAAAAGTTTCTCCCATAGTAAAAAGACTTACTTTAATTAGGGACTGATTATGTAAATTTGCATATTTGTTTAACTCGCGTGAAAGGTACCGTTTCATCCCTTGGTTAACAATTTACTATACTTTAAGCTCCAGTTTAGCTTATTGTGACGGAAGAGTAACTACGGAACCCTACACTGAGCGTGGCCCGACATGCTCTTGGCCGGTTTTTATTTTAATTATGTTTTATCTCTGATACTTGAGACTTGTACATCTCTAAAGAATTTTAGTATTTGTTGTTTGTGTTTTTTTATCATAGTTTGTTTTTTTGTAATTAGACATTTAGAAGTATATCGGGGTTCTATATATAAGTGGCTAGGGTGACCTATTTGGTGTTGGAATAATAATCACTTATATATCTGACTCCATATATTGAATAATACTATAGTAGACCTAAACCAAACGGACGACTACGGTTGTAAAACTTCTCATTCACGCTGTCGTGGTCGAAGGTAGGGTAAGAGAGATAGAGATATGACCCCGGTCGTCCGTTTGGTTTGAGTCTACTATAGTTAAGTGTACAATGGTTCGGGCGGGACCGGCGTCCCGTTGCTAAGTAAAGCTAATAAAGCTTTTCGCTAGTCAGCTCATACCGCGGTACACGCGCACTTAAATATGAGCTGACATAGCTAAACTGTTCCTATAGACATTTAGAGACTGTATACCAGTGGCGGATCGTTCAAAGAACTCGATTCCCACCGGCTTGTCTAATTTCAGCCTGTTGAGTACTTTCACGACCGGTTCATGGAGAAAAGGAAAGCAAAATTAGCTCCGGATTCCCTACGAATATTTGTGACGCGCCGCCACTGCTGTATACATCTCTAATTAAGTATCTAATATTTAATTGATTCCATATTTGTAATTGTATTTTGTTCTTTTTATGATTGTAAAACTTTGACATGTAAAAGTGCCCCTGTGGCCTGGGAGAATCAACTTCTTAGCGTCACTCGTTGTCATGGTTACGATTAGTTGTCCAGGGGACAAAAGTTCATTGAAATACTGATTTTATGGTACTTAAATGTATTAAACTTGCGTTTTTGTGGTCGTTATAACCAATGTCCATAATGGGCCCCCTACTAAGCATGTTAATAGAACGGCATACAACGTCTCTTCAAACAAACTGTGCCACTGTTGTCCCTTGGACAACGGGACAGGATAACAAAACAAAAAAAGTTGATTCACCCGCCTACTTGTTGAATAAATGTTTGTTTGTTTGTTTGATCTTTAAGCAAATTCATCTTGCGGCCCGGGGCTACAAGACAAAACCATCTTTGTGGCCCTCATCAAAAAATGATAATTATGGCTTACGTTACGGCTTAGTAACTAGTATTAGCTTTGCTTAGTATGGGGCTAGGCCGATCTGTGTAAGTGTCCCCATCCCCAAATATTTATCAAATTTGCATGTTTGAGTTATCAGAAAAGTACAGTCAGCGATCAAAGCTTGTACCAAAAATGAAATTTTTGCGAAAAACTTATTTACAGATTATATTTTACTCATATGTGTCCGCGGCCGGCTAAACGTCCCACTTTATCGCTTGCCATAAGGATGAGATTTGCTTGTATCTTTAAACGAATAACCTGTCAAGGCGCCCATATGGCAAGCGACAAAGTGGGACGGCTTTGCCGGCCTCGGTCACATATTATAATTTGGATAAATAAATATTTGGGACCAATCTTACACAAATCGACCTAGCCCTAGCAAAGCTTATACTATGGGTACTAGGCGACGATATATATATACGTATATAGATATAAATTACTGGGATTCGACCCTGGGACCATCGGCTTCATAAACAGGGTCACTACCCACCAGGCCAGACCGGTCGTCAATATTGCTTACACTAAGGCCTGAGTGGACGCTCGAAGCGGAGCGTTCGGCGGGGCGTGCAGCGTGGCGTCGGGCTCACAAGTGATGTGAGCAGCGTGCCCTGCGGCCGCTCCTATACGTTTGCATTATTTTAACATGCACGCCGCACGCCCCGCCCTGCTGCACGCCCAACGCGAGCGTCCACTCAGGCCTTGTTCTTCTGTGTTACAGGAGTGTCATCCTGGCAGCTGCCCATGGTGGTGGAGGTGCCTGGCAGCTACCAACAGTTCACCAACATTTCGCGGACGCTCTGTCCACATAACAACATGTTCGCTGAGGACGAAGAGACCTGCGGTAAGTTGTAACACGTTATATATTAATCAACACTCTGAATGTACTGCGAGCCAGGAACAGATTTCCATGACCAAAAACGTCTCCCGGCCGATAACTCGTATAGTGGTTAACGGCTATGTATGATGAACCCTCGTGGACGTCAGCTGCCGCGCCGCTCGTGGGTTGAGGTATGGCAGCCACCGAAACACGTAAAAAAATTAATAAATTTAGTCATCGCCTCCCGTTTGATACTTTGTCAGACGATAGTTTACATGCTAATGTTAGTTAAAAAAATCGTCAGCCGGTTGTATCGCGGCGAAAAGAACGTCAGCCGGTCGCATGAACATGTAAAAAATAAGCGCTTTACCTTTTTATGATAGTAATAATAAAATCATGAAACTTTGCATGTAGCATTCATTGAGGCGTTTCAAATAAACGGATTACGCAATTTACACATTACGCATATTTTGCGGACACAAGTGTAAGGCGCGTATTTACATGTTCATGTGACCAGTTGACGGTCTTTCCACCGCGATACAACCGGCTGACGGTTTTTTTAATTTAAAACAGCATCCAAACTATCATCTGACACTATGTCAATCGGGAGGCGATGATTGAAAAAATATTTTTTCAGTCATCGCCTGACTGAAAAAACATTTTTTCTGACTGATCCTGGCCCGCGTCTATAAGATGCAAGTGCTCGACAGCTTCTCTGTAAATATATTTGAAATCTGAAAATTGCTTTTAACATTGGAGCTTTCCGATATAAGGACATATTGTTGATAATTTCAGACTTTTTGACATTTGGATATTGACCTTTCTTATGCTCCTGTCAAAAATTTGCCGATTATACAGGGTGGAAAAAGGAATGGGCCCTAGAGGGAAAGTATGTTAAAACCTTAAGTTAGCTCATTCATTTTACTTAAAGGAAACTTTCTTTTATTTTTCAAAAGAAACAAAACTGCATCCAAAAATGTTTTACTATTCGCTTGTATAAAAATATTTTTGTGTACGAGGGAATGATATTTATGTGTCCGTGTTAAGAGGGAAGAATAGCTTTTCGAATCTCGAAATAACGGTAATTTTTCTATGAAATTCCATTTCGGAAGAAAACGGGTTCCACTAAATAAAAATTAACAAATCACTTGTCGATCGCTTCAGCATAATTTATTTCAGGGTAATAGCTTTTCGCCCTTTTTAAATTTATTTTTTTATACAAAAAAAAAGAAGAGGCGAATGCTGAAATTTAGTATAGCCCTTACTAATGACGTCGCACATCATCAGAAAAAAATCAGGGCGAAAAACTATAAATGTACTAGATGTTCCCTTATCCTGCCACGGCCTTTTCGATTTTACGGATATTTTGTACGACAGACGAGCGTAAGACCTAATGTTTCTTGGAGAAATTTAACATTAACTGTAAACTGTAACTGTAACTCTTCGAATCTGCGTTGCACGCGGCGATATTTCCACAGGTTGTGGCGAGATTGAGCGAAGCCCAACATGGTTTTCGACCGGGCCGCAGCACGGAGAGCAATTTACTATGCTTTATGAATTATGCGACACCGGAAGTATATCGACCGGGCGGACAGGTTGATGCCGCATACTTCGATTTCCAGAAGGCGTTCGACACTGTCGATAACGACATATTGTTGACAAAGTTGGCTGTTGTGGGTTTTACGCCAAGTCTATTAGCCTATTTGCAAATTACCTTAGGAACCACAAGCAATATGTACAGTACAAAGGCCTCATATCGGACTGTTATCTAACGCTTTCAGGTGTAAGTCAGGGTAGCAATTTGGGGCCTTTGAACTTCACTCTCATGATCAATGACCTTCCAAGTATTGTAAAACATGCTAGTTGCTGCGTCACTTTTAAAAAACCTTATACCTATTTCATAAAAAAAAACGTTGCAGGAAGAGCATTCGTTAATGTAAACAACAAGAAACTTTTGCATTGCAAGTATTTTCAATAAGTATTACTGTATTTTAATTAGAAACAAATACACACAAAACAATAATATATAAATAAACTACGAGTACAATGATAAATAAACTATCTTATTCTAAAAGACCTCCGTGACCTGTACCGGGTGCAAATGTGCCCATCACACTTTCCGCGTTACCGCGCTGGATAGCGATGGCCAACCTCTGCACCAGGTACGAACCCGCGCGGGCATCTGAGGTCTAGTTAGTAGAGGGCTAGTTGCTTGATGTTTGCAGATGACCTTAAGTTGCTGTTAAAAATAAAGTATGTTCATGATTGTGAGAGACTGCAGAGCGATATTGACAGGGTAGTGAGTTGGAGCCATAAGAACAAACTCTATTTCCAAATGTAATGTAGTGTCTTATAGCAAAGCCGTCTCTCCATTGCTCCACTCGTATAATATAAGAGGAGAAGGGACGCGCGCGTGTCGTCTGTGCGAGATCTGGGATTGCACGTTGAGTCGGATCTGTCCTTCAGAAAGCACATAGTAGACACATGTAAGAAAGCTTTTCGGAACTTAGGCTTCATACTGCGTCAGACAAAGGACGTTTACAACACAGCAACAGTCAAGGCTCTGTATAATGCGTTAGTTAGAAGCAGGCTAGAGTGGCGCTATTATATGGAATTGTTTGACATGATGCCCACGGCTACTTTCTATCACCGCACCGCCCGCCGTCGGCAGGGTGTTCATCCTCACACCCTAGAACCTAAATGGTCACGCACTGTGAGGTTTAAGAGGAACTTCCTCCCGCGCACGCTCCGGTTGTGGAATGAGCTACCTGCCGAGGTTTTCCCGAGGGTCTACAGTATGAGGTTCTTCAAAAAAGGAGTGTACAGATTTTTAAAGGGTCGGCAACGCGCATGTAACACCTACGGTGACTGCTTACCATCAGGCGGGCTGTATGCTTGCTTGCCAACGTCGTGGTAAAAAAAAAAAATCCCACATGAGAATAAGTACTCCGCGATGGTCGAAAAATACAAAACAAGTTCGCCAGATATTTGTATTTCATGTTTCATGTACCCGACTCTCTTTGTTCTCGGCATGATAGGCTATACAAAATTAGAACTGAGGCGGAACTTGTCGTTAGCAACTTATATATATAAAGTATGGCGGAGGGTCGTGCACAATCCGGAAGTGCTGGGTGCCTTGGGGCTGGTGGTGCCGCGCGGGCCGTGCCGCCGCGCGAACCAACTTACTCGCTAGAGCACCGTTGGTCACCGCTATCAATATTTTAAATAAGATCTCGACTGAAATAGTTTTGTTTAGCTGTTCTCTTACTGAGTTCACAGAGGTCACTTACAAACAATTATGTAATCCGTAATTTATAGATATCAGTAATTATTTTAACTTTCATTGCTAATTATATTAATTACAGCTATATTTTATATTTTTATTTATTTGACGACCGGTTTGGCCTATTGGGTAGTGACCCTGCCTACGAAGCTGATGGTCCCGGGTTCAAATCCTGGTAAGGGCATTTATTCGTGTGATGAGCATGGATATTTGTTCCTGAGTCATGGGTGTTTTCTATGTATTTAAGTATTTATAAATATTTATATATTATATATATCGTTGTCTAAGTACCCTCAACACAAGCCTTGTTGAGCTTACTGTGGGAGTTAGTCAATTTGTGTAATAATGTCCTATAATATATATATATATATATATAAGAAATTATTATGGATTATTATTATTACGAATTTTTATTCTAATAATTTCGTAAATCTGTTGACATTGTAATTGTAATTTGTAATTTTTTATGGAATTGCTATTGAATTAATTTTGTGTGTTTTTTAATGACTAGTATGTAAGCGCTTTGATACACTACTGTAATGCTTATGTATGCTGAAATAAAATGAAAAAAAAATGAAATTTATCGACTAGTGGAATAAAATAGCGAATTTTTATTTTTTGAAATTCTACGTTGGTGTGAGTCCCGGGCGACACAAGCGATTTTTTAATGCAGTTTTGTTTTATTTTAATATAAGCGCTGGCGGCCTAGCGGTTAGAGCATGCAACTTGCAATCCGGAGGTCGCGGGTTCAAACCCCGGCTCGTACCAATGAGTTTATCGGAACTTATGTATGGAACGCTTTTCGGTGAAGGAAAGCATCGTCAGGAAACCGTACTAAGCCCAATAAGGCCTAGTTTACCCTCTGGGTTCGAAGGTTAGATAACAGTCGCTTTCGTAAAAACTACTGCCTACACCAATTCTTGGAATTAGTTGCCAAGCGGACCCCAGGCTCCCATGAGCCGTGGCAATGCCGGGACAAAGCAAGGAAGATGCAGTTTTGTTGCTTTTTAAAAATAAAAGCACGTTTCCTTTAAGTAAAATTAGCTTAATTAAGGTTTTAAGATACTTTCCCACCAGGGCTATTCATTTTCCACACTGTATAGCAATCATGACAACTTCATGTTTAAGTTGAATATATACACCGTGTTTTTATTGAATTGCGTTAACTCCGGGGTTTCGGTAAGTACGTTTAAGGAAACTAAATGGCATAGTTAATTTTCAAAAAAAAAAAAATTTTTGTTTTTTTTTTACTATTTTTATTTTTATAAAAAGTAACTAAATGTTGCATACAGCGTTGTTGTAACACGGGCATTACATTTAACTCAACCAAACAATTGAAAACTGTGATATATCAATGTCATTTCTAACATCGATCGTCCGAGATAGTACGTTAGGTTAGTAGCAAATGTATGAACTCGCACTAAACACTAATCAATAAGTGAACAGGCCCTAAGGCGTACACGCTCGTAAGGGCCTTATAATATAAAAATTTATGATTGATTATCTCCGAAATGGAGTTAGTTAGAATATCGGTATCTTTGAGAAAGTTACTTAATTTAAGCTCAGGAATGCACCCTCGAAATTAACGCAAATAATAAAAAAAAAAACACGGTGTATAGTTCGTGTCATCCACGATGGCGCGCAGATTTGTCAAATGTAACCTCTAATAATATGACAATACGAGTCGAGGCGCGCGTCGTCGTGAATGACACGATCTATATGGAGCATATCTGCTCCCAAGCATATCAAAGGTTACGAGCGTTTTCACATTGCCCGATATGATATCGGGTTTCGGATGGAAGTAAAAATTAAGACATGTGTTTTTAGGGTTCCGTAGCCAAATGGCAAGAAACGGAACCCTTATGGATTCGTCATGTATGTCTGTCTGTCCGTCCGTATGTCACAGCCACTTTTTTTCGAAACTAAGAACTATACTGTTGAAACTAGATGTACTCTTTGAACCGCATTAAGATTTTCACACCAAAATAGAAAAAAACAATAAATTTTGGGGGCTCCCCATACTTAGAACTGAAACTCAGAATTGTTTTTTCATCAAACCCTTTAAAAAAATTATATTGAGGTTTCTAATATCATTTTTTTCTAAACTGAATAGTTTGCGCGAGAGACACTTCCAAAAGGTAATATGTATGTCCCCCCCCCCCTGTAACTTCTAAAATAAGAGAATGATAAAACTAAAAAAATATATGATGTACATTACCATGCAAATTTCCACCGAAAATTGGTTTGAACGAGATCTAGTAAGTAGTTTTTTTTTAATACGTCATTAATGGTACGGAACCCTTCATGGGCGTGTCCGACTCCCACTTAGCCGCTTTTTCTGTATTTATTAAATTATTATTTTTTGTTAGCCTACTTTAGTGTCCCACTGCTGGGCAAAGGCCTCCCGTCGTTTTCTGGCGGCGGTTTTGTATTTGGTTGGTTAACCAATAAATGCTTTAACTACCCGAAAATGTACAAATTGTCTGTTTACTTTTATTTAAATACCTAAAGATACAGAGTATAGGTACATCCGATATCAGATCGCACAATGTGAAAACGCTCTACGGCGAACTACATACTAACATCGAGCTGGGCTTTCCGTTATGTCATAGTCCATACGTTCAAAAAAGCATTAGGCCGTGGACTAGACGCACGATGCCGAGCGGCACGATCAAAATGTATAGACTTTAATGTATCTGTTTTGGACGAGAGCAGCGGCCGCTCGCCGCGCCGCCCACCGCTCCGCTCGCCGCGTAGTCAATGGCCTTACGACAAAACCTATACATATTTAAATACATATTTTCTTAATTGCGGTTATTTAATCCGTGGTTAAACTTGCATGATTAACGAAATGAAATCCGACCAGACGTAATTGACCATGTTGTGGAATTTTATTCATTTATCGTCTATTTTGAAAAATGAAAAAAAAAACTTCCGCAGAACAAGCGTGTGATATAAGGGCGGTTACAGACTAGCGTCTTTTTCTGCGCGTATACGGTCGTTTCGGCGTTATAAGATGACATGCGCGTTACCTTTCCCTACATTTGATCTATACGAGCTTACACGCTCGTATAAAACGTTAGTCTAAAACCGCTCTAAATCGGGCAAATTATGCGGTAAAATGTTGAATACATATGTAGTTAAAAATCGTGCTTGTTAAGGTTATTTCATAATTATTAATTACACCGCTTAAACTGTCCGATATTTATTTAATGATTACTTCTGCTGAGTTCTTTATTATGCTAACAATGTAAGTATTAGATAGATGTACGAGTATGCATAGATGTCGTGGTCAGATCTTAAAATTGATCATTTCATGATGTGGTAACCATTTCATAAAATGATCGGTTGGCCACAATTGACAAAATCAAACGTAACCTAACCGTTATCATGAAATGTTCAATTTCAATTATCTGCCCACGACAGACGCAGGGATATGACGGTTACGCTTTGATCGTCTATCATACTCTCGCACTTAAGCCGCGAACTGGACGCACAAGCTCGCGCCGCCCCGCCCTGAGCAGTACGATCAAAATGTATAGACTTGAATGAATCTGTTTTGGACGACAGCGGCGCCCGCTTGCCGCGCCGCCCGCCGCTCCGCTCGCCGCGTGCGTCCAGTCTGACCTTACTTACTCTGATAAAAGTGCAATCATTATTCGTTCACTGGTCGGGTTTTATACATATATAAAATAGGTCTGTCTTTCTGTTCACGCTGACGTAGTAAACGGGGGACGGATCAGGGTCTACTGCGGCCCCCTGATACGTAAATAATTTTATTGTTATCACGTTTTTATTGTTTTACTATATCACCGATTATTGACACTTTATTATATGTTTAGCTAAGAAATTTATATATTCGCCAGTAAATGTGACAATCCAAATCAAAAGGGATCATATGGCGGTCGGCGCTTATGTCGCATAGTATCAAATTATTGGCGCGCCGCAAAATTTTATTTGGATTGTCACAAATGTAAAAAAAAAAATTAGCTCGAAAATTGACCCTTCGGCAATGCTGCAATTGAATTGAAATGCAATCTCAATGTGAGTATATAAGGTTCTTAGATTATGTTTAGCTATATCTAACCGAGTAAATATAAACGTATTTAAAATTTGCTGAAATAACTATGCAGTTAAAAGTGCATTTGTAAATGTAGATGACTGTACCATAGAGAAATAAGTAAGCGTACTGCTCACTCCATACATCAGTACCCCTAGTGTAAATATTTTCGACAGAGAAACGTGACGTACGCGTTTGCGTTAAGTGTAAGATTTTAGACTTTCCAAAACGTCCCGCTTGGCGCGCTGTTCAAAAACCCATACAAAATGAGACTTAACGCAAACGCGTACGTCACGTTTCGCTATCGACTAAATTTACACTAGGGGTACAGTTTTATCACCAAAACGTTTCTTATTTTCGTAGTCGACATCTAGCGTCAAGTAGCGGTTTTATCTGTAGATGTCGCGACGAACGAAAAGTCTTAATCTCAACAATTATCAGCTAATATTAAAACCGGATTAACCGGAACTCTATTTTAAGCTTTGGCGACCACCGGTTTGGCTTAGTGGGTAGTGACCCTGCCTACGAAGCTGATGGTCCCGGGTTCAAATCCTGGTAAGGGCATGTATTCGTGTGATGAGCATGGATATTTGTTCCTGAGTCATGGGTGTTTTCTATGTATTTAAGTATTTATAAATATTTATATATTATATATATCGTTGTCTAAGTACCCTCAACACAAGCCTTATTGAGCTTACTGTGGGACTTAGTCAATTTGTGTAATAATGTCCTATAATATTTATTTATTTATTTAAGCTACATCTGCTTGTAATATTAGTTGTAAATTGTTGAGCAATACACTTTTCGTCAGTCGCGACACTCGTGACATCTATTGTCTAGTAGCAGTACTGATAAATCCGCTACTTGACGCTAGATGTCGACTACGAAAATAAGAAGACCGAAATTTGATATTTAACAAATTTAGCACGTAACAGTGAAAGAATATGGATCAAAGTCAAATGGCGTTCTAAAAGTTTTAATTATGTGGCGATAGATGGCAGTAAATTTACGCGGCTACAAAGTTTTCATTGACAATTCTCTCTTTCAAATTCTCTTTGATATTAATAAATTTTTAGTATCTTTCGCAGACGTAGCTTGATATTAAATTCGTTTAGGTATAACGCGAATTGTGACTTTCCATCAGAAAAGGGCTCCATGTGCATAAGGACCCTTTCGGTATGGAACGCCACATATTATTCATGAAATGGACTTTAATCGTACTGGATAAGTTTTAGTTTAAGTTACTTCACCAAATTGTCAGTTCTGCCACGAAATTAGTAAATTCGCAAAAGCTGGCACGAATTGTAGACTCCGAACACGTCGAGTTTGACTTGGCAGCGACAATGCATATGTCGGCGGCCGATCGTAAAATCAGGCAGATCATGAAATTCCTTGAGAAACGTGAAAATCATTTGCTCGTTTCTTGAGGCGACGGAACCCCGCTTATATTAGGATAGTTTGGCCGTCGGGCAACTGAAGCGACCTAACGAACCTATCTTACCTATCTATTGGTTTAACGTGACTATCGTCAAAACAATGCACAGGAACTTTACGATCTGCCTAATTTTACGATCGGCCGTCGACACAATAGCCCATAGGAGCGCCATATTTGACGTATCACTTGGAATGAAAACTTAGCGTCGTCCTATTGTATGAATTGTGTAGATTTTTGGCAGTTTCCGACTTCTTGCCTCGTATAGCTCACAACCGCTACAGCTAGACAACCGGTTTGGCCTAGTGGGTAGTGACCCTGCCTACGAAGCTGATGGTCCCGGGTTCAAATCCTGGAAAGGGCATGTATTTGTGTGATGAGTATTTGTTCCTGAGTCATGGGTGTTTTCTATGTATTTAAGTAGGTATTTATAAATATTTATATATTATATATATCGTTGTCTAAGTACCCTCAACACAAGCCTTATTGAGCTTACTGTGGGACTTAGTCAATTTGTGTAATAATGTCATATAATATTTATTTATTTACTATAATATTTATTTATTATAGCTGTCAAATGAACTGTAGCAAGCGGTGTTAAAATGAAATTAAATGAAAAATAAAAATTTATTTATTTCAAGAAATTGGCATTACAACAGAAGCAGTAGGTACAGTCACGTCTGAAAATATCGACACGGACAAAATATGTATACACTACCTTAATATATGGGCAATAAGGTCGTGTATACATATTTTTGCCACTTTGTACGTATCGATATTTTCAGACGTGACTGTACAATGATCCCTACACATTACACATAAACATTGTGTGTAACTCCGGGGGTAAGAATATTGCTAACTCGGGTCTTTAACCACCCTCGTATCCAAAGTTTCACTAGCCCCCCTCGTTGCACAATGTACTATTATTGGGCAAGAAAATTCTTCAAGACAATTAATTAACTCGATGTGTCAAAACTTAGAGAATTTTAACTACAATATATTACTTACTCAACGTAACGACGAAGCTGCTGTAATCGTGTTATTTCGTAAATAGGAACATATCGGGATGATTTGATTAATCAATAGTAATTTAGTTTTGAATATTTGCTGTTACTTCGCCATGTCTTCGCCCTAGGAAAGAACCTAAAATTAGATCGAAATATTTAGCCATTTGGGAGTAGATCAAAACATTATACGATTAAATGAAATAGGTTAAAACTAGAACGATGAAGGAACAGATCCAGGCAGTTTTCTATTGGGTTGGTTAACTGATACATGTTTCAAGTACCCGAAAATGTAAAAACACATTGTTTACATTTAATTAACTACCTAAAGATACAGACTATTAGGTTCAGCCTGTAACGTGGGAATCTCAGAGGAATATCGAAATGTTTCGGCTCTTAATTTCGGACCGATAGCCCGGTACGACCTTCATACCTTCAAGAAACCCGTACTCTCCTGTTCAAGGCTGTGGCAACGCGCTTGCAACCCCTTTGGTGTTGAAGGTGTCCATGGGCAACGGGAATGGCTTACCATCAGGCGATATCGTCTGCTCGATTGCATAAAAAATATGTGTCATAAAATAAAATAAAAGATGATGTTCAATACGTTCGTGCCAGTTTTGGTGATGATCTAGTAGTATTATTTTCAGAGCTTTTTATTTGTTCCATCCAAGTCTTAGTTAGATTTTAATAGTAGTTATAATATAAAAAAAAACAAGTCATACCTTCCTCTTCCTTTTCAGACGTCTCGAACCAGAACACGCCGCTCGTCCATCTAACTTCCTCCTCACCGGACCCGATACAAGTTACTATTGTGGTAGAAACAGTCAAAGACTTCTACATCAAGCTAAATACTACAACTAATATAACAGTGACGCCGAGCCAGCCGAAATACTACTTTTTTCCTTTTAAACAAGAAAAGGTGTGTGCATATTGTATTAGTACAGATTTTAATCTTAAAACTTACTTACTACTTACTCCGTTGGCTCAGCGGCCCAAAATGAGACTTGGCCTCCGACACAAGACAGCGCCACTTTTCTCGGTCCTGTGCGACCTCTCGCCAATTGTCGACTCGAAGCTCGCGCAGATCCGCCTCCACCATGTCGCTCCAGCGATACCTAGGGCGTCCGCTTGGACGTCCTCCTGCTAGGCGACCCAGGTACGCTCTTTTTACGTTCCGATCTTCGTCCATTCTCTCAAGGTGGCCCAACCAACGGAGTCTGTGGGCTTTACTTTCTCCCATGATGTTAGGTTCAGCCACTAGGTCTTCAATCTCACGGTACTTAAGGACTTTCCCAGGGCCCAGTATTTTACGGAGGAATCTTAAAACGCCAAGAACACCTAAAGCTCCAGCGTTGTAGTAGGTAAGCCTGCTGCAACACATGCTGAGGTTCGCTCCTTTTTAGCATCATAATTTTAAAAGTTTTTTATATCTACATGTAAACATTAATTTGTGCCTACTTAAGTTTCATTCTAAGGCTTGTAATGTTTTGTAGCATTGCCTGTAAACATTTTTCAATGTGGTGTTAAATAAAAAAAATCTATGTCTATGTCTTCTATGTCTTAAGTCGTTACTAGTCGCGCCCACAGCGCCAAGGACAACTATAGGTGTAATGGCGGACGCTGTCAAAGTAACTTTCACACTTTCTTGGCATTTAAGATTTTAATAGTGTATTCCTGATCATATTTAAAGATTAAAATGTCTTAAAAACTTTTCTGGGATTCGCCTAGTCTCAGAGTTAATGCCAATTGAAAAAGAAAACATATTTTTTGTTACTTAGTGCTAAACGCGTTTTTGATGGCTATGTTGCTACTATGGGACGTAGTCTTTCTTAATATCCTCATTGATAGATGTAAAAAAGTGAGAAATAACACTTTGCAAAAACTAGGTTTTACGAAAAAAAGTAAAAAATTCCTTTTACAGTACATATGGGGCTACTTTATAGCACTAGTGCGAGAAGTAGCATATTACGTTACTGTGTCGAACATTTAAAGGGCCATATGTACTGTAAAACGTTGTACGATACATGTGCGAATAGGTAATTCGCAACTCGTGTCGATTTAAAACACTCCCTTCGGTCGTGTTTTAATTTATCGCCACTCGTTTCGTGAAAAATGTTTTTTTTTTTTTTTTTTTTTTTTATGTTATGTTTTCTTACTTGTTGTTTTCCTCTTTTATTTTGCCACAAATAAACACTCTAATCTACTATCTACACAGAGGTCCATTTAAATTTTACTTTCAGGAAATGGACTTAAAGAAACAAAGTGAAAAAAGACAGTCCATGTGCAGTGGTGAAGAGAAAAGCGTGTTCTTGGAGAACATCTTCGAGAGCCAAGAATCCTATTCGTGGTTCAGACAACCGAAGAGTGTGATCGTGATGATAGAATCAGATGATGACGTCTGTGCTGTCATATCCATTCAGAATTTTTCGGTGAGTATGTTTTGGGAATCTAGTAAATTATCAGCCATCTTCCCAAGACTAAACCAGAATTAAATGCAATTTAGGATACAGCAAACATAGGTATATACTGCGGAAAAACAGGACGAATACAGTTAAATACTGAACGAATACATATACTGCATGAATACAAGTAAATATTCACAAATACATCTAAATATATATTAGTATAAAAAATACTAGAAAAAATTAAGATATTCACATAGAATTTAGAAAAGTGTGTCCTAGTAGTCGTGGTACAACCGAAGTGTAATCGTATGTATGTATGTATGTATATACTTTATTGTATATATAAATAAAAACACGAAAAATACAGTTACAGAGTAAATTAAATACAACAAAGGCGAACTTATCCCTGTATGGGATCTCTTCCAGTTAACCTTTGAGAAAATGAGTAAAACAGAAGTAACGGTGAATGAATGACAAACACAAACAAAAGTGTACAATCACTGAAAATAAAGAAATAATAATCGTCCTGATATAGTCAAATGATGACGTTTGTGCTGTCATATCTATTCAGAATTGTTCTTTCTGCTTCAGAAATATTTATTGTAGAACAACGTACAACTTTTATATTTGGTTAAATATATTTTATTTCAGTGTCCAGTGTTTGATAATGAGAGGAACATATTATACGACGGCTACTACCTAACGATGACAAGACGAGGAGGCATTACCTTAAATGTAAGTAAACTATGAAGTAAGTATTAAACTTTTTGGCTTATGGGAATATTAAACATCTGTTACATCTGAAAAGCTGTTGGTAATTTATGTTTGTGTGTGCGCCATTTGTGTTCATTACAAAGATACATCATTGAATATTGACATTAATATTTATTAATTAATATCAACGGAGGGTTATATATTACAGTAATTAAAAGATTGGTTGACTGGTAGAGAATGCCTTATGGCATTAATTCCGTCATTTGTACCTTCATGTATTGTGCAATAAAGATTTAATAAATAAATACATAAATAAAACAACTGTCAATTATTACTATTATTAGGGAGGTTATTGTAATGATAAAGGTAATATCAAATTATATAATTACTTTGCATGTAAATGTATAAAAATAAATTATCAAATAGGGCAAAACTACCCTAATTCGCCTCTTATATAAATAGATATAGTAAAAAAACTTGAACCACCTACAATCTGCTTTACCCGAATGTTGACTGGTATAAAATGCTTTCTAGCATTAAGCTCGCCTTTGTTCAAACATAAATAATCATATCGTTTCATTATTGTATTCCAGCAAGACATGTTCCCCGTGGGCTTCTACATAGTTTTCATAGTGAAAACCTCGGACGAAGACTGCACGGGCCAAAACGTAAATAAAACTCTACCCACGATGGCGCGGTATCTCGGCTGGCAGGAGAGCTACGTGGCCACTACGGCGAGGACTAAGAACTTCACGTAAGTTGTTAATACTTGACGAATATATGTAAATACATATAAAATCAGGTAAAATAATAACAAATACATATGAATATTGGCTAATACATTTGGATACATGCAAATAGTGGTAAAGTACTTTTCCCCAACCTGGCCAGCGGCCAGACCCGACTCGTGTGAAATCACCCGTCCACTCAGTGGGTGCGTTGGTCATACGTCGCGCTCGTCCGCGCTGGGACCCTTGTGAAGGCGGCAGACGTCCCCGAGCCTACCGCCCACAGGCACCCTTATGGGGGTAGTCGGCGTTCGTGTGCCAACCGCCGCATTGCCTGAGAGGCCGGCCTTCCCCCTTGCCGCGCTCCGCCGCCTCCTTCTGCGCCATCACGTCCTCGCAGAAGACTATGAACCAACCTGCTTTAACCGACTTTGAAATAAGCTCATTTGTTCCAGCCTTCGCATCATAGCCACGATATCATACCAGGACTACATGATCGCAGCGGGGGCTGCGCTTGGCTTCTTCTTATGTTTCTACGTCGCCTTTATAATCACGGTGGTGTATCAACGACGCCAAGCGAGACTGGATGCTGAGGCTAATTTAAATGAAGGTAAGAAAAAAAAATTACATGAACTGCATAAATGAAAAGCCGATACTAGTCGAATACTAGACGAATACAATTAAATATTGACCGAATACATGGACATTGGACGTATACATACAAATACAGGCAAATATTCCGTAATTTTATGTAGATAGTATTTACAGTAAAATCCTTGTAAATATATAATTAATTACTTGAGAATACCTAATAATGGTACCAGGACTACATGAGCAGACAGGGGCTGCGTTTAGCTTCTGCTTGTTTCTACGTAGCGTTTATAATCACGGTCGTGTATCGCGACGCAAGGCGAGACAGGATGCCGAGGCTAACTTGAATGAAGGTAAGAAAATACGAGGAAAATACACAAATACAAATACTGGCAAATACCAGGCGAATACGATCAGATACCGGTCAAAACAGGTAAATATTCTTTGAATACATGCAAATACAATTACAATGTTTTGGGGTTCAATGTGATTTTTAGGGTTCCGTAGCCAAATGGTAAAAAACGGAACCCTTATAAATTCGTCATGTCCGTCTGTCTGTCCGATTATGTCACAGCCACTTTTTTTCTGTATAATTTCAAACATTAAATTTCTTTATTTACAATAACAATATACATAATGAGTATATAGAGAGGTATTGCTATAACTAGCTTAAATCTAAAATAGGCCCTTGAGGCATTGTACTAAGGCTGCTGGCGGCATTTACTCGTTGTATCGCAATACTGATACGTTGCGCGAGGAAGTCGCCACCTCTTCGGTCACCAGTAGGTAGGCTATAGTATCTCGCGGCGAGATAGACTACCCGTCTTTTTCTAACTATCCTAATTAAAGAGAGACGGGTAGTCCATCTCGCCGCCGCGTGAGAACGTTGCGCCAATCATATGCATATGCCGGCAGTTACGTCAACCAGACGCTTCGCGAATTCTGCAACAAACTTGTGCGCGTTGGGACCCCATGGACCTAGAGTTTCAACGCGAAATGGTACTCTCTGCTGAGGCTCTATAAGGGTTCCGTAGCCAAATGGCAAAAAACGGAACCCTTATAGATTCGTCATGTCCGTCTGTCTGTCCGTTTATGTCACAGCCACTTTTTTCCGAAACTATAAGAACTATACTGTTCAAACTTGGTAAGTATATGTATTCTATGAACTGCATTAAGATTTTCACACAAAAATAGAAAAAAAAAAACAACATTAAATTTTGGGGGTTCCCCATACTTAGAACTGAAACTCAACATTTTTTCATGAAACCCATACGTGTGGGGTATCTATGGATAGGTCTTCAAAAATGATATTGAGGTTTCTAATATCATTTTTTTCTAAACTGAGTAGTTTGCGCGAGAGACACTTCCAAAGTAGTCAAATGTGTGTCCCCCCCCCCCCCCCCCCCGTAACTTCTAAAATAAGAGAATGATAAAACCAAAAAAAAATGATATACATTACCTTGCAAACTTCCACCGAAAATTGGTTTGAACGAGATCTAGTAAGTAGTTTTTTTTTAATACGTCAAAATTTAATATTTTTTTTTCATCAAACCCATACGTGTGGGGTATCTATGGATAGGTCTTCAAAAATGATATAGAGGTTTCTAATATAATTTTTTTCTAAACTGAATAGTTGGCGCGAGAGTCACTTCCAAAGTGATAAAATGTGTCCCCCCCCCCTGTAACTTCTACAATAACAGAATGATAAAACTATAAAAAATATGTGATATACATTACCATGCGAACTTCCACCGAAAATTGGTTTGAACGAGATCTAGTAAGTAGTCTTTTTCATGGGCGAGTCCGACTCGTACTTGGCCGCTTTTTTAAATTACTCCTTCTTTCCAGCGGAATGCATCTCATCCCCCTCGACGCCGCACGACGCGGCCAACGTGTCCGTCCGCAGGCGCCACGCCACGCCGATCAACGCGGAGGCTGAGAGCTCCTCTCAACGGTGTCTAGTGGGCGAGGGAGATCGCAGGGATATCGGTAAATATACTTTTCTCAAACTTGCAATGAAATGTTGTCATGACTTACTTCAAATTTGGTCCGGAAATACACATAAATACACAATACTACATATCTGGTGCGATGAGTGAAGATGATATGTTAAGGAATTCCATACAGCTTTACACACCTAGGCCTGTAAAGCAACCTTCTTTTGTTTTTAAGCGTCAATTGTAACGCGTCTTGGCATTCAACCATCAAAACACCTATAAGCAATATTTTTGGTTTGTTATGACATTCTGCTTTACGCTTTTATTTTATTTTACCTTTTTTATACTTCAGGGTTATTCGTCCTTCAGTTCTCATTTCTTTCTTCCTTCATTTCTGTATGACTGAAAAAAGAAACCTTTTTAGGGCTGTATCTCCTAGTCTCCTAAACCGTGCGTGACGTGCGTTGTAGCGCAAAAATAATCAAATGTTCGTTCCCCCTTTTGATTATTATATAAAAACAGAAAAAAGAAAAAAAAGACAAAAAAAAAACACCTACGAATAGGATCACACGGCGTTAATTTTTTCCATATACCGTATACAGGATTTTATATACGGGAAAGCCGTCTTGCCGGCCGCGTATCCTATACAGCCTCGCTACGCTCGGCCGTCTACATCTACTTGGTCTGCAACCCTTTATTTCCCGGCCTCTATAGTAATGTACTAATTATACTGGTCAGCAAATAGTATTAAGGGAGGGACGTATAATATTCTAGAGTCCATCTACATAGACTGAAACACTAAGTGTAAAAAGCTACCATATGGTAGCACTTTCACACTCTGTCACTCTAGAACTCGTAGATCCTTTAGGTCGTCCCCGGTAAGATGGCGCCACTTTTTGATATTTAACAAATTTAGCACATATCAGTGAAAGAATAAGGATCAAAGTCAAATAGCGTTCTAAAAGTTTTAATCATGTGTCGAAAGATGGCAGTAAATTTACGTGGCTACAAAATTGTCTTTGGCAATACACCTCTATTTCAAATTCTCTTTGATATTAGTAAGTTTTCTCGACAGATTTTTCAGATCAAATGGAAGGCAGTTTCATCAAACTGACCTTCATGCCGCCTCGAGTATCTGACGTGACGCTGTCATCTAACGTGACAGAGCTGTATTCTGACGTGTCGGAACGGTCATCTGACGTGTCAGAATTGTGCGGTGAGCATAGTGGTGTGTGATGACGTCATCGGGCCAGTGTTGTGTTTGTCATTGTCATTACATACCATTATGCTTGCTCTAGTGTGTGTATTGCTTTATGTTCGAGGTTCATACATATACCTTGTTATTCATAAAACTTTACGAGCATGTATTTAGCCAGAACTATTCACCAGCAGCTTGCTTTCCTATACAGCCTTGTGGACCGCGAAGTACCGTACTACAAGTACTCACCTGCGCCAGTTCTCGAAAATGGTCGTGCCACGCTCTATTGGGATCGATCTATTATCACTGACAGGACTATTGTAGCCAATAAGCCTGACATCGTGATAATAGATCGATCGCAACGCCGGGCCTTGCTCGTCGACGTCACCATCCCCCATGATGAGAATCTCGTGAAAGCCGAGAAGGACAAATCCAGCAAGTACCTAGACTTGGCTCACGAGATAACCGCCATGTGGGATGTTGACTTGACGATCATTGTTCCGATAGTCGTGTCAGCGAACGGTCTCATAGCGAAGAGTCTCGACCAACACCTTGAGAGACTCTCGCTAGGTAGTTGGATCAAGGGTCAGATGCAGAAGGCAGTAATTTTGGACACGGCGCGGATAGTACGTCGGTTCCTCTCTCTGCGGCCCTGACCACCGGCAGCTTGGGCCCTGCCCCGCTGCTGGCGGCACCCTAGGTTAGGTTTTATATAATGTGTTTATATCTTTTGTATTGTTTTGTAAGTGTTTTTATATTTTACTTTTATATACATATTGTAAAAAACCTGACGTAAGAAAAAAAATGGAATAAAGATGGAATAATAATAATAATTCAGCTTATATACGTCCCACTGCTGGGCACAGGCCTCCTTTCATGTGCGAGAGGGCGAGCATGTATTTTTTATTTATTTATTGCACATAAGAAAACACACTGGACAAAAGGCGAACTTAATGCCATAAGGCATTCTCTACCAGTCAACCTTTAGGCAAAGCAGATAAGTTGTAGGCGGAGCAAAAACATGAGGTATAGATGATACAATTAGGAACCTGTACGAACACAGTACAATTATCCTCTAAATAATGTTACACGAATTTTATAATTTTTGACCTCCCCCTCCTTGTCATATCTGGTCACATTTGAACCACGCCCTGGTGTAACGTCACATATTTATGAATATATATGTAATTTTCAGTAACAGATGAACTTGAAGGGACGTCACAAAGTTTGTGATTCCCCCCTCCCCTTGTCACAACATGTCACATTTTCTTGGCCCCCTCCCACCCCCTAAACGTGTATGTTGCAATCAACGGATGCCTGAAAATAAATGATATTTAATTTAATTTAAAGAAAATGTTGTTACAGAATGCAGTTCATCATCAGACACGGAGTCAGATTATTCTACGTTGGATGACATCAATCGGGAGAAAGACCTGAGAATGATGGGGAGGCTGTGCGTCGCTAACTTGGCCAGGTGGGTAGCGAGTTCAATCTGGATATACCCCGTTTTTTTCAGATTAGAAATTTTATAACCTCAAAAGTAGTGATATTTCCTCCAAAATTAAATCTGAGTAACTATGCCCTGAATTATACTGTCGTTAACATATTATTGTACCGCAATATTAGATATCATAGGAATAGGAGGCCACTACTTTTGAGGTTAGAAAAATTCTAATATTTAGAATAATGGAGTATAGTAAATGGGTGGATCATCTTTTTTGTATTGTTGATGTCCCGTTGTCCAAGAGACAAAACTACCTCAGTTTGTGAGAATGTTTTATCATGTTCTCCTAACGTGGATTGTTTAACCTTTTGAACGCCACGCCTATCGCACGCGGCGCGTAATCGTGAACCTTGTCGGTACGCAGGAAGGTTGATATTGGGCTGTAGCCGCGCGCGTCATATGACGTCTTTGGCGGTCAAAAGGTTAACGTGGCATATAACTAAGTACCACAGACATGCATCTTTGGTACATCTTTGTTGACTAGCATTAGTACTTTTTCTACTCGACGACTGTAATGGTTGAATTAAGATTTCGTATACCAAACTGTAATTGAATACTTGAAAATTTAGCTAAATGGATAGACAATGGGCAATCCATTGTAAAAAGATATATTGAAATTATAAAAAAAGTACAAGGAATCAAAATCTCAAAAAAAAAAAAAAATCTTAACTGTCAAAAATAAAATAAAGAAAATGGTACCCTTCGATTCCTTACATTTTATTGAAAAGTTAAAGTCAAATTCAAAACATTCTTTATTCAAATAGGCCTAGCAACAAGCACTTTTAAATCGTCAAATTTTACAAACATCATCTTAATCTAAATTCAGAGCAACTTATTGATGCAGTTATTATTGTTCTAAAAAAAAAAAAATTGTATGACAACTATATACATAAACGCAATATTTCAGGCTCAAAATTGCAATTTTCTTGATCTTCCATATTGCATTACATTATCATTTTGTGTGAGGCGTTTCAATCGTCGAATGCGAGCGTCTAACTCTCATTTCTGACCTCAGTGTTGCTTCAATGCCATGAGTCCTATATATACATTTGATACTCAGGAAATTCAAGATCGATTGACATTATTTACAAAAAACTGTCAAGTAGCCAATTGCGTACTTTTCATGTATGGGCTCCCAAACTCAACTATAATTTTTTTTTCGATACGCTGTAGTCAACTATAAAAAAAATGGACCAATCACGTGTCGCCACGCTCCCATAGAACGGGGGACGAGCGGGCGGGGGCTCGCGCGTTTATGTCTATTGTACTACATACCAATTTTCATTACTTATCTAGACCAGATCCCAACTGGGGAAGTGCCTCCACCTTACAGAAAACCGCAGCCAAATAACACTAGACCCTACTCATAGTGTTGTGTTCCTGCCGGGGAGTAAGGTTGCCAGAGCTCAACGAGTGGGGGGCCTCAACGGGTTAGGGTTGGCAACGCGCATGTAACTCCTATGGAATTGTAGGCGTACATAGGCTACGGAGACTGCTTACCATCAGGTGGGCCGTATGCTTGTTTGCCACCGACGTAGCATTAAAAAAAACTTATTTAGGTTTTATAGTAAAAAAAAAAAATTATTTTTGATGACCCGTAGAAAAAGTTTTGTTTTTGAAAAGTTTTTGAAATCTTAATTCAACCATTGCAGTCAACGAATAGAAAAAAAAAATTAGCACGTCACGCCTCGCCCCGTTGAACTTGTTTTTTATTTTTAGCTTATATTTCCTACGAGGTCTTCACAACTTTTTTTCTATATTTGTCCATATTTGTTTTAGATGTCGTCCCCGAGTGTTGCAAGCCCGATCCAAAATGTACCTCTGGAACGTCCTGACAGTAGCTGTGTTCTACACCTTGCCGGTCATACAACTAGTGGTCACATACCAAAGGGTAAGTTTGCCAATTATTTATTTAAAATATTTATTTATAATAATTAGCGATGCTACAACATATTTTCTCGGCAAGCCTTCAAGTTGGCCGTTTCGTTCCGTTCAGATTAACCGGTCAACAGTGGATCGAAATGACTAAAAAATGGACATTCGCATTATTTTTAAAACCCTGTTTTAAAAAATGCTTTCCGGTTGAAAATAAGGTTAGGAATAAATAATGTTATATAAAAGTTTTCAAAATAAGGCTTATTTAAAGCAGTTTTTTTTTTTGTATGAAACTGAAAAATAGGTTTCTTATTATAAGAAAAGCGTTACCGATCCCGCTTTCTAACCTTTAGAATATTATTCTCCTACTTACAAACAGTAGAAAATAGTAAACAGCTTATCTCGGTAGGTGCCCGTCTTTTTTTTATAGTCCAGTCAAAAGTCAGTAAAAAACAACATTTTTCTTAGTGTTTTTTTTTTTTTTTTTCAAAAGTTTAACGATATGTGAATGATAATTTAGTGTAAATACTTTTACGACACTACGACTTTAATACGACATATTTTTGTCATTTTGATATCCACTGTGCGGTCAAATACTCAGGTAATGACCGACAGCATCAAACGTGACATTGAGGTAGACGGACAGATCCTGCGCTATGTCGACGAGTATACGTACTTGGGGCAAAGTCTCTTTCAACCAAAGACAGGACAAAGAAGTCGAAAGACGGATCCAAAACGCTTGGAAAACCTATTGGTCTCTCAAGGAGCTACTGAAGGAAGACCTTCCATTAGCTCTTAAGCGGAGGCTCGTCGACATGTGCATACTGCCAATCCTCACTTACGGTGCTCAAACGTGGTCCCTTACCGAGTTACAAAAGACCAAATTGAAAAGACAAAAGAGCCATGGAGCGCAACATGCTCGCGGTGAAAAGGATTGACCGGATCCGAAAAACTACGTTTTTTTTCTCTCTATTAGGGTAAACAAACAGCCACTACAAGTAATACTTACAAAAATAATTACTATATTGTTTACAATATGTGTGGCCCACAGCCACTGATTGTACGTTGCGCACCAAAACAGGCATCGTCGACGTTGGGGTCAAAACCGCCAGGCTAAAGTGGGTCTGGGCAGGTCATGTATGACGTATGCACCCACAGAGGTGGGCTAAACTAGTCACAACGTAAATGCCGGCATGGTCGGCCTAAGAGGAGATGGCGGGACGACCTGGACGGATGGTGCAGTTCATCGGGAAGATTGGACGTCTAGGGGGAGGCCTTTGCCCAGTGGGACTCTTTATAGGCTCATTAAAAAAATATATATATTTATGTTAGTTGTCGCCCCCGAGTGTTGCAAGACCGACCCAAAATGTGCCCCACATATGCTCTTCTCACAGCACTTTTAATTAATACTTAAATTAATTTCACTATATGTGTTACAGCTTTTAAACCAATCAGGCAATGCGGACTTGTGTTACTTCAACTCTCTCTGCGCCCATCCCCTACTAGCGCTATCAGACTTCAACCACGTGTACTCCAACTTAGGATACGTGGTGCTGGGAGCACTATTCCTGGCTGCAGTGTGGCGGAGGCACGATTGGTACCAGGCACGGCTTAGGCGAGAAGTAAGTAAAATCTTATAACGTTGGCAATTTTCTGGTGGGATGCTAGACTATACTCTTATAAAGTAAGATTTTTTGTTGGGATCCTAGACTACAAAATCCTATAAAAAATGTATGACGTAAGTAATTTTCTGGTGGGATCCTGGACTATAACCCTATGACATAAGAACATTTTTGCTTAGATGCTGGACTATTATCGTCTGACCGGGCATGGCTCTGGCGAGAGGTAGGAAATCTTATGACTTACGATTTTCTTTGGCTGAGCGCTAGAACATTTTTGGTGGAATCCTAGACTACAATCTCGAGTCAAAAATCTTATGACGTAAGCCAGTTTCCGGTGATATGCTGCTCTTAGGTGACTGAGGAAGAGGCCGTTATAGATTTTAGTCGCAAAAATGTCAAATTGATAGATTTAGCGCATAAAATTGTATATCTTTTGTTAACTATTAGAAATAACAAGTACTGGTTTCTATTAGCACGTCTTGTTATCTTTCATTTTAATACATCATTTTTTTGAAAACAGACTCACTTAGTTAGTAATGATTTTTTTCCTGCTGGACGTTTAGGTAAACGCGCGTAAAGCAGTGATTTTGTCGATCTTATTTGTAAATTTCGTAAAGTTTGTACTGCTAAAAATAGTAATTTTGTATTACAAATATCCTGTACTTCAACTTTAATATACTACATTTTTGTTATTATAAATTTGAAGTAGTGTAAATGAAAGTTAAACGAAATCAATTTTCTCCAGAAATCAATTCAAAACAAGTGACAATTTCTCTGAAAATTGACTTAATATCAACGTAATTTTGATACTTAAACTATCTACAACATTTGCTGAAACTGTTATTATATTATACATCATTTTGTATAACTGACTACCATCATTTTTTGATGATTTTTTTAAAACTGCCCCTTCTCGTCACATATTACCGGGGACGCACGCTTGCGACCTCATTATTAAAAGGCAAGATGAGAAGACGTGCTAATAGAAACCAATACTTGTTATTTAGATATTACGTAACAAAAGGTGTACAATTTCAACGACTAAATCTATCAATTTAAAATTTTTGCTCTAAAATCGTTACCGGGCTCTTAAGAAAGTTCCTTATCGGACGGTCGGCAGATGGGGGCTAGGCGAAAAAAGTATGCGATTATTCCATTACTACCCTCTTTTGTTTAAATTATTTCTCGAGAATAAGTAGCCTAATTTTAACAACTATATATTCTATAGTGGAGCAGTCGGCAAACAGCCGCTTAGAAACAGGCGGTAACAGCGACGATCCGGGTTCGATCCCCGGACGTGTATACAGATATATTGCTTTTTGTATTTTTTTGCACTTGAATTTCAAATTTTTGTTTGACTAAGCGAGTGTGAAGCGCGAGCTAAGCGCAGTTTCAGTTTTTACAAAAATGTTTTCTTATGTTTAGTTGTTCTCGCTGCCTGTAAGTCGCATTTCTGAACTGATTTGTGAAATTTTGTAAGCAGTTTCGTTAATTGTTATTTTGTCAATTAAGTTTTTTTTTGTATTTTTAATTAATAATATACTACGTTTATCACTAAATAAATATAACAGTTAAATCTGAAAATTTTTGAAGCAGGTTTTTTTGTATCCTATTATTTATTTTGTTAAAACTTTTTTATAAAGCTAGCTCAGAGGGAATTATGTTCAAATCAAACCCCATTTTTAATGAAAATAGAAATAGTTCTTTTCACCTTTAACAATCATAATATCGGATATCGAATCTTTGTTAAAAAATATATATATATATACATATAATCTCGCCTATTTCCCGGAGGGGTAGGCAGAGACCACGGATTTCCATTTGCTACGGACATCCGGACATACCTCTTTCGCTTCCTTCACTTTCATGACATTCCTCATACACGCTCGTCGGTTTAGGGTGTTCTTGACCTGGCCTTTCTTCAGGATTTCCCGATTTGATCAGAGAAAGTCCGCCGAGGTCTACCCCTTCCAGCCCCCTCTTCTACTCCTTTTTATAATAAGTACCTTAGTTTTAGAGAAAGGAAAACAATTTATTAATATATTCGGTTCTTGTCTGATTTAATTTTTTGTCTTTTAATTATTTATATAAGAATTCAAGCCTTGGAGACCCTCTACATCTCTAAGGATAATTTAATATCTTTTTTATATTTTATCTCTGACACTTGGAGACTTATACATCTCTAAAGAATTTTAGTATTTGTTGGTTTTTTTATCATAGTTTTTTTGTGTAATTTGACATTTAGAGACAGTATACATCTCTAATAAAGTATTTATTATTTCATCGATTCCATATTTGTAATTGTTTTTTGTAATTTTTATTGTTTGTAAAAATGGACATGTAAAAGTGCCCCTGTGGCCTATTTACTGAATAAATGTTTGATATTTGATGTTTGATGTTTGTATTTCAGAAAGAGCTCGGCATACCACAGCACTTTGGTCTCCTATACGCTATGGGCATAGCGTTGGTCAGCGAAGGGATGCTCTCTGCTGCCTACCACGTTTGTCCCAACAGCATGAATTTCCAATTCGGTGAGTGTTCTACATATGTAGTGTGCTTAGACTCATGTTCGACAAGCGTACACCGAAATCCAATAGAAAAAGGAAAGTAATGTATACAAATATGACAGCTTTGTTTGACATTGACCTGTACTTTTTTATTGTTAAATGATAGTACAGAATATCAGCTAAAAGTTGACATCAAAATGATAGTCCTAGTTAAAACATTTGACAAGTTGCAGGAGTCCAAACAAGACCTTGTTTAATTTGTTCTAATAAATAAATAAATATAAATATTATACGACATTATTACACAAATTGACTAAGTCCCACAGTAAGCTCAATAAGGCTTGTGTTGAGGGTACTTAGACAACGATATATATAATATATAACTAATTATAAATACTTAAATAGATAGAAAACACCCATGACTCAGGAACAAATATCCATGCTCACCACACGAATAAATGCCCTTACCAGGATTTGAACCCGGGACCATCGGCTTCGTATGCAGGGTCACTACCCACTGGGCCAGACCGGTCGTCCAATACTTCTAATAGTATCTAACCTAAAATTTTCAGGGAGGTTGATATCACTGAAATACTTATTAACAAAAAAATAAATAAATAAAATATTTAAGTATATAAATTGTTGATAAGATCATGATTGTCGTCAAACAGTGACTGATTACGAAGTATTGCAATTTGGACTTCACTTTAGGGTATTCTCTATTTCACATGCAGAGAAATTGTACTCTATACAGGGTATTCAACTAGGCAGTGTGGGAAAATGAAGTACCAAAATTTGTTCTTCGGAGTTACGAGATCGATTATAATAAATTGCAAAGTATTTTTAATATTTTCGGTATGGAACCCTGTATCGATCATTGAAAATTTACCATTTTTCACCGTTTTTAATGAAAGACAGATTTGACCAAGTTCGTTTCTTGACCGCGTATGCGTGTCAAGTGACAATGCAATATTATGGTACCATCAATCTGATCTGATGATGGAGACAGGAGGAACATAGGAACTCTGTGATGACACAACGCAACCTAATTGTGTTTGGAGTTTTAGAATTGTCTCGATGAATATTAGTTGGCCGTGGTAAGAAAAGCACAGTCGGCGATTAAAGCGGTTCTCTAAATCATTGCCGAAAATTATTTTGCCGAATGTCATTTCACAATCAATTTTTCGCATAATTTCATTTCGTCGAATGTTCAAGTAGCAACTGAACATAATAATTCGTATTATTTCCCGACCATTAGTTAGCAACTTTATGTTTGGACAACAACTTAAAAAGACACTTTTTAAATCGCAATTTTTCAGGTAGCAGAATGACTTTGTAAGTCTAATACGAAACAGAATGTTTATTCTTGTAATCTATCATCGTTCGATGCAAAGTCGGTTCTCGCTATAAGGTCGCAGTTCACCTAATACGCTCCTCCTCGCTTCGCTCGTCGTACCTATCTTGTCTCTGTCAAATGACTATACGTTATCGTATTTTTTTTTATCCAAATGAATGATTTGGCGAAAGAAAGGTATTCCAAATGTTGTATATCATAATAATAATCTACTTAACAATGATTCTACCAATTAAAACGTTGTCATAATGAAAATTTGCCGAATGTTGGTTGTCAAGTACAATTCGGCAAAGAAACTTCGGCAAAAAGGCAACACCAAAAATGTAATTTTTGACAAAAATTTATTTTGTTACAGATACATCGTTCATGTACGTGACATCAGTATTATGCATGGTGAAGATATATCAATCTCGCCATCCGGATATCAACGCGAGGGCACACGCCACTTTTGGTGTGCTAGCTCTTATTATATTTGTGGGTAAGTTCTCATAATAAAATAAAATATTAGTAATAAAATTCAAAATTCAAAAATTTATTCTGCAAGTAGGCCTCAAGGGCTCTTTTACAAGTCAATACAACATTTATAGTAACATCATATAGTGACATGAAAAATACATAACAACATTTATAAATACAACAGCCAATACCTGGGTAAACATTACATTATAATAATCTTAAAATAAATAATTACTACAATACATAATTAAATAATTATAGGGACATTTATTATACAAATTGACTAAGTCCCACGGTAAGCCAAGAAGGCTTGTGGTGTGGGTACTCAGACAACGATATATATAATATACAAATATTTAAACACATAGAAAATATTCATGACTCAGGAATTAGTATATTAGTATCTGTGCTCATCACACAAATAAATGCCCTTACCGGGATTCGAACCCGGGACCATCGGCTTCATAGGCAGGGTACCCACTAGGCCAGAGCGATAGTTGGCTAGGCCAAAAAAGTAGTTGTTAATTTTATTATACATGTTTTATTTACTTTAGAAAAGAAATAGTTGTGCTACAAATTGTATTTCCTTATTTGTTAGCTGGAATAGATGTAGGTTAGGCACTGTGCGGTTTAAGAGGAATTTCCTCCCGCGGACGCTCCGGCTGTGGAATGAGCTCCCTGCCGGAGGAGTGTACAGGTTTTTAAAGGGTCGCCAACGCGCATGTGACACCTCTGGAGTTGCAGGCGTCCATAGGCTACGGTGACTGCTTACCATCAGGCGGGCCGTATGCTTGTTTGCCACCGACGTGGTATTAAAAAAAAAGGTTAGGGTGATTCAAACTACTACTGAAAAAATAAATAAAAAAAATGATCAACTTTCATTAGAAAATACTCTAGATTATATCACATATTTTTAAATTGATATTTAGGGGTCGCTACCGACATTTGCAAATTTATGAAATTGAACAAAGGCGATAATTAAATTATAGTAAATGACGCTTTTTATTATGTAGCAGTCACATAATAGTACCTTACGATACAAGTGTGAAAACTAAGAGTGGCGAATTACCTTTTTGCACGTGTATTGTACAACGTTTTACAATACAATACGTATATAATTATCGATATACGCACGTATAGTGCTAGTTACCGCACTTGGACGTACTATATGTACTGTACATACATACATATAATCACGCCTATTTCCCGAAGGGGTAGGCAGAGACCACGGATTTCCACTTGCTACGATCCTGACATACCTCTTTCGCTTCCTTCACTTTCATGACATTCCTCATACACGCTCGTCGGTTTAGGGTGCTCTTGACCTGGCCTTTCTTCAGGATTTTCTCGATTTGATCAGTGAAAGTCCGCCGAGGTCTATATGTACTGTAAATTACTATAATAGCTAAATATTGTCATAGAACGTACTAATGCAAACCATATCCCACATCGCATTAAGAACGTAATTGTAGATTTTTTGTTAAAGTTGGCAGGCCGTACTTGGTGGTACCGACCCCTAAACGTTAATCAAAAATTCTCAAATGAATTACAAAATATTATTTTAGTAGGTAGGATATGATGAGTAAAAAAAAACTTTGATAAAGATGTAGCTTTCGCTACGCTGCCACGAAGTGCTGGAATAATTTTCGACCACCAATCCGACAGAGCAGTACTAATGGTTCCTTTAAATCAAGGCCGAAAGAAAGATATAATAAAAACCTTCCGTCCTCTTTTTCCAAATTCCGTCATTGTTATTTATTACCTATTTTTACTAGCTTTTATTTAACTTTACGTGTATGTATCTTTGTTGTTTGTACTTTAGTTATGTGTACACCGTGTTTTTTTTATTTCGGTTAATCAATCAATCAATCAATCAATCAATCATTTATTTATTTCTTTGAATGCGGTACAATAGTATGATATAATGAAACAATTTTAGTTCAGCACATCCTGCCTGAATAGGCATAGAAATAATAAGTATTGCGTAAAACTGCATGCAGGTAATAATAAAATAAAATTAAGATTAACAATGTAAATACATAAATCATAGCGTTGTAAATAACAAAATATCATTCCATAAAAGTACCTATACATATGATTAATAACTGAGGTAGTCAAATAATTAGTTAGGTCAAATAATAGCTAAACTAACATTATTAAGGAGCCTCTAGGAAGTATTTTATTGAGTAAAAACATTTATCGATTAAATAGATAGTCAACTGCATCTTAAATCGATGAACTGGGAGGTTTCTGATATGTATCGGTATTTTGTTAAATATTCTTGGCGCCATTCCAAAGAAACTATTTCGCATTAATGCCGTTTTCATAGGCTGAATGTACAACTGTCCCTCATATTGAGAGCGAATTGGTAGCTTACGTCTCTCTGATGCATATGTAAACAAATCTGGATTACGTTTTATGAATAGAGCTACCTCTAGTATATATAATGAAGGCAGTGTTAGAAGTTTTAATAATTTGAATAAGGGAATACAACTATCTCTTACATACACACCGCAGATAGCTCTTATGCATCTCTTTTGGGCTATAAAAGCGGCTTCGCGATTTACAGAGTTGCCCCAAAAAATAATGCCATATCTGATTTTTGATACTACTAGTCCATGGTATGCTACTAGAACTGTATCTCGATTGGCTATTTTTGACAATGTATTAAGAGCGTAAGCCGATTTGCTCAGGTATTTACATAACTCATTTATGTGATTTTTCCAAGTTAACTGATAATCTATTGATAATCCAAGAAATTTGGTAACAGCTACATTCTCTATTGGTGTACCTTCGTAGTTAACATTAATATCGTATTTTATTGATGTCCGCTGATAAAAATGCATTACATTTGTCTTATTCAAATTAGTTATTAAATTATTATTACTAAGCCAAGTTATTATACTATTCAATTCTGTATTTATGTCACGTTCATATTGTCTTAAATCATTAGTATTGTTACATTGTATAACGGATGTACTATCATCCGCAAATAAAACAATTGGATAATTGACATTCTTTGGTAAATCATTAATATAGACTAAAAACAATAACGGACCAAGTACACTTCCCTGAGGAACCCCATGTTGTATAGAGTGTTCATCAGATGTATACTTACATTGGTGCTTGGTTGCATTGCATATTCTGGATATCTCAGTATAGTGTGTCCTATCTTTTAAATAAGATGATATAAGATTCAATGCGTTGCCTCTTATACCATACATACTAAGTTTGTGCAAGAGTAGATCATGGCACACATAATCGAAAGCCTTAGACATGTCGGTATAAATCGCACAAATCGGGTTTCTTCTATCAATATTCTCCATTACCACTTTAAGCATGTCATGTATTGCCAAGTTAATAGAAACATTTTTTCTAAAGCCTTTCTGCTCGTAACATAGTATGTTAAAATTTGTTAAGTAGGAGTACAGACGTTGATAAATAATTTTCTCAAAGATTTTTGAAAATATAGGGATGAGAGCAATTGGCCGATAGTTGTTTAAAATTTCCTTGTCTCCTTTTTTATGTAACGGCTTTATAACTGTTTTTTTCAAACCATCGGGATATATTCCTGTAGATATGGTGAGATTGATTATATGGCACAAATGTTTGTCTATTATATTACCGGCAGATTTAATAACAAGCGTGGATATATCATCATAGCCCACGCTATTTGTATTTTTGAGGGAACGTATTGTTGATTTTATTTCTTGTGGCGTGGCGGGCGCTAGAAAAATGGAATGTGAGGTACTTCGTATTTTATTTATTAATAATTTCAAGTTAAAGTTAGTTAATTTCAAGGGTGCATTCTTGACCTTAAATTAAGCAACTTTCTCAAAGACACCGGTATTCCAATTAACTCCATTTCGGAGATAATCAATAATTTATTTTTATCTTATAAGGCCCTCACGAGCGTATACACTTGTCTTAGGGCCTTTTTACACATTGATTTGTGTTTAGTACCAGTGTATTCATTTGCTATTAAACGTAAATACTATCTCGGACGATTAATGTTCTAAATGACATTGATATGTCATAGTTTTCAATTGTTTGGTTGAATTAAATGTAATGCCCGTGTTACAACAACGCTATATGCAACGTTTAATTATTTTTTATTAGAATAAATTTATTATATTTTATGTGAAATTTAACTATACCATTTACTTTCCTTAAACGTACTTAGCCATACCCCGGAGTGAACGGAATTCAATAAAAACACGGTGTATATTTATGTAGGAATGGAACGTAAGAGCATAGCGTGAAACGGAACGTAAGGGAGAGACAAGGATGCCAGGAGGTGCGAGAGGGACGGGGAGAACGATTTGAATGGTGAGCCAGCGAACGTGTGTTAAATTTTGTTTATATTCATTAAAATTTGTTTCTGCGGTTGAAATGAAAAAGCATCAAGTGCTATTTTGGTTTTTATTCAGAGGCCTATCAAAATCCCACATTTATTTAGTATACAATTTATTTACGTCGTCCATAACGTGTCGTACAGTCAACCAATTTGAATCCTAGGCCACTATAGAACCTTGTCGCTTTAACTACTCTATACATGACATGCATCACTCAATAAGCACTGTCGTAGAAGTCATTATGACATGGTTCTATAGTGGCCTAGGAATCAAATTGGTTGACCGTATACTGTGCTGCCCGCAAACCCCACTGGCTCCACATACAACCAGCGCCGTTGACCACGCTAGTCGTGACGCCAGCTAAGCTGCCGGTCGCCTTCACCGCGGCCCCGAAACCTGGCCCCGCTCAAACGGTATCACCAGGTTAGGGGTCGTGGGTTGGATAACCATCGGTAGCGAAGAGCTGGCCCACACCAGCCACACACACCGTCCCCCAAACGACGGCCAATTGACCTCCCCACCGGTCGGTGGGGAGCGACCCGCGACAGCCGCCGCAGCCGAAAGGCGGTAGCGGCCCCTCATACCCCCCTGACGGGGGGTATCGACAGACATCCAGTCCGCTAGTCGTGCCAGCTGCATTGCTGGGTGGAGACCATTTCGGCTTCACATCTCTGTTTCTACTGTTCTTTGCCCTGTATTTACTAGATGTGTTATTTGTTTGAATGTGTTGTCTGAATAAATGATTTATATTCTATTCTATTATGGGAGTCCGGGCAGGAGGAGTATTTGTGAAACAGTGTGATAGCCGGTTAGATGTAGATGTAGTGTAGGGACGCCCGGCCGGAAGCAGGCGGGCTGTCGATCGCGTATTGCGTTCATTCAGCCCAATTCTCTGAAGTTGGAGCTGCAGGTTACTGTCCCGGCGGCATTCCCATACCAATCTCCTCAAATCTTCTTGTTTTCCTGCAGAACAGAAGGACATCTTTAAGTTCGTTTTCTATTAGTGAGTCTCTACCGAATGTATTATATCGCAGTGCCGCGTACATGATACATTCTGCTAGTAGATGGAAGCTAGTTTCCTCCTTACCACAGTGTGGACAGGAGGCTTCCGGATAGCCGGTTGAATAATGAACATTTATTGTATTTAACTGCCGCCTTGTATACTATCTCCGATATTGCTAAAACAGAAAGATAGGTATCCTAGAATATAGATATCTATTCTACCCTTCGACTAAGATCTCGTTTGTAGCGATCGCAATAGCATGTCTTCTGTGTAATCTTCTAACACGTAAGACGGGTAGATCAAAATGCAGCAATTTAGGATTACCTTGCCGCGGAAACTCACCACTACGCATGTGAGAGTAGCACGCCTTGTCTTATGTCTCGCTCCAACCGCTGCATAAATTAGAGCGCGGCGCTCGCGCGAGCTTCAGTTGACCTTATGCCGCCGATGCAAACGCATGTCCCGTACTATTCTATTCTAAGACAATTCTCAACGTTCTGACTAAACTCACGTCTGTTTTTCCCCAGGTCTGGTGGGTGTACTAAACGCGAACGTGTACTTCTGGGTGGCGTTCACCATCCTCCACCTCACCACGTGCCTCATCATGACCTTCCAGATCTACTATCTCGGCAGGTTCCGATTAGGTAAGTCATCTTCATACACTTCATAACCTCTGCTTTGCCTAATGGTTGACTGGTAGAGAATGCCTCATGGCATTAAGTCCGCCTTTTGTACTATAAGGTTTTCTATTGTGCAATAAAGCTTAAATAAATAAATAACCCTTTTTGGGCATCCTCAATTTAAAGCAGCACAATCATCTTCCACGCATTTTGCCACGGCTAATGGGAGCCTGGGGTCCGCTTGGCAACTAATCCCAAGAATTGGCGTAGGTACTAGTTTTTAGGAACGCGACTGCCATCTGAGCTTCCAACCCAGAAGGTAAACTAGGCCTTATTGGGATTAGTCCGGTTTTAATGTCACTAGTTAGAACAAATTATTAATATAATATGTTTCAAAGTATGTAATATAATAATTGGCTATTTGACTGTTTTTTGTAAATAATGTCAAACGATCTTGATTTTCCTGAGGATCAAATGTCTATATAGGACTCATGGCATTTAAGCAACACAAAGGTCAGAAATGAGAGTTAAAGTCTGACGCTCGCACTCGACGATTGAAACGCCTCTAACAAAATGATAACATGATGTGACGTCACATCATATATAAGTCTGTCCTAAATGTATGGAAGATCAAGGAAATTGCCATTTTGACCCTGAAATATTGCGTGCGCAGCGCAAACTAATAGTCGAAAGTAGATAGATGCGCACATATTTATGTAGTAATAGTGTGTAATGACTTCATAAAACGCAATCGTTTTTTGTATGGAAATGGTACCACCTTAACTTAATTGTAATCTAGTGTTATTTACGAGTAGCTGTAACTTGACGTAATTTAATTTCATTGTAGTCTAATATTTACTTATTCGTATAATTTATATTAATTTATTTATTAAGTTGACATTGTATGGGTACTATCTTGTGAGCGTTTTGGGGTCAACTGTAAGCCTGCAAGAGTTTGTTATAAATAAAATAAGTTTTTGGCAAAAATTTCATTTTTGGTACAAGCTTTTATCGCTGACCGTACGTTTCTTTCCACGGGCAACTAATACTCATCGAGCAAATTCTAGAAACACAATTAGGTTGCGTTGTTTTATCACAGAGTTCCTATGTCCACTTGTTGTCTCCATCATCAGATCAGCTCGATGGTACCATAATATTGCATTGTCACCCGACTTACATATGTATGCAAATTTTCAGCTCAATCGGAAACCGGGAAGTGGATCAAATTTAACTTGCAAGATTTGATTACAAACAGACAACGGTCAGGTGAAAGTAAATAAAAGCTTGTAATAAAACAAAATTTGAAGTAGAATGTTCTACCTTACCCTATATTCTACCTTAAAAATATATATACATAAGTGGTTGCAGTTGTTATAATTCTATTGCTTTTGTTTTTCTTAAGTAAAATGCTAAAATGCTATATCATCGAAAGATAATATATGTAACATGTTATACTCGTATTGTAAGCAAAAACATCCTGTGGAAGAGCGATGTTCTCTTAACACAAGTATCTTAACTCTTACAAAGAGGCACCAGCACAGCTACTGTAAATCTAATCATAGTTACTGAATAATTTGCGACGACCGGTATGGCCTAGTGGGTAGTGACCCTGCCTACAAAGCTGATGGTCCCGGGTTCAAATCCTGGTAAGGGCATTTATTCGTGTGATGAACATGGATATTTGTTCCTGAGTCATGGGTGTTTTCTATGTATTTAAGTATTTATAAATATTTATATATTATATATATCGTTGTCTAAGTACCCTCAACACAAGCCTTATTGAGCTTACTGTGGGACTTAGTCAATTTGTGTAATAATGTCGTATAATTAATTAATTTATTTAATTTTTTTTTATTATAATTGAATGTTGCCTATACAGAGAGCGGGGTTATATACCGCGCGGCGCGGGAGCTGGTGTCGCGGCCGCTCGCCGCCATCACGCCGACGTACGTGGGCCGCTGCGTGCTGCTGGTGATAGCCAACGTGGCCAACTGGGCTATCGCCGCTTACGGGTACGTCATTTTCCTCCATTTTAAAAGCTTTTATTTAACTTGCAATGTATGTATTTTTTATTTTATTTTATTTTTATTTTATAAGACACACCAACAGTACATAAACAAAGCTAGCAAAGTAACAAGTATAGTGGCCACGTATAATATCTATGTACCAATAACAGGTGTGCAACAACACTCAAACAGTTCGAGGCTTTTTACACTACATTATTAACTACAACTATATGATGTACATGTATGTATGTATGTATGTATGTATGTATGTATGTATGTATGTATGTATGTATGTATGGATGTATGTATGTATGTATGTATGTATGTATGTATGTAGGTATGTATGGATGTATGTATGTATGTATGTATGTTTGTTCGGCTGGAATCTTGCGACTCAATTTTGAAGCAGATATCTTCAGCCGATTGAGCTGAAATTTTGTATACACGTTTAGTTTGGATGACAATGCATGATAAATTATGTGACGTCAGTCGCGACAAGCTTTTATGGACATATAAATTGTGTATAATGAGGTTATAAGTTGATGATTAAAATTTTAAAGGAAAATTTTATTTTCTTCTTTTTAGAGCATTTAAATAAAAGCTTTTATTAAAAACTTTTTTTTACTTTTATTTTATTTAGGGTAGGGTGCGCGAGAGACACTTCCAAAGTGGTAAAATGTGTGTCCGCTGTAACTTCTAAAATAAGAGAATGATAAACCCAAAAAAATATATATGATGTACATTACCATGTAGCATGTACAAATTGGTTTGAACGAGATCTAGTAAGTAGTTTTTAGGGTTCCGTAGCCAAATGGCAAAATAACGGAACCCTTATGTCGTCATGTCCGTCTGTCCGATTATATCACAGCCACTTTTTTCCGAAACTACAAGAGCTATACTGTTCAAACTTGGTAAGTAGATGTATTCTATGAACCGCATTAAGATTTTCACACAAAAATTGAAAAAAAAAAAACAATAAATTTTGGGTTTCCCCATACTTAGACATGAAACTCAAAAAATCTTTTTTCATCAAACCCATACGTGTGGGGTATCTATGGATAGGTCTTCAAAAATGATATTGAGGTTTCTAATATCATTTTTTTCTAAACTGAATAGTTTGCGCGAGAGACACTTCCAAAGCGGTAAAATGTGTGCCCCCCCCCCCTGTAACTTCTAAAATAAGAGAATGATAAACCTAAAAAATATATATGATATACATTACCATGCAAACTTCCACCGAAAATTGATTTGAACGAGATCTAGTAAGTAGTTTTTTTTTAATACGTCATAAATGGTACGGAACCCTTCATGGGCAAGTCCGACTCGCACTTGGCCGCTTTTAGGATTCCGTACCAAAAAGGTACAAAAGGAATCCTTATGGTGCGACTCTGTCCGTCCTCACGCTACTCTCCTTTCTTAACCCTTATACAACTGTTGCATAAAATACTATTACAGTACATATGGTGCTACTTTATAGCATTAGTGCGAAAATTTGCATATTACGTTACTGTGTCGAACATTTAAAGGGCCATAATGTACTGTAAAACGTTGTACGATACATGTGCGAATAGGTAATTCGCAACTCGTGTCGATTTAAAACACTCCCTTCGGTCGTGTATTAATTTATCGCCACTCGTTTCGAATTTCCTATTTTTCGCACTTGTATCGTAATGTACTATTGTGTGGTTATCGGAACCTGCGGCGACTAATTAAATTATTATTGTCCACAGAGTAGCGCAGCACAGCCGAGACTTCGCATCACACCTGCTCCTGGTGCTGATGAGTAACCTCTTCCTGTACACGCTGTTCTACATCGTCATCAAGCTGTTACATAGGGAGTCCATACGGTGGTACAGGTATGTATATTTTTTCATCACACTTGCTCGAAAAACTTATTTCATGCAGGTGTACTGAAGAACTAAGGATTATACTGTTCCCGCAGGAGTTATGGATTGTGAAAAATGCTATAACTCCCTAGGGAGTTATTGTTTTTTTTTATTGTGTCTTTAATTCATACCAACCAAGTAGGTATAAGTGAGTTTTACTTTTAAAACACTGACTTTTATAATTTGTTTTTATTGTTTATGTAAAGAAATATTTAATTTGATTAATTTAGATTTAGAGGAGTTACATGCGCGTTGCTGACCCTAACACTCCGCACTCTCGTTGAGCTCTGGCAACCTTACTCACCGGCATGAACAGAATACGTTGAGTAGGGTCTAGTGTTATTTGGCTGCGGTTTCCTGTAAGGTACTTCCCCAGTCGGCCTCTACTAGATCTGGCATAGACATCCGCTGTGCTATGCATTCACAATGCCCATACCTCTCTTTTGAACGAAGTTTAAGGACGTACCCGGGTCCAAAGAGTGTTAGGGGCGGTAACGCGCATGTAACTCTAAAGTTGCGATCTATCAAATGACACCAATTTCACCGAAATCGGTTAATGGACTGATGAGGAATTACTAAATAAACACTGCAAATAGGGGTCATTTTAGCTCCGAATGCGTCTTTTCTGCCGCAGAATCAGCGCCATGTATGTCAATGGCACATGCAGTTCCGAGTAATAAAAATTAATAAATAAACAAATAATAAATAATTCAGCCTATATACGTCCCACTGCTGGGCACAGGCCTCCTCTCATGTGCGAGAGGGCTCGGGCTATAGTCCCCACGCTAGCCCCATGCGGATTGGGGACTTCACATACAGCTATGAATTTCTTCGCAGATGTATGCAGGTTTCCTCACGATGTTTTCCTTCACCGAAAAGCTAGTGGTAAATATCAAATGATATTTCGTACATAAGTTCCGAAAAACTCATTGGTACGAGCCAGGATTTAAACCCGCGAAAAACTCATTGGTACGAGCCAGAATTTGACACCGCGACCTCCGGATATAAAAATTAAATTAAATTAAATTAAATATCTTTTTATTTTCATTTGTAATGGCTACTTTCCTCTGTACACTGATATCAAAACTGTATATTTAAATAGTATAGTTACAGAGATATAAGCTGCCGCGCCATAACACTTTTCGTTACATCTGGTTTTTGATCGGAGCCCTTCTACAGGTTTTTTAGGGTCCCCGGCAAGCTTGTCTCCATACAAACGTAGTTACGCTCTCATTTTTAAACGACTCGCTAGATTGCTCTGAAACTCTGTACTTACAATAGGATAAGGTATATCTAGTACTGTAATAGGGTTGTTTTCAATTTTTTGAAACTCTTGTATTACGTTCTATATTAACTAAAAGTTGCCCTAAAATTCAACTTTTATACTAAAAACGGCTTTAAATATGTTAAATTAACAAAATATATTTTGACAGATGCTTTCGCGCCCAAAACGCTCTTTGAAAATTGTGTGACGTCACAGTTTACGGTTTGACACATAACTACATACACACGTAGAAGATACGAACTGTCAACTGACATTTGTCATTTGTTGTTTATCGCGTTACTGTCAACAGTGTCAATCCGAGAGTTGTGACGTCATCAGAATCTTCAATGACGTTTCGAGTTTGGTCACGTGACGTGTGCCAAAAGATATTTTAAATTCAATATTTACAAAAATATGGTCAGTATACAGGTCCCCTAACAGTAGTTTAACATGTTCTTATAATCCAAAAGAATTTATTGGGATACAATTCTGCCCTAAGATTTGTAGATGGAAACAACCCTATTAGTTTATGTAGCTTCAGATACCATAATTAAAAACATACAGCGAATTTAAATTTTTCATATAAAACTAGTTATTGCTCTATTTCGTTTGATTTATAAGCTGGAGCTTTATAGGGACCGTGCGCGTTGGAGGGTCTGCCATCTTGTGGCCAGAGTCGGAACAATAAACATGTACATGTACACGTCACGTGCTTTCAAAAGTCAAAATATTCTTTATTCAAATAGGCCTAGCAACAAGCACTTTTAAATCGTCAAATTTTACAAATATCATCTTAATCTAAATATCAGAGCAATTTATTGATGCAGTTATTATTGTTCTAAAAAAACATTGAACTATTATAGATATGGTAAACTTAATAATAAGAATTTCACAAAAAGATCGTCAAACATCAAAATTGTATAAAAATACTAGTCTAGAACCTTTCTAGAATAAAATCTAAATGTCAAAAAATACGGTGTATATATATACATTGAATTATCAATTTCATCATTAATAACATAACAATAAATAATTCATTCTTTACAATCACACTTAATCCCACGGTGTTTCATCATTCATGTAGTCTTGTGTGCTATAATAGGCTTTAGAGATAAGCTTACGTTTTACATAATTTTTAAATTTACTAACAGACAATTCAGTTATAATATTAGGAAGTTTATTGTAAAATCTTACACAATTACCCATGAATGATTTCTTAATTTTATGGAGCCTAGTGAAGGGCACTGCGAGCTTATGCTTATTTCTAGTATTAATATTATGTATTTCACAGTTTTTCTTAAAACTGGCAATGTTTTTATGTACATACAGAATATTCTCATAAATATATTGACAGTGCACTGTCATTATGTTAATGTCCTTAAACTTATCTCTAAGTGTGTCTCTATGGTACATTTTATATATTGCACGAATAGCCCTCTTCTGCAGAACAAAAATGGTATTTATCTCTGAAGCACTACCCCATAGTAAAATACCATATGACATAATGCATGCAATAATATTTCTTGTGTGTGTATAGTAGGTTCTGCCATCCTGTGGGCTACATCGGAACAGTAAACATCACATTTACGCCTCGCGCCAAAAATCTGTCGGCTCCTGTGCTGCCTCCTACAGTTCATGCACGCTCCCTATAAACTAATTACAGGCATAGACATACCTTATATCATTGTACTCGTATGTGCAAAGTTTCATTACAATCCAACAGTTTAGTTCACAAAACTCCGTTTGTACGGGAAGGTGAAATATGGCCGAACTTGCTGGGGTCTCCCTTACGTTTCACGTCAAAAAAGTGTGTTTGTCTGTCACAGCTGGGTGTTCATAGTGCTGACATACACCACCTGGTTCAGCTCCAGTTACTTCTATCTGGACCAGATCACCAATTGGGCGGTACGTAATAGAATTACCATGTAACACCTCTGGAGTTGCAGGCGTCCATAGGCTACGGTGACTGCTTACCATCAGGCGGGCCGTATGCTTGCTTGCCACCGTCGTGGTATAAAAAAAAAAGAACCCGCTTAACCCTTTTCCAGGCATAGTACAGTCAGCATCAAAAGTAGCGGATGAAATAACGCGCCAAAAGTATCTGATATTCCGGATAACTTTTCCAAATATATATAAATTGTTAAAATTCACGCTCAAAAGTATATCTTTTACAGTCTTAGTTATTCTATATTAAAGACATCACTTTTTGGTAAGCTGTTACAGAATGATGCTGACTGTACGATTTATCGACCACATACGCGCCATTAGAATTTCAACTTTAGCATTCCGATTTAAGGTTCAAATTAGATTACACTTTCAGGAAATGTGACTTGTCTTCAAATTAATCATCAAACCTGGATTAATTGGAATATATTTGAATTTTTTGGTAAAACCTTGTAGATTAGTGCGGCCTGTAAAAGGGTTAATACGACTTTCCAAACATCAACTTATTTTCAATTATTTATTCACGATTAAGGGGAAAGGCGACGGCCGCTTCTGCATACTAACGTAGTCCCCATTTTCCTCCCTGGATATTGACATTAAGAAAAATGTTTTCCCATAATTTGATTGTAAAAATTAGTTGCGAAAAACTGATTTCATACAATTCTTTTAATAACTCATCTCCTGAGGATGCCTCGTAGAGAAACGAAACGTGTCGAGTTTTGTACTTTTGGTGGTGAGATGTTATATTTATTTGCGTATTTATTTATTGCATCTGGAACACTTACTGACATGACATAAATTTATTTAATTCCGCTATCTAAAGGTTGTCTGGAAGAGATCGCTTTTTAGCGATAAGGCCGCCTGTTGTTTCCCTCTTCTTTATGTGTTGTATTATTTGTATTGTTTCTGTATTGAGGTGTGCAATAAAGAGTATTTGTATTGTATTGTATTTTTGCGGTGGGAGAATAAAACATTAATTGCATGTAAAAATACGCAAGCAAGTGTAACGGGTTAGCACTGATTGACTAGCATGTTATTTTTTCGCGGATTAGCAAAGTAATATATTTCGTAAACTGAAATAAATGTCATATACTAAGAAAAAGTGACCAAGGCCTCCAGTGCCCCAGGCTGGAATCGATCCAGCGTCCTCTGCTATCGCGGCAGGTGCCTCAGCCACTCGGCCACCGACAAAAACAACATAAAATATTTTCTGAAAAATAATTTAATTTGTTCTAATACTTCTAATAGTAATATGTTTTACAGTACATATGGTGCTATTTTACCGCACTAGTGCGCAAAGTAGCATATTACGTTACTGTGTCAAACATTTAAAGGGCCATATGTACTGTAAAACGTTGTACGATACATGTGCGAATAGGCAATTCGCAACTCGTGTCGATTTAAAACACTCCCTTCGGTCATGTTTTAATTTATCGCCACTCGTTTCGAATTTCCTATTTTTCGCACTTGTATCGTAATGTACTATTACAGTACATATGGTGCTACTTTACCGCACTAGTGCGAAAATTAGCATATTACGTTACTATGTCGAACATTTAAAGGGCCATATGTACTGTAAAACGTTGTACGATACATGTGCGAATAGGTAATTCGCAACTCGTGTCGATTTAAAACACTCCCTTCGGTCGTTTTAATTTATCGCCACTCGTTTCGAATTTCCTATTTTTCGCACTTGTATCGTAATGTCTCCTCCTTCTTCCTCGCGTTATCCCGGCATTTTGCCACGGCTCATAGGAGCCTGGGGTCCGCTTGACAACTAATCCCAAGATTAGGCGTAGGCACTAGTTTTTACGAAAGCGACTGCCATCTGACCTTCCAACCCAGAGGGTAAACTAGGCCTTGTTGGGACTAGTCCGGTTTCCTCACGATGTTTTCCTTCACCGAAAAGCGAATGTATCGTATCGTAATGTACTATTACAGTACATATGGTGCTACTTTATAGCACTAGTGCGAAAATTAGCATATTACGTTACTGTGTCGAACATTTAAAGGGCCATATGTACTGTAAACGTTGTACGATACATGTGCGAATAGGTAATTCGCAACTCGTGTCGATTTAAAACACTCCCTTCGGTCGTTTTAATTTATCGCCACTCGTTTCGAATTTCCTATTTTTCGCACTTGTATCGTAATGTCTCCTCCTTCTTCCTCGCGTTATCCCGGCATTTTGCCACGGCTCATAGTAGCCTGGGGTCCGCTTGACAACTAATCCCAAGATTAGGCGTAGGCATTAGTTTTTACGAAAGCGACTGCTCGATCTGACCTTCCAACCCAGAGGGTAAACTAGGCCTTGTTGGGACTAGTCCGGTTTCCTCGCGATGTTTTCCTTCACCGAAAAGCGACTGTATCGTATCGTAATGTACTATTGTGTTTTAATTAGAATGGATTTTCTTATATTTTTTGCAGTTAACCCCAGCCCAGTCGCGGCAGAGCAACCGTCCGTGCTCGCTGCTGCAGCTGTACGACGCTCACGACATCTGGCACTTCATGTCTTCAATCGCCATGTTCTTCTCCTTCAACATGTACCTGACCATAGACGACAACCTCTTCGACACGCCGAGGAGCGAGATCATGGTGTTCTAGGTATTATGATTGCGACTAACGATTAATTTATGGAGTGTGGAATTAAGAGTGGCATCTCTTATGGTAGAACTGTTGCAAAAGTGTCCAGCTGTCAGCTATAAATAATAGTTCCAAATCTCTCCAGAGTAGCGCTAGAGTAGCTAAGAACATAGGCGTCATTGACGGAGTGAATTGCGCTGTCTATGATTTGATTTTTTTGTTCAAGTACTCTAGGTATTGTAGCGCCATCTATTTAAAGTTTTTTGATGTTTTTTTTTGGTACATGGAGATTTCGTTCCTTATCTCCACCTTCGGTAGATTAATTAATAGTCTCGATGACTGATTAACCCTTTACCAGGCTGACAGTTCAAAAATGACCAAAATGAAATGCCAGTGGATGTCATTTTCCAGATCTAGAGCAGAGCCCAACTGGGGAAGTACCTCCACCTTACAGAAAACAGCAGCCAAATAACACTAGACCCTACTCATAGTGTTGTGTTCCTGCCGGTGAGTAAGGTTGCCAGAGCTCAACGAGGGGGGGCGGGTTTAGGGTCGGCAACGCGCATGTAACTCCTCTGGAGTTGCAGGCGTACATAGGCTACGGAGACTGCTTACCATCAGGCGGGCCGTATGCTTGTTTGCCACCGACGTAGTATTAAAAAAAAAATGACAATCGAATGTCAGTCTTACTCATCGAAAATAGAACACATCTGTGAAGAGCCGCATGTGGGAAATATATATCTCTTAGCCTGGTAAAGTGTTAAGAGCCCGGTAACGATTTTAGAGCAAAAATGTAAAATTGATAGATTTTGTCGTTGAAATTGTACTTTTGTTACGTAATATCTATATAACAAGTATTGGTTTCTATTAGCACGTCTTCTCATCTTGCCTTTTTTAATTTCGCTGTATTTTTTGTTACTATGGTATCTGAAGAATTACAGGCATAGATATACCTTATCCTATTGTGAGTACAAAGTTTCAGAGCACTCTAGCTAGTCGTGTTAAAATGAGAGCGTAACTACGTTTGTATGGAGAACCGAGCTTGCTGCGGACTCTTAATAAAAGGAATGATTGATCGATTGATTTAAGGTGCTTGATCAAATGTATTAATTTATAATAATGTACAGTTAAAAGCCGAAGGAGCTAAGCGGGTAAGGTCAGCATTATTTGCCCTTACTCTATTACCAATAAAGTTTTCAGTACCCCTAGTGTAAATTTAGTCGATAGCGAAACGTGACGTACGCGTTTGCGTTAAGTCTCATTTTGTATGGGTTTTTGAACAGCGCGCCAAGCGGGACGTTTTGGAAGGTCAAAAATCTCATACAAAATGACACTTAACGCAAACGCGTACGTCACGTTTCGCTGTCGAAAATATTTACACTAGGGGTACAGATCATTTTTAAGAGCTCACCTGTTTGTCCTCTGTGACTTTAGGTATTTAAGCAAACAAACAATTTGTACATTTTCGGGTAGTTATAACATTTATTGGTTAACCGACCAAATACATACCGCCTGGATCTGTCACTGACCAACCTGACTTTAACCTACATTATTTGATCATGTAATGCTTTCATCTACCCTCAACTTGCTTAAGGAGTCATTTGAGGGTAGATTTTGTTTACTTTTATTGAAATACCTACAGATACAGAGTTATAGCTACTTCATTTTGATTGTTATGTTCATAAAATGACAATTATATAGTGATTGATAGCAAAGACAATTTGAAATAGAGGTGGATTGTCAAAAAAAATTTTGTAGTCACAGTAAATTTACTGCCATCTTTCGACGCATGATTAAAACTTATAGAACGCCATTTAACTTTGATCCTTATTCTTTCACTGATATGTGTTCAATTAGTTAAATATCAAAAAGTGGCGCCATCTTACCGGGTACTATCTAAAGGTTATGGCGCCATCGCTCGAAACGACACGATGCTATTATATGGCGCCACTTTTTGATTTTTATTAATTTAATTTGATCAAAGTCAAACGGCGTTCTAAAAGTTTTAATCATGTGTCAAAAGATGCCAGTAAATTTACTGTGGCTACAAAGTTTTCTTTGAAAATCCACCTCTATTTCTTTGCTATCACCCCGTTACAGATTTTCACCAAGATACCAAACTGTAAAGATGTAATTGTTACGATTTAATGATCTCAAATTATTTCTTAGTTTCATCATATTGATATGTCATATTCATATATTTTCACTACCAACCTACTTCATATTAACTGTATTTTTTTCCCTTTTTTAAAAATCTGTGGGTATACAGGAAGCCTCAGAAATATGTACACGGACTATGAGCTCAATAAGATCTACACACAAATTTTTAGACGCTTCGAACTATTGTAATCTATTCCATGTTTTCACGTTACCTTATAATTATAATGCCTTATCACACATAAGCCCCAATTTTTTTCGTGATTAAAATGTATTTAAAGTTACTTTACATACATTTAGGTAGATTTTAAATCTATTTTATTATACAATGAAATTATTAGAAGCTTGAACTATATAATATAGAATACTCCTACACTGCCTTATCTGCAGAAATAGCTTAGATTATATTAACACTACACCGTGTAACACGAGGAATTCGAAAGATTTTAACCGAGCATATCTAAGGACAAACAAGAAAAAAATTTTAGTAAATAAATTTACCCAAAAAAAAATTTCGTTTTTTTTTTTTTAATTTTGTGTATGTGTTTGTACATTGTTTTTGGTAAAATTGGCACTTGTAATGAATTTTAAAGGTTTTTTTAATAAATCCTAGGTTTGAATGAATGAATGAAAGTTTATTCACAAGAACATATGGTACATTAGATATCATTAACATTGTTGACCCTTGATATGCTCGGCCCTAGGGCATGTGAAAATTATTTGTACTGACACAGTTTATGCATGTCAAAGTAAAATACGTTACATAAATTTCGTGTTTCCTAAAATATTATCAAATACAAACATTAAATTATTAAATACAGACGTCAAGTTTTAAGTCTCAGTCAGTTAGTCATTCAAATGCAAAGTATTACTTGTCACTTTTTGACATCTATCAATAACGATGTTTAGACTACGCCCCATAATGGCATCATCCCCATCAAAAAGGCGTTTTGCACTAAGTCACAATAAGATGTTTTTTTTTTTTAATTTGTATTAGCTCTGAAACTAGGCGAATTATAGAAAAGTTTATAGGACATTTTAGTCTTACAGAGCCCGGTAAATATTTTAGAGCAAAAATGGAAAATTTATAGATTTAGTCGTTGAAATTGTACACCTTTTATTACGTAATATCTAAATAATAAGTATTGGTTTCTATTAGCACGTCTTCTCATCTTGCCTTTTATTAATGAGGTCGCAAGCGTGCGTCCCCGGTAATATGTGACGAGAAGGGACAGTTTTTAAAAATTCATCAAAAAATTATGGTGGTAAATTATAAAAATGATGTATAAGAACAGTTTCAGCAAATGATGTAGATTGTTTAAGTATCCAAATTACGTTGAAATTAAGTCGATTTTCAGAGAAATTGTCACTTGTTTTGAAGTAATTTCTGGAAAAAATTGATTTCGTTTAACTTTCATTTACACTACTTCAAGTTTATAATAACAAAAATGTAGTATATTAAAGTTGAAGTACAGGATATGTGTAATACAAAATTACCATTTTTAGCAGTCCAAACTTTACGAAATTTACAAATAAGAGCTTTAAAATCAGTGCTTTACGCGCGTTTTCCTAAACGTCCATCAGACAAAAAATCATTACTAATTAAGTGAGTCGGTTTAAATAATAATGATTTATTAAAATGAAAGATAACAAGACGTCCTAATAGAAACCAGTACTTGTTATTTCTAATAGTTAACAAAAAGTGTACAATGTCATCGACTAAATCTATCAATTTGACATTATTGCGACTAAAATCGATAACGGCCTCTTAAATGTGGTCAGGAATACTATTATAATATTTCGGGTTCCAAGTGTTACACCGTGTATAGCAACCGATTGAACGCTTAAAGACGTCTCAACACGTACTTCAGGCTCGGACTGGACGCAATGACGTCCATAGACGTCAAGAATTGACGGACAAATTTAAATAAGTCAAGAAAAAGGTTCAAGGTTGTAAAAAATATTTTCCATGTCAATATCCAGAAAGGAAAATGGGGACTACGTTTGTATAGAGATGTGGCCGCCCCTTTCCTCTCGCGAGCTATTGTGTTGAGATATTTGTCGTTCAAAGGGTTGCATTTTGCGTTACGTTTTTGTATTATTTTTGTATAGATTTTTAAAATGATTTATTTACCACATAAGTAACGAGTGAATGCATAGCTAGTCTGTCAAATAAATATGATTTTATAATAAAATAAATGAATTTCATTTTATGTTGCCACGTACCATTTTTTTCCTGTTGTTCACGTAGTATGTAAGGGCTTGTGCACAAATCACGCGAGGTTCGATAGGGGGGAGAGGGGGTCACGAAAAAATCACCATAGATCACGTTGGGGGAGGGGAGGGTAAAAGGAGACCTCACGTGTATTTTTCTATAGTGAATGAAACTTAAAAAAAATATTTGCTACATACTTATTCTCGGTTTCGTTCTAGATAAATCTTCACTTGGCACTACAAAATAGCAAAAATAAACAAGATTTCCTCTATACAAAACGATTTATCTTAAAATTAGGTCGAATGAAATATTAAATAAAAATACACGTGAGGTTATGTGAGGGAAGGGGGATTAGCCAAGAACCTCACCAAATATCACCAAGGGGGGGTCAAAAAAGTAGCCGAAACAACCTCGCGTGATTTGTGCACAAGCCCTAACCACAGATCTAGAATGACGCTTGCACTGCACTTAAAAAAAAATGTTTACTGCCACAACTACAAAATATTGCATTAAAGGAAATGAAATATCTACACTTCATTACACACAAAACATGCAAAAAAAACTAACAGTAAACTACATCTATGCAATTATAAGCATGTGATTTTGTGGTATAAGCAAATTAAAGCTTATTGAACTGTGCAAGGGAAACCATCACATATAATGAACATGAGTGCGTTAGAGGCAAACTACAAATGAAATCACGTGACCGCCTTTAACCTTGAATGTTCCAAAACGTAAGGTTAGCGGATTCAAAAATATGGGATAATAACTATAGGAGGCAGCACAGGAGCCGTCAGATTTTTGGCGCGAGGCGTAAATGTGATGTTTATTGTTCCAATGTAGCCCACAAGATGGCAGAACCTACTATGCACAAGAAAACACGTGACGTGCAAATTTACATGTTTATTGTTCCGATTCAGGCCACAAGATGGCAGACCCTCCAACGCGCACGGTCCCTCGACAACGCCCTCTTGTGACATAATAAGGTACTGTTTAGTTCCTAATAGTTCTTTAATGACAATTCTACTCATTCATAGATGGCGCTAGTAGTAAATCAAAGAGCATCGCAAAATTTGTTAATTAGTCTACAGCAAAATGAAGTTGAAAATTATTTGAAAATGAACGCTGGTTCGCCTTTTCTACACTCTATACTAAGAACTATGGAAGGTGGAGGTAAGGAATGGAATCTCCATGTACCAAAAAGTGTCATCAAAAAACCTTAAATAGGTGGCGCTACAATACCTAGAATACTTGAAAAAACAAAAACAAATAATAGACAGCGCATTTCCCTCCGTCAATAACGCCTAGGTTCTTAGCTATCTACAATCCCAGTACATTTATGGTGTCGACCTCTGGGGTAATGCTGCAGAGTGAGAAAGAGCGTTCAGGCTACAAAGACGAGCGATCCGAGTCGTCGCGGGCGTTCAATGGGATAGTGATGCAAGAAAATTGTTCCAGGAGTACAAGATTCTGACACTACCAAGTCTGTATATCCTGGAAATTGCAAAATACGTACGAACGCACTTAGACCAATTCTCGACATACGGGGACGTTCACAATCGCAACACAAGGCAGCGACATAAATTGCGACCACCCCTGACTAGACTGGCAAAATCAAAAAACTTCTGCACTCAATTGACCCTAAAGTGTATAATGCGATACCGGATGATAAAGAAAGTCTAATAGTAGTAGAAAGTTTGAAGACAAACTAAAGCTTAAGTTGATTACGGATGCACTATACTCTGTAAATGATTTCTTTCGGCCATCTGAGACCACCTGATTACTTGCCCAAGATCAATGTAAATACGAAGTATAATAGCTATTAAGTAGTGTAAGATTGATATTTATTACACTATTTATTTAGTTATTTTAGACTTCAAAACAAAATAATTATAATTAATTGCATGTGATAGAAATAAGTTACACTTAAAAAAAAAATTAAAAAAAAAATAATAATTTAGCCTATATTCGTCCCACTTCTGGGCACAGGCCTCCTCTCATGCGCGAGGGGGCTTGGGCTATAGTCCCCACGCTAGCCCAATACGGTTTGGGGACTTCACATACACCTTTGAATTTCTTCATTAAAAAAAATTATTATAGCTCGTAACCGCAGTGGTTAAACGCTTGTAATTATATGGTTGTCACATTCGCGTTATCATGTTGCTACTTGAGCATGTCTCTTACAGTAGATAGGCTAGATAGCATCGCTTTCTTCATTAATATAATGTGATATTATTATTTAATTCCTCAATTCGAAGCCCCAATTAGCAATAAGTATCATCTGCGCATTAATTAAATCAAGAAAAAGCGTGAACACATCATAAACATTAAACGTAATAAATTAATAACATCCCCCTAAATTCGGAACGCGACTTATGGAGGTGACAGTTGACAGCTAGCACGTGGCGCCATCTATTGTTCAATCCGCGACGCTGTGATGCCGCAACACAAAACCTAAAGAATTTTCAACTTTATCGTTTAACGTTTAAGGTTTAAATTTGTGTGGATGTATTTGGATGATATGGCGTTTTGAAATTGTGAATCGTGATTAGGCATGGCGATTTGATTTTGTCATAATTGTATTATCCTTTTTATTTATAGCAGAATGTTTTGATCTGGTTTTATTTAACTGTATTCAAATGCGTTACGGTTCTGGATTTTTATTCGTGGATAATTTTTGATTTAGATTGATATTTGGTATTGGATTAGCACAGGAGTAAACCCAACAAAATATATCCTGTTCGTCTCGCGATACGCTACTATACACCATTATTCTTTTTATAGATACTAGATAACTAGGTACAGTCGCCATCAGATATATCTTATCTGCCACCAAACATGTTCCCGTGACTCGCCATAATTGCTTCTTATCGCTTGATTTCATTTACCTATGTCCACTAAACACTAAACACACGCGTGAATTACTAAATCGTCGCCAATTTGTGGTATTTAGGCTAGGAAACGATATTGAAACACGGAGCTCACGTTAACAGTTTAATCTATAATTACAGACTGCCTGAGGGTAGGGGTATAAATCCCAACTACCGACGACATATGCCATAATCGGAGCGGCCAACGTTCTCACAAATATCTGTACACGCCTCTATTGTCGAGAGTGCGTGTTGAGATATTTTTAGCACCTCGGCCGTTCCGATATAACTGATAGTGACTGTCCCTGTACCTACCTAGTAAGAAAATTTAGCTAAGTCCCTAATACGAGCTACTAGAGTCTGGCTAGCTAAATATTGTTGACAGATATTTCCTTGTTGCATCACCAATTGTCTATGATTACAAAAAAAGGTAAAAGTCTGTTGTCAATTTAAAAATAAATTGTTCGCGGTTTATAAAGGGTTTATTTTAAATAATATTTATAATGACTATACTGAGTGACGTCCGCATACTATTGCTTATGAGGCTGTCAATAGTATTAGTAGGCTGTAATTCAATACCCAATGTCCTTGAAATTGATGTTACTTAAACAGTTTTTTAAGAAAGACTATTTGTTTTAGTCAAGTAAGAAAAATATATGTTCATATTAATTATATTTCAAAGACCGTGGTTGTACTCGATACACGATTGAACGAAATCGGCTCGATAGAAAATAATTGCAAAGATAGGTCTTAAAATCACAATTAAACGGTTCTATGTCTTTATTGTTTTGACTTATGGGTCTGCAATTAAAATCACAATTCCAAAACATTTATATCTAAACCTGAGTAAAATATTACACTAATAATCCACTTTTTTTTATTTAAATATTTTTCTTATTATTCCCTTGCCCAGGCCCAGTAACATGCGACAGTGCTATCTCATTTACTCCGATACAAATAGACAGTGTGCGCGCTTTAGGTATTGACATCCTCTTAAGCTCGTAAATAATTACGACAATGTTCGAAGTTGACGTGAAGTGTTGTGTAACGAAAAACTGCTGTTTATATGTCGTAAACAATTTAGTAGGTTGGTGATTTGTTACTATTTTGATACTAGTTTTAACATTTGCCTATAACTTTGATTAAGTACGTGAATTTATCCTGAATCTCATGAACAGGAGAAGTTTGTAAAGAAACGGATAAACTAAAAGTTCTGGAAAATATAAAATCAAAACATTGGAACGTAACAAGTCACTAAAACCAATATTTAGAAGGAATCTGTGGAGTGACTGGTCAGTAGTAATTTGATTTAAAAATATAAAAATATCTGTATATAATAATATATGTCTTTTACTTTACATAGTGGTACAGGGAAAATAAAAAATATGTTCTAGTATCAAAACTATAATTTGTACTACACAAAGTGTGACCAGCCCAAGATTTTTTGAATTTCCCGCCATAAATTTGTGTAATATTTCAGTAGCCAGACTCTAGCTTGAGTTGTACGAGCCGAGTTATTGTATAAACTATGAAGAGTGGATTTAAGAGGAGTGAAATCTCTTATGGTAGAACTGTTGCTAAGTGTCCAGCTGTCAGCTATAAATATTAGTTCCAAATCTCTCCAGAGTAGCGCTAGAGTAGCTAAGAACCTAGGCGTTATTGACGGAGTGAAGTGCGCTATCTATGATTTTTTCAAGTATTCTAGGTACTATAGCGCCACCTATTTAAGGTTTTTTGATGACACTTTTTGGTACACGGAGATTTATTTCCTTACCTCCACCTTCCATAGTGTAAAGTGGCCCATGATGCCGGTTGTCAATGTCACTGTGCGAGTTTGACAGCTACAGTGCCGGATTAACCATTAAGCAAAATAAGCACTTGCTTAGGGCACCACGTCTAGGGGGGCACCAAAATCGTAGGAAAAAAACGCGCAGGCTGCATCGCAGTCGTAGTACTTATGTACACGAAACTTTTTGTCGACTTTGACGTGTGCAAGTACCCATCTAATAACGAAGGGTCGTAATAGAGTGAGGACACGTAAGCACATCACCAACCCTGCGCGGAGGCCCTCAAAGCTCATAGCCAAAATATCTTACCGTCGTCGGGCTTGTGGCCAACCGATTTTCTCGACGTAGATTACCGATTTTGTAGCGAATTTTGCTCTCTTGCACGCCAGATGTGTCGGCCTGGCCGAGTTGCTGCAGAACCACGATCCTGCGACCTAATTGTCAAACTGTTATAAAGGGCCCCGCGAAGGCACAAAACCAAAAGCAACTTATTAAGCTTCGGTTTCCACTTAAGCCAAAGGCCGAGCAGTAGGGGAACCGTGATTACATAGGTTCGATTTCAAGCCACTCTTTTGCAGTTCGGCGTTAGGTCTTATGCGACGCTAGGCCTTCTACTTTGTGCAAACTGCCTTACTTTCCCTTAACATGGATCCGAATCTAAGCTGTCCTCTCTCGAAGCTGGGCCTTCTGCCTTGCTCACACCTCGCCATCAGTTGTATTGTATGATAACCCACCACGATCGGACGCTCCGGACGTTCAGCCATTCATACCTCGCCAATGGTCAAATTCAAATGCTTTCTTCCAGCTCGACCTTTGGCCTCATCCATGCCTCATCCGTAAGCGCTGATCGAACGCTCCGCGCGTTCAGCCTTATGAAAAGCTCAGCCTTAGACTTTGCCTTTAAAAACACTGATTTAAACTTTCACGATTTAGGCCAATCAAATTAAATCCAAAAATAGCGTTTTGAGGAATTAATTCCCAGCAAGCTGGAAAATGTTTTAATACTTTCATTTCATTCTAAATCCGTGTAATCCAAGTTTGCTCCATCCCAGGGGGCATACATTTTGGGATCCTTAGGAGATATTTTTTTCCTTTCGAAACCACTTGATTTTGAAGGACATAGGACAGTTCGTGGATTAGACACTGGTAAGAAGGCGTTTTGGATTTTTAACATGATTTTACCAAAAATAAAAAATGTCGACCTTTTTATACAATTTAGACTAGGAATACATATTAGGGTACCTTCAATAAATCAATATGTTTTATTGCAAGAACATAATTAAATTACATTTCGGATCCTCAGATATCAGTTTTAATCATAATTAGAACAAATTTTACGCCGGACGTACCGTTTTCGATTTTCAAGCAAAAAAACTGAAAAAGAGGAAACAATTATGCACACCTCCTGGAATGGAGCAAACTCGGATTACACGCATTTTAGGACCAAATTCGAAAAAATCTAATTTTATTGGCCTAATTGTGACACATTATTATTTAAGAAAACGGGACTTAATCGCGTTTGATTAAGTTCTAAAATTACCTCCAACGTCTGATGTCGACTTTACCCAGTCTTCTCCGAGACCATGGGGACCACGCCGTTTTTGAAACATCGGGTCAGTGGTAATTTTAAAACTTACCCTATTAAATCCCCTAATGGCTAAGCTCCTACTGAAGCTCTGCCTTTGCTCTCACATGAATGAGCTTCGCAGGAAAGCTCTAGAGGTTGCAAAACCCTGTGCGGAGAACGGCCTATGCCTTTTATGTCTTCTTACACTTGGATATTGGTTGGCTCGCCTCCGGCCTTATGCGAAGCACGATCTTCAATTTGCTAACACTTGACCTTACATACTGTTGGAACATTACTGCTGCAGTACTGTCAATTTCCGTGATAAAATGATGTGTTGGATTGAAAATTCTATTCTCAGCAGTAATGCGGCAATAAACGTCACTCAATTTACCAATAAAATTCAATGTAATCAATCAATTGCCCCCTCATCAATTTACCAATAAATTGATGAGGGGGCACCATGGTCTAGAAATGCTTAGGGCATCAAAATGTCTTAATCCGGCACTGGACAGCTATATAACTAAGTAGTAGTTGGACATCCGTGTAATATCGATAGCTTATTATACAGTAAACTAATGTGGTAGTGTGCAGTGAAAGAAAAATTAATCTTGAAACGCGTTTAACCACCATTTTGGAGTCAACGGCCGGTGGTCCACGTGCTACTTGTAAAGTTCTGCTATCGCTTTACAAGTGCTGATGAATTCACCGTACACTGTCTTGTACTAACCGTACAATTTTAGTCGTAACTGAAGCTGACAATACCTTGATACTGGCGAATTATAAAAGAAGAAGAAGTATGTTTGTCTTGTATTAACCGTACAAAGCTCCTAATAACTTGATACTAGACTGAAGCCATATTTTTAAAAGAAGTGAAGTGATAACTAGTAGTTGGCCCGAACTGAGAACTTACGGCTAGCTAAACTTACTTACACAAAATGAGTCTTAGCCTACAACACAAGAGCACGCCACTTTGCTCGGTCGGCTGTTGCCTCTCTGTCGCACTTCTGAATTCGTACGTAAGTGTGACAGGGAGGCAAAACGTCGAACGTGGTTCGCGGTAGGCCCTCAGAGCGGACTCGCGCCAGCTTTCGCTGACGCCGAGCTCACGGAGATCTGCCTCCACTCTATCCGCCCAACGATATCTAGGATGACCAACAGGACGGCGTCCAATAGGGTTGTTTCCATCTACAAATCTTAGGGCAGAATTGTATCCCAATAAATTCTTTTGGATTATAATAAGAACATGTTAAACTACTTTTAGGGGACCTGTAATGACCATTTTTTTGTAAATATTGAATTTAAAATATCTTTTAACACACGTCACGTGACCAAACTCGAAACGTCATTGAAGATTCTGATGACGTCACAACTCTCGGATTGACACTGTTGACAGTTAGGCGATAAACAACAAATGACAAATGTCAGTTGACAGTTCGTATTTTCTACGTGCGTATGTAGTTATGTGTCAAACCGTAAACTGTGACGTCACACAGTTTTCAAAGAGCGTTTTGGGCGCGAAAGCATCTGTCAAAATATATTTTGTTAATTTAACATATTTAAAGCCGTCATTAGTATAAAAGTTGAATTTTAGGGCAACTTTTAGTTAATATAGAACGTTATTACGAGCGTTTCAAAAAATTGGAAGCAACCCCTTTTTTTTTCAAAATAAACTTAGATATTATACATATAAAAGCTTCTCCAAACTGAAGACAGTTTGTTGACGAATACTGCGCTCTTAATTATTATTATAAGTACTTTGTGCCTTATTTTAGGTACTGCATATAATATACTTAGGTTAAGTTTTAACAAAATTTGCGTGAATACATAAATTGTTGAACAAGATCGGTTTTTAATACTGTACAGCTAGCATGTGTACCTACTTCATCTCCTGACCGCATTGACCATGAGCCTTATTATTATGATATTACGTTTTATAATTGTTTCAGGCCGCTCTTTTGTGATGAAATATCTACTCATGCCTACCCGCGATTAACCTCCTAAGACCCTGAATTTAAGTACATATTCCAAAAACTATTTTGAACTTTTATTATGTAACTAAGGGTTATAAATTCAAAAACAAAACAATTGCTTCTGGGTCTCAGGAGGTTTACCATAACTAACACTGATAAAACTATTAAAATATACTATAGATTTATATTATCTAACAGAATTGATTTTATTCTTTTTTTAAACATCTGTTAATCTTAGGTATTAAGTTACTAATAATTTATAATTAAATGACTATAATATAATGCCCTCAACTAAGTACACGTTTACCCAAATTCATTTGAATCAAAACAAATTTACTTAAGTTATTGTCCGTCAAACTATCCTCTGATAGTTCAGCTTAAAAACACCGCAATCCCGGAACGTGCCGCTAGCCAGCCGTGTGTTCCAAGTCGAATGTAAGAACTTCACTTCACTTCGCTCGCTGGGTCGATTATACGCGTACAATATGTGTGTTACTTTATGAAAAAAAAGAGATAGCAACGGGGTTAATGTCCGAAAATGTATCTGGAAAGCGTCTCTGCTTTACTCATAAGGGTCATTCTCCTTCAACACAATGCATTAAACCCATTATGCATCGTTGCACCCCTTTCAAACTGTCCATAGCGAATTGAAGTAATTGCGTAAATATGGGAACAATATCGCGGGTTTACAAAGTATTATTATTAACACTAATATGTCTGTCAGTGTGTCTGTATCATAGCTGCGGTATAAACAAATATATCTATCAGTATTGGATTAATTTATTTCGTTTGAATAGTTATCAGAAATAAATTAAAATTTTCCATCGTATGTTACTAACTCCGCAAATGCACTTGCAATGTTACTAATCCCGATGTACTTAGGTACGTCTGAAATAAACGATTTTTATTTTATTATTGGGAATGTTCTGAGGAATTCGGATCAATTCGGTAATGACGACCGGTTTGGCCTAGTGGGTAGTGACCCTGCCTACGAAGCTGATGGTCCCGGGTTCAAATCCTGGTAAGGGCATTTGTTCGTGTGATGAGCATGGATATTTGTTCCTGAGCCATGGGTGTTTTCTATGTATTTAAGAATTTATAAATATTTATATATTATATATATCGTTGTCTAAGTACCCTCAACACAAGCCTTATTGAGCTTACTGTGGGACTTAGTCAATTTGTGTAATAATGTCCTATAAATATTTATTTATTTATTTATATTTACCCTCTCTGGATAATGCACAGTCGCGTGCGATATATATTTCTAGACCAATAAATAAATAGGTTGCCAGAGCTCAACGAGGGTGGGAGGGGGTTAGGGTCGGCAACGCGCATGTAACTCCTCTGGAGTTGCAGGCGTACATAGGCTACGGATACTGCTTACCATCAGGCGAACCGTAAGCTTGTTTGCCACCGACGTTCTATTAAAAAAAAATATATACACCGTGTTTTTTTTGATTTGCGTTAATTTCGAGGGTGCATTCCTGAGCTTAAATTAAGTAACTTTCTCAAAGATACCGATATTCTAACTAACTCCATTTCGGAGATAATCAATCATAAATTTTTATATTATAAGGCCCTTACGAGCGTGTACACTTGCTTTAGGACCTGTTTACTTATTAGTTAGTGTTTAGTGCGAGTTCATACATTTGCTACTAAACGTACGTACTATCTCGGACGATCGATGTTAGAAATGACATTGATATGTCACAGTTTTCAATTGTTTGATTGAGTTAAATGTAATGCCCGTGTTACAACAACGCTATATGCAACATTTAGTTACTTTTTATAAAAATAAAAATAGTAAAAAAAAAACAAAAAAAAATATTTTTTTTTGAAAATTAACTATGCCATTTAGTTTCCTTAAACGTACTTACCGAAACCCCGGAGTTAACGCAATTCAATAAAAACACGGTGTATATATACGTTTTTTGGTATTACACAAATTGACTAAGTTCCACAGTAAGCCAAGAAGGCTTGTGTTGTGGGTACTCAGACAACGATATATATAATATACAAATACTTAAATATATAGAAAACATTCCATGACGCAGGAACAAATATCTCTGCTCATCACACAAATAAATGCCCTTACCGGAATTCGAACCCAGGACCATCGGCTTCATAGGCAGGGTCACTACCCACTAGGCCGGTCGTCTAAAATACGACCTTCAAACCTGCAAGAAAAGAGCGTCCCACCTTAAAGCCGGCAACGCACTTACAACCCCTCTGGTGTTGCGGGTGTCCATGGGCGGCGGTAATCGCATACCATCAGGCGATTCGTCTGTTAATTTACCTCCAATGTCAATAAATAAATAAAACCTATGTTTTCTTAACGTAATATGAATGAGCATTTTGTATGAAAACGCAACATTTTATAAAACTGTTATAAATATATTCGTACAAATTTATTTGCCTTAAAAACACACAAAAAAGAACACTCTTTCAACGAAATAACTATTTCATCGCCGCAAAAATAAGTTAGTAGCTCTCGGGTCCCCTAAATATCAGTAACTGTGTCAATCAATATGCAAAAATTATTCACCGAGCAGAAAAATACTACCGCAAGAATTGCCACGCAAAAGTACACTATACTCCGAAATAAATAGAGCTCAAATCCGATTGGGGGATTAATGTGCCCTTAAGTCATTTTAAACGGAGCATCGCAGCCAATAACAATATAGGGGGAGTGGCTAATTTCAAATTTCGAACGATTTCTTTCTCAACAGCGGACGATTTTCTTTTGTGCCAGTCTTTAGTCTATGGATGTTTTTTTTTTTGCTGAGTGACCACGGAAATGTAATATGCCATGTGTATTCTGCAACTAAATGCATTTACTATTTGCTTTGTAAATATTAAATATTTTTAGTAATCACTACTGAAATATGTCTTACATAGTGGAATGGTTGAAACTGGACGAATTTTGTTAGAAATATATGATAACTACGATTTTTTTCTAACTCGTAATACAATACCTGCATAAACATTTATTCTATCACGAAATGGATTTCTATAGAAAGCTTCAATAGGGTTGTTTCCATCTACAAATCTTAGGGCAGAATTGTATCCCAATAAATTCTTTTGGATTATAAGAACATGTTAAACTACTTTTAGGGGACCTGTCATTACCATATTTTTGTAAATATTGAATTTAAAATATCTTTTGGCACACGTCACGTGACCAAACTCGAAACGTCATTGAAGATTCTGATGACGTCACAACTCTCGGATTGACACTGTTGACAGTTAGGCGATAAACAACAAATGACAAATGTCAGTTGACAGTTCGTATCTTCTACGTGTGTATGTACTTATGTGTCAAACCGTAAACTGTGACGTCACACAATTTTCAAAGAGCGTTTTGGGCGCGAAAGCATCTCTCAAAATATATTTTGTTAATTTAACATATTTAAAGCCGTTTTTAGTATAAAAGTTGAATTTTAGGGCAACTTTTAGTTACTATAGAACGTAATACAAGCGTTTAAAAAAATTGGAAACAACCCTATTGTTTCATAGCAATCAAATGACGTTTCTCATACACACAAATAAAAGTAGTAATTTGACTAGTTAGGCAGAAACAAGAGTTATAAGGCCTGTCCAGACGGGAACAATTTTTCGCTAATCTGATTATATTGCCCTATCAAATCAGGTTATCATAATATGTTCATCACCAATAAATATTCTCATTATTTTTTGTTTTTATTTATTTATTGCAAAGGGAAACAAACAGCATATCATTACACATACAGTTTAACAAATTAAGTTAATACAACAGCCAGAACAGTTTCCACTTATAGGTAACACAATTATTGCTCTGAGAAAAACAAAATGCACGTATTAAACAATTAACAAGGCAATTAAAAGCTAAAATGAAGATTATAAATAAGTTAAGTACTTAATTAATGATAACATTTAAGAAATATGAAGTTTATACAATTACTGATATAAAATTTATGAACAATTTAATTTAATTTAATACATTTCAAGAAAGAGAAAGAAGATGCATTTTAGACAGAATTACCATATAAAAAGTTAGTGCTCATTGATTAGTAATTGATTTTTTTATATTTATTTATTTATTGTTATTAGTTCGTTGTTGCTTTCATTGCAGATACAAATTTACGGAGATTTAATTGAAACATGTCTATATGTAAATATTTTTTATTATAAGTATTACATGCTCTTACTAAATAATTATTATTTGCATATTTTTTTCGACTAAACGGAATAGAAAACAAATAAGTGGACCTGGTACGAAAGGTTGGACATCTAAACGATAATTTGTTTACCAAATATTGGGAGTCAACAATATTATTCAAAATCTTATATAAAAACGTGATATCCCTTTTTTCTCTACGCATCTGAAGACTTTCTATATTCTCACAGACGAAGGAATTGAATTTATATTTTAGACGATTAAGGAACTTTTTTTGAATTCTTTCTACTGAATTTATATGGACTGAGAAGAAAGGGCTCCATGCTGCAGATGCATATTCCAAATGCGATCTAACAAATGCATTATAAAGGAGAAGTATTGTGTTGGGATTTTTAAAATCTTTACTCTGACGAAGGATGAACCCGAGCAATCGATAGGCTTTAGATGTAATTCTGTCAACGTGAGACGTCAGTTGGATCTCACTATCAATATACACTCCTAAGTCCCGGACCTCGTTAACTCTGTTAAGTATTTGCGTACCTATTTTATACTTAAAATGTATAGGCTGATATTTCCGCGAGAAAGTAATTATGGAGCATTTATCGATATTCAGGAAAAGTTTATTATTTGCGCAATAGATATCCAGTCTGTTTAAATCTTCCTGTAATTTGAGACAATCGTCTTCAGATTTAATAACTGTAAAAATCTTAGTGTCATCCGCAGTTTTGTTTAAATTTGATATGATTTTATACTGTGTATCCACTGCATGGATTTTTCCTTATGAGCAGAGCCCGTATTTTTCATGCCGTTGACAGAAAAATGACGTCACGCTACATACTCTATGATTCCAATTAATATTTTCGTAATAATTAATCATTTATCAACCTCTTTACGTAAGTTATACTTGACAATCAGTACATAAACGTCTAACTGACTTTCATCTTATTGTCACTCAAATAAATAATAGATATTTTTGATTTTTAACAGCGTAACAAGCTTTTATTCTCGTAACAAGTATTTATTATGATACCCGTCAATAAGTAAGTTATCTAAATTTGTAGTATTGTAAAACAACTGCCTGTATGTTAAATTACGTCATTTTTGCGTCAACGGCATGAAAAAGTACGGGCCCTGCTTATGAGCAATAAAGATATTGTGTATTGAGGTGGTGTGGACGCAAACGTCAATTTGGCTCACCGATTTCATTGTAAGATTATAACCGATATTACCGATAATATGGAGGTGCGGACGCAAGAATAGAAGATCAGCGCTAGCCCAGCCAGGCTAGCACCATTCTGAGTCGGGACCATCTCGTAGCTTATATGTTGTTATGTTATGTTACTTGTTGTTTTCTTTTTTATTTTGCCACGAACAAACGCTCTCTATTCTATTCTATTCTCTAGAATGGCAATTTGTGACGCTAATATTAGCGTTTGAGGGTTTTTTTATTTATTTAAAGCGCTCAAATATCGCTATAAATCTAAAATAGGGTTGTTTCCAACTTTTTGAAATTGTATTACGTTCTATATTAACTAAAAGTTGCCCTAAAATTCAACTTTTATACTAAAAACGGCTTTAATTATGTTAAATTAACAAAATATATTTTGGCAGATGCTTTCGCGCCCAAAACGCTCTTTGAAAATTGTGTGACGTCACAATTTACGGTTTGACAAATAACTACATCCACATGTAGAAGACATTTGTCATTTGTTGTTTATCGCCTAGCTGTCAACAGTGTCAATCCGAGAGTTGTGACGCCATCAGAATCTTCAATTACGTTTCGAGTTTGGTCACGTGACGTGTGCCAAAAGATATTTTAAATTCAATATTTACAAAAATATGGTCATACTAGGTCCCCTATCCCCTAAGTTTAACATGTTCTTATAATCCAAAAGAATTTATTGGGATACAATTCTGCCCTAAGATTTGTAGATGGAAACAACCCTATTGTAGATTTAAATTGTAGGTGAAAATTGGAGATTGATGCCAATTTATTTTCTGATCTAATTTGTCCATTTGATCATCCAGTCTGGACTGGCCGCGTAGCCAACATGCAAATCGCTTACGCTTCGTAGCGATCGAAACGCAACTGTCACTGTCGCACACATAGCAAAGCGTTACGTTGTCGTAGCGATTGCGATTGTCACCTTGGCTAGGCCAGCTGGCCGCGTAGCCAACGTTACAATCGTTCACGCTCCGTAGCGTATCGTAGCTATCTCTCTCTATCACTCTTCCATATTAGTGCGACTGTGATAGTTGCGTTTCGTTCGCCACGGAGCGTGAACGATATGCACGTTGGCTACGCGGCCAGGCCTGTAAACGTAGACATAGATTAGTATATATTATTACTGATCGTAGACGTCTACGCCATAGATTATGCGTAGCTACTACGACGCGTAGCACATGGAATTCTAAAATAGGAGTCGTAATCAGATTTCAATAGTAGTTTATGTGTCTAATACGTAATAAAAAGCTATAAAACACGAGTGTGAGATTATGTAACGAGCGAAAGCGAGTTTCATAAAAATATCTCACAAGTAAAACGTGACCTCGGCCCTCGACTGATACTAGAAATGAGGTCAAATCAAATCCCTTTGTGTTCCAGAGATGTCCGAAATTTTAATATCATTATTAAATTACAATATAATTTACACAGATAAGAAATTAGTTCTAACAAGTAGTTTTTTATGCTATTATTTGAACGTAGATATCATAGAGGGTTTATGATATGTGTGACATGTTGTAAAATCTAACAAACCGTTGATAATCGGTTATCCTTATCCGTCATTTTGACATTTCTGTTGTTAGAAAGAGACAAAGATGCCAGACGTTTGTAAGTAGTTGCTATTTTTTATGAAACCGGACCCGGGTACGTCCTTAAACTACGTCCAAAAGAGAGATATGGCCATTGTGAATGTCATCTTCCTTTGTGTGGTAGGGCACATCCAGCGGATGTCATTCCAGATTTAGAGCAGAGCCCAACTGGGGCAGTACCTCCACCTTACAGAAAACAGCAGCCAAATAACGCTAGACCCTACTCATAGTGTTGTGTTCCTGCGGGTGAGTAAGGTTGCCCGAGCTCAACGAGGGGGGGGGGGGGGGGTTTAGGGTCGGCAACGCGCATGTAACTCCTCTGGAGTTGCAGGCGTACATAGGCTACGGAGACTGCTTACCATCAGGCGGGCCGTATGCTTGTTTGCCACCGACGTAGTATAAAAAAGGGGGAAAATCTTCTATAGCCCGCATAGGTCTTATTAAATCTGTACGGCCGTGTCGGCCGTCGGAATCTTTTCTGAGGAAAGTCGATCAACGGTCTGATGTGTTTGATCGAAAACAATTTGGTTTGGTTTGGTGTATACCTACCTGGATGAAAAAGAAGATATTTCATATGCGAGCCCGCCCTACGACACGAGGGCCTACCGTGAAACGCGAAAATCAAAATTTTGTTATCTGCCTCTCTATCACTCTTGCATATTCGAACAATAGAGATGCAGATATCCAAAGTCGTTATGTGTACAAGGTACAGCATGTGTGGCCAAGCCCTAATTTATTTACTCTGTGTAATTAACCCAAAATCTTTTGACAGCCTCCCATTTAAGGTTAATATAAAACAATTTTTGCCATGAATACCGCTTAACGAAATCTATAACAACACACTTACCCGTTCCTTATGAATAACCCCATACATACATAGACTGTCTAACACTGACATATAAAACGGACAAAAAAATACAACCTTTATTTCTTTATACATAAGGTTAAATTTGTGTAAAGCCAACTACAGAGGAAAACTTGTAAGTTTGCTACAGCCGGCATTAGCTGAGCTCCGACTCTCCCTACGCTAACGGGATTCGCAAGGCGTTTTTGCAACTCTAAGGGGGCAAGGGAGGTCTTCGTAAAATGGACGCTTAATACAAAAGCGCGCCCAAAAACGCCCCTTTCATAACCACTCCTCTTTCGAGTTAGTAGCTTCTTGAATTCCAAACGCGGCGAACGTATTTGAAATTCGAACGCATGACGTTCGATTTTTGAAATTTGAATTTTTGAGTGTTTTGTTTTTGTTGCGTTTCGTTTTTCCTTTCTTTTAAAGTTTGTTTTTAAAGATGATAGTAGGTTTCGTATAATGTACCCGAATGATAAAAATGGACCGTTGAAATTGAATCCGTTTGTGAATCAGAAACTGGACCACAATATGTTGAAAACTATACAGAACTTGTGTTACAAGTCAAATGCGCCTTTTAATATGACTTCGCCGTTTTTAGTGGACAATATTTTGCACCATCAGAAAGTGAACTTTCATAATCAATATCTTAATCAGCAAATAGAAAATTACGTAATGCAGCGTAACTACGAGCGCTCGAGAGAGACGTCTCCAGATTTGGAAAAACCTGACGAGGAGCATAAAATCGAAAACGATAACGATTCGAAAACGGACGACGAGGAATTTTCGAAAAACGAACAGTATTACGACTATAAGAATGATGAGAAGGAGGTTTTAAACATTCCAAATTTGACGCGACGCTGTCAAAATTGTAACGGTTTCGAATGTTCTCCGTTTGCTTGTAAAAAGTCGGGTATTACTCGACTTGAAGAACTTGAAAAGAGATTTAATATGAGTTATCAGGATGCCTCAGATGAGGATGGGAAAGAAAAGGCGTATACAGATGATTTAGTACGGTGTGAGGAGATGGAAAAGAAACCTATGCTTAAATTTAGTGTTAGTGCGATTCTGGGAGACCGGGATGAGGGTGGGGCGAAAAATAGTGTTAATGGTAAGTATATTTTATTTTATAACAATTATAACCTTAAAGGACATCTTATAATAAAAATAAAAATGTATTTCCATAAAGCAGACTTAAAAAGTTAAAAAGTGTACCCAAAATACGACTAACCCGGGTACGTCCTTAAACTACGTCCAAAAGAGAGGTATGGGCACTGTGAATATCATCTCGCTTTGTGTGATAGGGCACAGCCAGTGGATGTCATTCCAGATCTAGAGCAGAGCCCAACTGGGGATGAACCTCCATCTTACAGAGAACAGCAGCCAAATAACACTAGACCCTACTCATAGTGTTGTGTTCCTGCCGGTGAGTAAGGTTGCCAGAGCTCAACGAGGGGTGGGAGGGGGTTAGGGTCGGCAACGCGCATGTAACTCCTCTGGAGTTGCAGGCGTACATAGGCTACGGAGACTGCTTACCATCAGGCGGGCCGTATGCTTGTTTGCCACCGACGTAGTATAAAAAAATAAACACTTGCACCGTCTGGGCTATCAAAATAGCTGCTAACTTAGCTTGTCTTACTCTTCCTGACGCGTTGCGTTTTTGACCTATTTATCGTTTATACCGAAAAGAAAACAAAAACGCGAAAGAAAGTTGCAAAATTGCATGGACAAATTAAAAATTGATTTTTTTAATACTATGTCGGTGGCAAACAAGCACACGGCCCGCCTGATGGTAAGCAGTCTCCGTAGCCCATGGACGCTTGGAACTCCAGAGTTGTTACATGCGCGTCGCCGACCCTAACACTCCGCACCCTCGTTGAGCTCTGGCAACCTTACTCACCGGCAGGAACATGAGCAGGGTCTAGTGTTATTTGGCTGCGGTTTTCTGTAAGGTCGAGGTACTTCCCCAGTTGGGCTTTGCTCCGGTTTTCTTAGGTTAAAAATTTCATAACCTCAAAAGAGAGGTAACTTTTTTCCTCTAAAATTAAATTTGAAGAACTATGCACTGAATTATAGCGTCGTTTACATATTATTGTACCGCAATATTAGATATCATAGGAACCCAAGTGTTTCGGAACAAAAGTTAATTACTACTACTTTTGAGGTTAGAAAAAATCTAATCTTTAAAAAAGGCGTATAGATCTGGAATGGCATCCGCTGTGCTGTGCCCTACCACAAAAACGCGAGATGACATTACATATGGTCAGGAGAACAATCTTCGTGTATGAAAAGTGTCCATCAAAAAACTTTAAATAGGTGGCGCCACAATTAATACATCGCGAACCAATTTTTGTTTTTGATTAAAAAAAAAACAAATGACTGACAGCGCACTTCACTCCGTCAATAGGGACCGTGCGCGTTGGAGGGTCTGCCATCTTGTGGCCTGAATCGGAACCATAAACATGTACATTTACACGTCACGTGTTTTCTTGTGCATAGTAGGTTCTGCCATCTTGTGGGCTACATCGGAACAAAAAACATCACATTTACGCCTCGCGCCAAAAATCTGACGGCTCATGTGCTGCCTCCTATAGTTCATGCACGCTCCCTATAACCTCTAAGTTCATGTCATGTGCTGTGCTACCCTAGCGCCACCGGAGACATTTCGAACTATTATTTACAGCTGCCAGCTGGACACTAGCAACAGTTCAGATTGATCTCCTTACCTCTATATGGAATATGGAATAGTGCGAGCGCGGTACATGTTCAATCAACACTAGTTTATATATTTTCAAGAATATCAAGTCAATAACAGATTTAAAAATTCTGAATAACACTTTTAGTATGCTTTCCGAAACAAATTGCATAAAACACATCAGTCAGTAATTATACTCTTTATCTTTAGGTATTTAAATAAAAGTAAACAAATACAAAAAGGTAGTTATAACATTTATTGGTTAACCAACCAAATACAAAACCGCCTGGATCTGTCGCTGAACGACCTGACTTTAACCTACATTATTTGATCATGTAATGTTTTCATCTACCCTCAACTGGTTTAAGGAGCCATTTATTTAAATACCTAAAGATTGAAGCGCTGGTGGCCTAGCGGTAAGAGCATGCGACTTGCAATCCGGAGGTCGCGGGTTCAAACCCCGGCTCGTACCAATGAGTTTTTCGGAACTTATGTACGAAATATCATTTGATATTTACCAGTCGCTTTTCGGTGAAGGAAAACATCGTGAGGAAACCGGACTAATCCCAACAAGGCCTAGTTTACCCTCTGGGTTGGAAGGTCAGATGGCAGTCGCTTTCGTAAAAACTAGTGCCTACGCCAAATCTTGGGATTAGTTGTCAAGCGGACCCCAGGCTCCCATGAGCCGTGGCAATATGCCGGGACAACGCGAGGAAGAAGAAGAATTTAAATACCTAAAGATACAGATTATAATTCTGAATATGAGTATCCTATAGGTTTGAATGAATCAATGGCGAAGGGGCTGAAAAAAGCCTACAGCCCTCAAAGGGTTGAGTGCAGCTCTCACCTGATGTTTGATTCCCCTCCCATGGCTCTAGCTAAACACCTATAGAATATAAGTTGCATGGGGGGATGTGGCAGTCTAAAGGTATCATTCGGATTCTTCCATAACGGATGGCTTCCATGCCATCATACGCAAGAGGGTAGCCTCTTTGCTGAGACGAGTAAGGGGCTACAGTATGGGGTTCTTCAAAAAAGGAGTGTACAGGTTTTTAAAGGGTCGGCAATGCGCATGTAATACCTCTGGTGTTGCAGGCGTGCATAGACTGCTTACCATCAGGCGGGCCGTATGCTTGTTTGCCACCGACCTGGTGTAAAAAAAAGAGGCAGTAAAAACAGCATCCTGAGGATGGTAGCCGGACGCCTCCACTGCCATATATTAAGGCATTGGGTCAACATTGTAACGGGGAGTGCAAAATAAGTGGGAAATAGAGTATTATAATTTTATTTATAGTTTTAATTTTGTTATAATTACGCACATTTAGTTTATAGGATTGACTGAAATAAATAAGCCTGTCCAAGTGACTCCGTGTGGGGATTAGGTGGGGACCTAAAACTAACTACCCCTGTATTAATCGGGGTAACGTAATAATGTTACCACAATATAATTATTATTTTACTGCTATCTTAAATGTAAACAAATAAATATTGACAATAAGTTGGTTGGTTACATGGTATGCAAATAAAACAGAATCTGCTTAACTACAACTAGATATTTACAAAAATAGATATAATATGAATATATAATCACAACGGAATTATGTACATGCTTAACTTAAATAATAAAATCATTATATTAATCAAAATAATCATTATTAGAGTAGAAACATTGTTGTAGGAGCCATTGTTTTAGTGTAGAACTCTAGATTTAAATAATTTAAATGGTAATTCTTTGCTGTCATCATGCAATTGATGATATATTTGATATAATTGATGATATATTTGATATAATTGATGATATATTTGATATAATTGATTATGAATTATGATAAATACTAACTAACATACAATAAGCATTTTCCAGTACAATTGCGTCTTTTTTGGCGGAATTACAATACTGTAGGTACATCCAAATATTTTCTACTTAGAGTCAGACCAAGATAAGCTGCTAGCGAATAATGACAGCCCAGGCAGTGCAAGTGTTATTTTAAAAGTCAAATTTCTGTGAAATTATGACGTTTGCTTAACACTACAGTTTGGGCTATCAAAATCGTTGCCAACTTAGCTTGGTCTGACTCTAGTGCATGGATTGAAATAATTTATTTTGAATCAGTCAGCATCCCTGTGCTGTTGCTGGTGTTGGTACACATGTGACACTTTGCCCCACTGTTTTGACACTTTGCCCAACTAAAGTTCGTATAAGAATCTTCCTCCTCGCGTTGTCCCGGCATTTTGCCTCGGCTCATGGGAGCCTGGGGTCCGCTTGACAACTAATCCCAAGATTTGGCGTAGGCACTAGTTTTTACGAAAGCGACTGCCATCTGACCTTCCAACCGATAGGGTAAACTAGGCCTTGTTGGGATTAGTCCGGTTTCCTCACGATGTTTTCCTTCACCGAAAAGCGACTGGCAAATATCAAATGATATTTCGTACATAAGTTCCGAAAAACTCATTGGTACGAGCCGGGGTTCGAACCCGCGACCTCCGGATTGCAAGTCGCACGCTCTTACCGCTAGGCCACCAGCGCTTCAAAGTTCGTATAAGAATGAGATAACAAAACGAAGAATTGTTTTTAACAGCGGATTATGTCTTCACTGTGCTTTGTTTTACTTTAAAAGCAATATTATTCACGTCAACATCTAATGCGGTGCGACGGGCTAAACGAAAAATTAGTAAAACAGCCGACGGCGTTTCCTGATCCGCCGGAAACACTCGCTATATTTTCTTATTCTTATTTTTGAAATATTTAGGAATAGGGGAATTGGCAGGTCGAATTAGTTACTTTTTAAAACGTTCAATTATTTGACCGTTTATAGTGTATAAATGACCCAATGAGTCAAACTACCTCCAATATATATTATTTAATCATTGTAAATGCAATTTATATAGATACTTGTTGTATTGGTAAACGAGAAATAATTTATTTTAATTACGTTTTTCTAATTCATTCATTTTTAATTTTATAATTGTATATAATCAATTATCTTTGGCGAATATAATATAAATAATATAGATTAGTTTAATATAATTTATGTTGTAAATTCATATTATGAAATAAATAAATCGAAATCTATCGTATGTAGAACTTGTAAAGTCCAGCTATCACTTTACTAAAAGTTACTACCGAAAAACGTCATGTTCTACGAGCACACCTCTTGAAGCTAAATCATCATAGATGGAAGGCATTTTTTAAAAGAAGAGGAGTAGGTTTTTGTGTTATAGATATTTAGGTCTATAGGAGTCTTCGTATAGACCTATCCTTCCTATAAGACAAAAAGCTGTAAAATCAAGTTATCACAGTTCAGCACAATATGTCCATCCAATAAAACCTTAATAGCCATTTTCTTCCAATAACATCTTTATTAATAAAGATATATCCAACATCAATAATAAAATACTAAGAGCTGCGTTAAGAAAAGACATATTAATTCCGTTCGGACACCCTTCGCGCTCCGGCCCTCTTGTTCTTCAGTAAAGCTGTATTAATCTGTCTCTTTCTAGCCCCTTGGCTTAAGTGTCAGCACAGATGTTGCCAGTTTTATTGAAAAAGTCGGCCATATTGCGACTTTCTGTTAGTAAATTAAGATGTCGCTAGAGGGAGGCGCTGTAATAGCGTTAATGGTTAGTTCTGTTATTAACTTTTGGTTTTTATCTGTGCACAGATAAGATATTAGTGTTTTGTTGTTATAGTAGGGCAGTTTAGTGTAGTAATTAACGATTGTGATATTTGAAGTTAGATTTCCAGTTGTATTAATATATGATTGTTTTTTTTCTTTCATTTGCTCGCCTTATTCTTCTCCCATTTGTAGGGATTAGATAATAAATACATAATAAATAAATATTATCGGACATTATTACACAAATTGACTAATTCCCACAGTAAGCTCAATAAGGCTTGTGTTGAGGGTATCGGGTACTTAGACAACGATATATATAATATATAAATATTTATAAATACTTAAATACATAGAAAACACCCATGACTCAGGAACAAATATCCATGTTCATCATACGAATAAATGCCCTTACCAGGATTTGAACCCGGGATCGTCGGCTTCATAGGCAGGGTCACTACCCACTAGGCCAGAACGGTCGTCATTCTTCTAATACTTCTGAAGGTTCTGAGAAAGCGATATTTAGCCTGGTATGTCTTAGCTTACAAATTGGCACGAGCTTTACGCATTTGATTGAGGTAGCACTGTTATCACAAGGCAAATACATTTCGTAAGCGACATTCTCCAGGAATAAAACCTGTAACCAAAAGCTCAAGCAGCCATACAAGACTAAAGCATTTCGTAAGTGACATTCTCTTAAAATAAAACCTGTAACCAAAAGATCAAACAGCCATACAAGGCTAAAAACATTTCGTAAGCGACATTCTCTTGGAATAAAACCTGTAACCAAAAGCTCAAGCAGCCATACAAGGCTAAAGCATTTTGTTAGCGAAATTATCATGGAATAAAACCTGTAACCTAAAACTCAAGCAGCTATACAAGGCAAAGGCATTTCGTAAGCGACATTGTCATGCAATGACCCTGTAACCAAACGCTCAAGTCATATAAGTTTTTTCTAATAATTGTTTCCCTACAGACAATTTCATAAGAAATATAAAACTTTCGCGTAATGTTTTAAGAATACCCATTTCAGATTATGGGCGTGATACTCTCATTCAAAGCCACTCCTCACTCGACCCTCGTGACTAGTGATAGGGCCATTGTTCCTAGATTATCGGGAATATTCCCATGTGCTTTGAAAAATTCCCAAGTAAAAATATTCATCATCATCTTCCTCGCGTTTGTCACGGCTGAGGCTTGAGGTTCGCTTCGCTTGACAACTCATCCCAGAAATTGGCGTAGGCACTAGTTTTTATGAAAAAAAAATTGTACATTTAAAAACATTATGTTGGTTCTAGAACCAACACACCACTCTTTAGCACTACACTACCAACACTCTTTAGTCTAGACTAAAGAGGGCTGGTAGCCTAGTGGTAAGAGCGTGCGAATTTCAATCCAGAGGTTGAAAGTTCAAAACCAAGCTCGTACCAATGAGCTCTACGGAACTTATGTACGAGATATCATTTGATATTTATTTGGAATTGGACTAATCCCAGTAAGGCCTAGTTTCGCCACTGGGTTGGAAGGTCAGAAGGCAGTCTTCTTCGTAAAAACTGGCACCTATGCCAATTCTTGGGATCAGTAAAGTTGCCAAGCGGATAAGGTCAGGAAGACGATGTTATGTTCTAGACTTAGCGTTGAGTCTTTGAGAGTGAGTGTGAGGTTTTAAAACGCAGGACAGTGCTTTGGGACCTAGCTAAAAAGATTCGTAGAAAGAATCGTGGATCGACAAACGCGGAACGAAAAAAAAAGTTTTTGGCAAAAAAATCATTTTTGGTACAAGCTTTTAGAGCTGACTACTTTTCTTTCCAAAGGCAACTAATACCCATCGAGACAATTCTAAAAACCCCAGTCACAATTAGGTTGCGTTGTTTTATCGCAGAGTTCCTATGGCTACCTCCTGTCTCCATTATCAGATCCGCTCGCTGGTATCATAATATTGCATTGTCACCTGTTTTTCATATGCATGCAAATTTTCAGTTGTATCGGAAACCGGGAAGTGAGCCAAATTTATCTTGCAAGATTTGATTCGTACAAACATAGGTAGGTACATAGTTACATTGCATTGCAAGTAAAATAAAAGCTTGTAAAAATGCATCGGGATATTCCGAATGACAGATGCTACAAAAAGTGACGTGACTATTTTCATATATTAATTATTTTCTATTGAAGCGCTGGTGGCCTAGCGGTAAGAGCGTGCGACTTGCAATCCGGAGGTTGCGGGTTCACTTCAAACCCCGGCTCGTACCAATGAGTTTTAACAAATACCATCTGATATTCATCAGTCGCTTTTCGGTGAAGGAAAACATCGTGAGGAAACCGGACTTATCCAAATAAGGCCTAGTTTACCCTTTGGGTTTGAAGGTCAGATGGTAGTCGCTTTCGTAAAAACTACAACTAGTGCCTACGCCGATTAGGGATTAGTTGCCAAGTGGACCCCAGACTCCAATGAGCAGTGGCAAAATGCTGGTGCAATGCGAGGAAGAAGAATTCTTTTCCTATTGGCGTTTCCTATCAACGATTATCATCCTAGTTAGGGCCTCTGAATTATCTAGTATGTATAAATAAAGGAAGCGCAACCATATATTACAACTGTATTTACTAATTACTTTGTTGACAATTGAATTCAGTTAAGATCAAATCTAATTTAATAATTTGTTATGAGTTTCAACTGGTTTTGACACAACCTTGATGATCATGTTGGTGATTAGAGCGCGTCTTAAAAGATTATAAAAAAGTAGAGACATAGAGACTTCATTCTTTCACGAATATATAGCTTATGTTGTTTTAGGAACTACTAATAACTCGATATCAACAAAGTGGGATGTTTTCCAGGAATTGGTCACATATACTCGTATTAGGGAAAATTACCAGTCACCCGTATATTCCCGCGAATTTCCCATCACTACTCATAACAATACGCCACCTGCATTCCACCATTTTCCCTAAACCTCCCTTTTATTTCACAAAAAGATTTATCCAGAACGACATTTCCACTCTTTACGATTGGGAAAAAATCGTAATATAACCTACCAACTTACAAAGAACTTTCTTCAAATACTCCACAGACCTTATTACGAAAAACTTAGTGTCGATTTTCCTTTATCTGAGCATTTGACAACTGTAACACGATCCAATATTACACTAAATCGACACACTTTTCTTTATCCTTATACTTAAGGTTTAAGGTCGCGTTTCGGAGTAAATATTTCTTCAGCAATAGAAAACCCAAAGACCGTTGGAATCGGCTTCGATATTTGAATATTATCGCAATATGGCGTCGATGACATGTTAATATGGCTCGGGATCCGATATGCATAATTTTATAGTGCCAGTACGATTTTTGATTTTCTCGTTCATTTCGGTATGTTGGTACGTGACTTGTTTTCGGTGAGAAGTTTCGTGCCGAGAAAGTGTTTCGAATCTGTGGCAAGAATAGGAAATCATGGAACTGTGACTTATTTTTTTCTGAGTTTTATAGATGATAGTAAAAACTTAACAGTATGTATAGGTGTGAGACTTCTCGGTACCTTACGGTTTAAGTACCTGGGCGACCGAGCTTTGCTCGGTTATAACTTATAACTATTTATTGTAATATGGTGGTGTATAGGTGATAATCTTAACTACATTTTTTTTTGCTAAATCAATTTTGTCTAAACCAATAAAAATTAACAAATTATATATAAACATGAACATATAAAAAAAAACAAAAGTTAGTCACCGGGCGAGATTCGAACCCGTAACACTCGTTTCTAGCCGTCCGCGTCTTAACCCGCTGGACGAGACGGACAGTGGCCGGAAAGACGAAATTATCGACCATATTCTGCGTCGAAATAAAAACGCATGAAAACCCGAAAACACGCGTTTTCCCAAACATAAGACTAATCTAGATCGATTGTATACCCCCAAAAACCCCCATATACCAAATTTCAGCGAAATCGTTAGAGCTGTTTCCGAGTTCACAGAAATATATATATATGTATATATATATATATATATATATATATATATACAAGAATTGCTCGTTTAAAGGTTTAAGATATTTAAAACAAAATTATAAAAAAAGTTGTAATAAATTAATTTAAATACCTATAAAATGAAATGAAATGTATTTATTTGTCAGATTTGTTTAAAATCAAGCATTAGTTGTATACAAACATCATCAGTACCTCCGTGTTAAATGTCTTTTTCTTCTGATAATTGAAATAATAGTATTAAATATTTAGTTTATATATATATATATATATACCACGTTAGTGGCAAACAAGCATACGGCCCGCCTGATAGTAAGTTGTCTCCGTAGCCTATGTACGCCTGCAACTCCAGAGGAGTTATATTTAGTACGCATATATTTACTTGTCTGTTTAAAGCGCTTTACTGATCTTAATTAATTCAGAATCCTAAATCGTAAAGATGAAACCGCGCGTTAATTAGTATTAAGAGTCTGAATGCACTAACTAGGAACAATTTTTCTAGGATTCTATTTAGAATTCCAGTTAGGACGACATGATTAAATTACTACCAACCCAACCGAACTACAGATAAAATATACTCGTTATACTGTGAAATGAATTTACAGATAAAATGGAAAATTATGATTTGTTATATAAAATAATTCTAAGTATTTGATCATCTACCATGTTAATAATATATATTGATTCATATATGTAATTTTGTTTACCTATTACGACATTGCATGATTCGTTTTAGCAATGATCTGTATTTTGACATACTAGATGTAACGTTCTGTTGTTACTTGGCCAAATAAAGAAACTTGAACTTGAATAAAACGCAGCACGCATATTACTCAATTCAGAATCCTAAACAGTAAAGGTGTAACCGCGTTTAGCGAAAGTCTGTCTAATAATGAAAAAAATTAACCTGGTGGATGCCAGTTAGAACGACTGATATAATTAGGATTCATCGCTTTAGGTGTATCAAGGCCTTTAATACTGAAACCTCATGTTAATAGCACGAAACTACTACCAACCAACCTAACCGAACAGATTAAATAAGCATGCGTTAATACGGCTTTAATCCGCAGGTGTACCAACCGACGGTTTAGCGACCGCAACGCGCGCTGAATTTAAACGAGCACCCGTTTCAAAGGCGTGGCGAGGATTTACTTCAGTCTATTACCAATGGGCTTGGCCGGTCGTAATATTTTACAGATGAAATCCTACGAATAGTATTAAAAAAATGTTTTTTTTTTTCATGGCCTTTCAGACAAATTTTAAAGTACCTCATTAAGAAATTACAGTAAGGTGTATCAAGGCCTTTAATACTCTAGCGTCATATTACTATCACGAAACTACTACCAACCTAACCGAACAACAGATAAATTATACTGTGAAATAACCATGCGTTATATAATAAATATAACAGTAGAAAATACAAATAAAAAAATATTAATAATTTACAACAATTACAATTAAAGAAATATTTGATAACATATGTTATAAAATATATAAAAGGGAATAACTATCCAATGTTATAATAGATGGAGCAAATGCCCGTTTAGCGATGTAAATGACAGGGCGGGAGTGTTCCAAATTCGAAATCTGAGGTCGAGTTCATTTGCCGTCGGGCGATGAACGTGACCGTTTTTAACCGACTTCAATTTCATAGAAAGAGGAGGTATTCGTTGTGGCTATTATATACGTTCTGTATATATTATGTACGTTCATCGATTACTCCTACATCCGTGGTCCGATATGAGTAATTTGTTTATCTGTATATTAAGGTCGTTGTTTCACGAAATTTAGTTTATTTATTATTATTTATGAATGCACAGGCAGCTTATAGGCTTATATTTGATAGGCTAGAGTAAATAGGTATCTCATAGGCAAGCGTGCTCCACCGTAGACCGCATCATCACTTACCATCAGGTGTGATCGTGGTCAAACGCCTGCCTATCCTCCATAAAAAAAAAAAAAAATGTGCACATCAATGTCCTGCACTTGTGTTTTGTCCATTTATAAAATGTTTGTCGAGTCTGTTTTTAAAAGAATTCACTGAGGGTGCACTGATTACGGATTCGGGCCAACTGTTCCACACTTTCACTACGAGGTTAGACAGGAAGTGTCGTCTTGGGTTGCTAGGTATTCATTATTAAATATGTTTAAACGGGTAACTCACGTAGTTTAAGAGTCCTTATTCCTACAGACGAGCGTATTTTGTAAAATGCTTCCTTTTTCATTCAAGATTACGACGTAACTATTAGTATTTATTCAAAAACTGATAACGTACTTAAATAATCGTTTCCTAAACTAGGGGCTCCAACAGTTCAAATTTTCATTTTCTCTTTTAAACCTCTTTTTTAATGAGGTTTTTTGGGAGTCTTTTCCAAATTTTGCAGTGAGATGTGGCGTTTCGGTTCTCAATTTTGCTATAAACAAGAATCATTTGGTACATGAATGACTACAATTTGATTCAACATATCTCGTACGAGGGGCTGGAATGATTAACAATCGAAGATTCATTTGAAAAAACTGATAAAATACCTTCCGAGTTTTCTTCATTTTTTGGCGAAAACAGGGTTTTATTATATTTTATTTCCGCAAATTGTACGCATATTTTGCTTTAAAAATAATATTATAGCAAACTGTAACTTTATGTTAATCTAAAAAAAAAAAATCGTAACTATGGGACCTACATTGCCGTAAATTTATATTTTTTTAAAACAAGTATAAATCACGCAGCAGCGACGCCCCGCTCTCAGTCCGCGCGGAGCGCGCTTAGAGGACGGACCTGTGCTCGATTGTCAGGCATTCGTTGCGATCGTAATCAGCTACGGAGTTCCGAGAAGTGCTATATACTGCGATTAGAAAATCTTAATAAAAGTTCATTTTTTACAGTATGCCTAACAGACTCGCTTATTGATGGATTTTCAGTGTTACTTTTTTTTTAATACTAAGTCGGTGGCAAACAAGCATACGGCCCGCATATGTACGCCTGCAACTCCAGAGGAGTTACATGCGCGTTGCCGACCCTAACCCCCTCCCGCCCCTCGTTGAGCTCTGGCAACCTTACTCACCGGCAGGAACACAACACTATGAGTAAGGTCTAGTGTTATTTGGCTGCGATTTTCTGAAAAACGCATTTTCACTTGAAATTACGTTAGGGTTTGCATTATTATTTTTGACCCGGATGAAGTCCAAGTTCTCATGATGGAGTCAGGAGTTGGTCACCAGAACTCCTAATCTACTAATTATAATCCCATCGTGTTTGGGCTCAAAAGATTTGCCCTGACGAACACCATCGATCTAGATGAGGTCCAGGGATGAGGTCTAGATGAGGAAACGTGAAATCGGAGAACGCTCCAAGGATTAAGGGCTCTTAAGTCGAAAACTATAAAAATCTATTAATATCTATAATATTGTCATAGAATATTTTAATATTTTTTTAAATTAAAATCTGACACAAAACAGTGAAGATACTGAGTTCAAATTTCCTGCGCTCAATAATTGCTATGATTCTAGTTAGGATACAAATACAAAAAGAGAGAGGTCCAATATAATTTGCTAACGAACAGGGCCCTTGTAATTTTTAAACCAAATCACATTGAAAAAAAAAACATTAAAATTGACTATAAACTAAACAGGAATAAAAGTAAACAAAAAGAAAGACACAAATACAAAAATTAATCAAACAACCCGTCCCGAGCCCTCCCAGACGCAAAGGTGCCCATCACGCTCGCCGCGTTGCCACGCTGAATCGCGATAGACAGCCTCTGCATCAGGAATGACCCGGAACGAGGGTCATGACCCCTCTCCCTCAACCGCCGCCCCAATTCGCCCAAGAAAATTTTGGCCTCGGCACACCAACACCCGGACGTCTCTACCGCTAACGGGAATCACATTATCATTGTTCAAGCATCATATTATCATGCATTCTACCATTTACATGCCCCACGCTGTATACTATACGCTGTATGCTGTATACAAGTATATCGCACCCCAACGGCCGGTGGATTTTCGAATTTAGAATTTAGCACAACACGCGTCTTGACTGTCAGAGGCACTCCTCGTGTCGTATATCAATTACTAAACAATAATCTACATTCGTAATTGTTCAGAGTCGGACCAAGTTAACTCTGCCTGCCATTCGCTATGACAAAGTGTGGTGTCATCATTAAACTAATTTTACGGTTTACACTCGTTTTTAGTCACTCTCGCGACATGTTTCGGAGAGCCTAGCGGTGTCAGCATGGTTCCATTTTAATCGCCTGTCACTATGCCCGTCTATATCGTACTTTTTTTTTATACCACGACGGTGACAAACAAGCATACGGCCCGCCTGATGGTAAGCAGTCACCGCAGCCTATGGACGCCTGCAACTCCAGAGGTGTTACATGCGCGTTGCCGACCCTTTAAAATACTTGTTAGAACGTGATAGCCATGGTGACAGAGGGCCTACCGCGAACCACGTTCGACGTGTTGCCTCCCTGTCACACTTACGTACGAACTAATAAGTGCGACAGAGTGGCAACACGTCGAACGTGGTTCGCGGTAGGCCTTCAGGGGACAAAAATGCGACCGTGCTACCTTAGGTTTCCTTTAACATGTCGCGCGAGTGCCTATAAAGTTATAAACACGTGAGTAAATAAAAAATAGTTTTATGTTAGTATGTCTCACGAGAGTTTAAATTCGATTAATGACAAATTTCGGTGAAAATATGACGTTTATAATGATACCCCCTCACTGTGATGTACTTGGAGTATTCAGTGGATGTAAGTTCGATCCCCGGCTCGTACGAATGAGTTTCTTGTACTTGCGTACAATCGCTATCCGACATATCGGAGCGGCCAAGGCGCTCAAAAACACTTGAACACGTACTTGATAATAGAGGTGTGTTCAGATATTTGTGAGCACCTCGGGCGCTCCGATATCGATATATCTGATGGCGACTGTACAACATATTATTTGGTTTGAATGTATTTTCGCTTTTCAACGAAGCAAAACATTGCAAGGAAACTTATCCCAATGAAGCCTAGTTTTCCCTAGTTATAAAGCTCCTCCCTAAGCCAATTATTAGGATTAAGTTAGGAATAACATAAAAGTATATCATATTTTTTGCATCCAAATGTTTATTAATAATTATAATGTTCAAAATATAAAAATTATACATAACCTAAACCTAAAAATCAAATTAAACTTCATCTAAAATAAAACTATTACTAGCTCATTTAATGATTTTATTTTGCTAAAATAAGTAAAATACAAAAAATACTTTGACGTATTTTTTTACTGCAGCATAATATTGATAATTTTAACATACGTTTGAGTCTGTAATAAAAAAAATCTGAACGTATTATTGGGCATTCTGTACTCCTAATTACTCACAACTTACGGTTCCACCCTGTATGTTCTACAAAACAGCGTATCTACATAGGAAATATATAATAAGATACGCTGTTTTGTAACAGGGCAGTGTAAGCGAACACAGCGCCCCTTCGGACGGTTTTAGAATTTAACTCAACACCCGTCTTAGCTGTCACTTGCACGCCCGCGTTATATATCGTACGCCTTTGTCACATTAATCACGGCTATATGTTTTTGAACGGGCGATCGCGATCCAATGGTGGTTAAGAAGCGATTTGCCTGCCGTTCGGGCGCACGGTGTATACGGTATTGATTGCGTCTTACGTTTCTGATTTGTGTTTGGATTAGTATGGGTTCATTGTCAATGTCTGTGGTTTGTAATACATTTCGAATATTTTACAATCATAAATAGCCAAGTAGCAAATGTTTAACAAATTCTCAAATTTAGTGGATAAAATCTCCAAAACAATGTCTTTGCGGTAAATAGCGAAGTAGCAATTTTTTTACTAACTGTAGGTCCAAGGGGTCCCAGCACGCACAAGTCTTTGGCAGAAGTGAAGCGTCTGGTTGACGTTAACTGCCCGCGTAGCCAACATACTAATCGTTAACGCTCCATAGCGTAGTAATCTCTCTCTATCACTCTTTCATATTAGTGCGACTGTGACAGTTGCGTTTCGTTCGCTACGGAGCGTTAATGACTGGCACGTTGGCTACGCGGGCTGGTGACCGAAGAGCTGGCGGCTTCCTCGCACAACGTATCAGCATTGCAATACAACGAGGAAATTCCGCCAGCATCCTTAGTACAATGCCTCATGAGCCTATTTTAGATTTAAGCTAGTTATTCATAGTAATAGCTCTGTATACACCGTGGGCCAATAAAACCAGACAGATTTTAACCACGCATTCCTGAGGTCATAAGGAGCAAAAAATGTTATATGAGTTTTGGCCAAATTCGCCAAAAAAAAATTTTTTTTGCCGAAAAAAAAATTCCTTTTGCGTTTTCTGCATACGACATGTTATTTATTTTTGTACCTTGGTGAAAAAAAAACATTACAACGAATAAGTAAAGTTTTTTATTTATTTACAAACGATAATAAAATTGCTAGTTTACTTTAAAACTTTAATATCTGTCAGTAGGTATGTCTAAACCAAGTCACATAGTGGCAGCGTCACAGCTAAAAAGGCGTTTTTGACTAAGTTATAAAAGAAACAAATTTTCACAGAAATTGTCATTATCTCTAAAACAAGACCGATTTCAGAAAACATTGTATGACATTTTAGTCCCTAAATGCGGTCAAGAATACACCTTTGAAATCTGTCGGGTTTAATTGGCCCACGGTGTATATCTATTATGTAAATAAAGCCTTTCCCACTGTACAATTTACTGAATAAAGTCTCCTAAAAAATATCTTGAATTTGGGTCGTTGTCGTCGCAAATTGATATTCGACCTAATTTTAACATCATATACTCATCAATCTCATCATGTCGCTCGAACTTATCTATTTATTGGCTCAAGTTAAATGCGTTACGCATAATGACATATTTATATTATTTTAAATAAAAGAGTTGTGAAATCGTACTGTTGCTGCATGAAATCACTTACTTATTCTGTCGGTTCAGCGACCCAAAATGAGACTTTTTGCCTCCGACACAAGCGCCACTTTTCTTGGTCCTTTGCGAATTCTCACCAATTGTTGACTCGAAGTTCGCGCAGTTCCGCATCCATGGCGTTCCAGCGTTACCTGGGGCGTCCGATAGGACGTCCTCCTGCTAGGCGACCGAGGTACGCTCTTTTTACGTTCCGATCTTCATCCATTCTCTCAAGGTGGCCCAACCAACGGAGTTTGTGACCTTTACTTTCTCCTATGATGTTAGGTTCAGCCACTAGGTCTTCAATCTCACGGTTCTTAGGGACTATCCAGCTTCCATCCGGACATCGTTTGGGGCTTAGTATCTTACGCAGGATCTTCCTCTCGGCAACTAGCAGCATATTTTCTTCCTTGAGTGTTAGTGTTAGTGTCCATGCTTCGCTACGGATGCGAATTAAGGTTAATAAAACCAAAATAATTACGTGCCTCATATTTACAACAGGTTACCTACTATTAAACCAATGAATCGATATTGGAATTAGAACTCCATGAATGACAAATGTCAAAATTTGTATAAAAATAACCAAATCAACAGCCAAAATCAATTGCGTTAAATGAAATCAAAAATTCTGCAACCTGCAATCAAATAAAAACAAACTTTTCTAATATAAAAATTCACTATTAAAAATCATAATTCCCTTCCCGGGGCTCGGGGGCGTTACCCCGGAACTTCCCCTTAACGACTCCCCTAATTGTTTTAAGCGTTTTATCCCGGGGTGCAATTAATATATTCTTAAGATTTGAGAAGTCATGTGGGGAGCTATGAGAGCTGTGGGGGATGGTGGTGAGATTCGGTTTTGTAGTCATACGTCACCGTTTAAGAAATTGTATTGTATTGTATTTATTTCACGCAAGATGGGTCATAATGGTCGTTTATGTGACTGCTACATAATAATAGGCATTAAAATACACGAGTGTGGGTTTAAGAAACGAACGAAGTGAGTGAGCCGGCAACTCACAACACCAGAGGGGTTGTAAGTGAGTTGCCGGCCTTTAAGATGGGAGTATACTTTCTTAAAGGTCTGAAGGTCGTATCGGTCCGGAAATACCGCAGGCGACAGTAGATTCCACAGTTTAGTTGTGCCAGGCAGGAAGCTTCTGGAGAAATGCACAGTTGATGAGTGCCAACCATTGCAGAAATCGCGAAGCATCTGGTTGACGTAACTGGTGACCGAAGAGCTGGCGGCCTCCTCGCACAACGTGTCAGCATTGCGATACAACGAGGAAATGCCGCCAGCATCCTTGGTACAATGCCTCAAAGACCTACGAGTATTTTAGATTTAAGCTAGTTATAGTAATCCTCTGTATATATCCATTAAGTCTGTAGTTTTCCGGGAAGTATTGTTATTGAAAATTTTTAGTGGTTTAGTGAAGTTATTTTAAAAGTTTTATCATTTCAGGAGTACAATATAAATAAATAAATAAAAATAAAAAAGCCATTTATTCCTTAATATCGTTGCAATATACAAATGTGCATTATTAACATTATTAATTTTAATTCATAGATAATTTACTTATGAATATATTCTGAAATTCTAAAATTGTTTACATTATGTCATTAATTTGAAATTAATTTGATTGAAATATAATTTAATAAATATTAATTGTCTAATGAATATATAACTTATGTCTTGAATATTAAGGACCTCTCTCGAGTATAGGCCTCCTCCAACTCTTTCCATTTATCTCTAATTTTGCCTTTTTCCATCCATTGTTGTCCTGCTACTTTAATAATTTCATCTGACCATCTTTCTAATGGTTTTCCTTGCCTGCGTTTTCCCGCTGGACCCGGCCATGTTGTCACCGACTTTGTCCACTTGTTGTCGTTCATTCTTGTGACATGACCAGCCCATCGCCATTTCAATTTTTTGCAATATGTCAGAGCGTCAATTACTTTTGTTTTTTGTCTTATTTCTGTGTTTTTCTTCTTATCGACACGTTTTATATTTAGAATACTCCGCTCCATGCTTCTTTGGCACGTGTTGATTTTATTTTTTGTGTACGAATTGAAAATCCACGTTTGACATCCATAAGAAAGGCATGGTAATATGCAGGAATCCAGTATTTTCTTTTTTAGTTTCAGGGGCAGGTTTGATTTTAACGGTTCTTTGTAACTCCAGTATTTGTTCCAGGATATTTTAACACGTCTATCTACTTCATCCAGATGTCGGGTTTTCTTGAAGGAAATCTGTTTACCCAGGTAGATGTAGGTTTCAACATAGTCAAGAGTGTTATTATTTACTTTGATAGAGTCCCGATTGTGGTTTGTCATGATTTTTGTTTTAGACGTGTTCAGTTCTAGACCTATATTTTTACTTACAACGTATATATCTTCGATCATTGATTGTAACTGTGCGGCTGATTCTGAGAAAAGTACAATGTCGTCTGCAAATCGTAGGTTATTTAAATATTTTCCTTCAATATTTATGCCTTTGTTACACCAGTTTAGGTTCTTCATTATATTTTGTAAAACAGTAATAAATATTCTTGGCGACAAGGGGTCCCCCTGTCTTACACCTCTGCAGATATTTACCTCTGAGCCCACTCTATCCAACTTAACTCTACTAACGCTTTTAGAGTAAATGTCTTTAATGAGGTCTATTATTTCCAGCGGTACGTTGCATTCAGTTAGAGCGTTCCACATGCTAGTGTGTGAGATAGAATCGAACGCTTTTGCATAATCTATAAAAGCGAGGTAGAGTGGTTGCCTTTGCTCCTGAAACTTCTCTATTATTTGGTCTAAAACATGAATGTGATCCATGGTAGAGAAGCCTTTCCTGAACCCAGCCTGCTCTACTGGCTGATGCTCCTCCGTGAATTTTGAGATTCGTTGCTCTATCATAGAGGCGAACAATTTGTACAAAGTAGGTTGCAGGCTGATTGGCCGGTAGTTGCCAATATCTGCAGGGTCTCCTTTTTTATATAATAAAATGATGTCCGATTTGGCCCATTCAGTAGGTATTGTACGTGAATTTAAAATTTTGTTAAAAAGAGCTGTTAAGTGCGGCGATAACAAGAATCTACCGACCTTGATTGCTTCGTTGGTAATCTCATCAGAACCGCTACTCTTATCCGTTTTCAATGACTCTATCTTTTTCAATATCTCACTATCGGTGAATCTTTCTATATTTGTCACGTTAGTTGCTTGAACAGGTTTATCTATACCTGGAGAGATATTAGCATTTTTTTGTGAGTAAAGGTTTCTGTAAAATTCAGTTGCTGTATTAATTATTTTGGTTCTTGAGTAAAGCTTGTTTCCAGTATGTGACTCTGTTAAGGTTGCAATCCATTGCTTAGACTTGTTAATTTCTTTAAATCCCTTTTTTAAGCTTCCAGTCATTTCTAAATATTTTTCTAATATATTAAGCCTATGCTCTTGATAGTCCTTTTTAATAAGTTTATGGACTGTTTTGTATAAAAAGCTTAGCTCTTGCTTTTCTGCCCTGGTCCGCGGTTTTATGTGTTGTAATTCTTGTCTCCGTTGTAGTAGAGCTTGAGTATTTTCTGAAATAACCATATTTTGCTTCGGTATGGCGTTAGAATTAGTAGAGATATTTAAGCTCTCTGTAATTGTTTTTTTAATTTTTGAATACAAAGACTCTACTGTTTCGTCATCATATATTTTTAAGCTAATCATATTTTTTTCCAAATTTTCTAAGAATTTATGTACTGCTGTAATATCATTTAAGTTTTGTTTTTTATTTTTGAATTTAATTCTACTTTTCTGTGCCCAACATATGTTGTAAGTTCCTCTAATTAGTCGATGGTCGCTGGAGAAGTTAAACTTGTCTATTATTTCAATATTGGTAAAATTTTCCTTTGTATTTGTTAGAATATAATCAATTTGGCTTTTCTTATTTTTTGGAGTACAATATAATGAATAATAAATATTATAGGGCATTATTACACAAATTGACTAAGTCCCACAGTAAGCGCAATAAGGCTTGTGTCGTGGGTACTTAGACAACGATATATATAATATATAAATACTTAAATATATAAAAAACACCCATGGTTCAAAACAAATATCCGTGTTCATCACACAAATATATGCTCTTACCAGGATTTGAATCCGGGACCATCAGCTTCATAGGCAGCGTCACTACCCTAGTGGCCAGACCGGTCGTCAAATATACAATATAATTACATTTATTTAATTTGCTCGTGTTACAGGCCACACCGGTATAAGTATGATAGATATTAAATAGTAAATAAATACTTACTAACATGGCAACGAGAAATATCATAACTCTAAATCACACAAATAATAAAATTGTCCTTATCGGGATTGAACCCAGAACGTCCAGTTTCGTAGGTAGGATCTCTATAGTCTCTACCGAGACTACGCAAGCCTTTTAAATCAACATCATCTTCCTAGCGTTGTCTCAGCGTTTGGCCTCCCGCTTGGCAACATTAACTATCTTAGATATGACGTAGACACTAGTTTCACACGGAGGCCCTTAAATATACGAATAAAAATAAATCGGGCTGTTTTGCACAAAATGCAACTGTCCTTTTTATCACAGTAGGCGTGAACATACCATTTATATCTGTCTATAACAATCCCACACTAGTTCATAAAACAAAATAAAATATTGCTAATATTATTTTAATATAATCCCTTAACAAAGTGGGGCAAGTAAAAAACATAAAAACGGTATTGTGCCGGGATCAACATAACTCCCATTTTTAACATTATCTGTGGCCGGATTATCTATTGTTGTGGCCCCATTGTAAAAGAAGCAACTAAGGATTTCGTGTTTTTGTTTTCTCAAGTGTTCGTTCTAATTGTGTGCGAATTTATTAAAAATGCACTTGGGTCTTTTGTGGTTTGATTTCGCGTGTTTTTGTGATAGTTGTATGAGAAGCGTCTTATTAATTTTCTTATAGAATATTTTATTCTTGTGTTACAGCTCAACGAATAACAGCATTTTCGGTAAAAGGCCTGTGCGTACGGGAGTGTGTGCACGTGCCAGACGGCACACCAAATGCGTGAAATGTGCGTTGTGCGTGCACGGCTCAAATATTGCACGTACACGCAACCGGTGTACTCTGGCTAAAAGTCACAACATTTTTTTTTATGACGAAATAGGTTGTATTACTGCAATGTTTTGCCACCAGAGTGCAGCACTAGCACCTTTCGTAAACCATAGAGTAACTAATACATCAGTATGTATGTGAAAACTTGTCAAAAAACTGTTTAAGGCTTAGTCGCCTTAAATAGTTTTTTGACAAGTTTTCATTGATGCATCAAGACGATTTACAAAGGGCCTACCGGGAAATGCGAAATTCGAAGTTTAGTTATCTGCCTCTTCATCCCTCGAATATGCAAGAGTGATAGAGAGGTTAGATAACGAAATTTCGATTTTCTTGTTTTGCGCTAGACCCTCAGATTGTGATGGATTGTGGTAGTGGCGCCCCCTACAGAGTTTCGCGTAATAAAGGGTTAAAATATCAGAACTTTGGAAATAAAAGATATACCACATTACCCGAATACATCATATATCATATTTCCACACTTTGTTATTGAAAAGTCCGTGCAGAATTAGGGCCGGCTCTAACAACTTCTCAAAAACTAACATAACTGGGTACCACTACTACCACTTGATTTTGACCGTGATATAATATAACTGGTATTCGTTGCTCTTATTGGAAAAATAGGGAAAAATCGACAGCTCAAAAAATCGTAAGCAAAGTTGCTAACCAAAGATTCAAAACATTTTGTCGAACTTCATTGAAAAACGCCTTTAACTCCACAAGTACCAACATAACGAACTCGCCTCCCAATAAACGGTCCCCCGAATCAATTACCTTCGCGCGCGGCGCGCAAAAATTGGCGCGAAACCAATAACGAACTTAATTAAATAGCGCTAGTCTGTGGCGACATTGAGAGTTACTTTATCAAGCTCATATCAGTGTTTTATTATTGAGCAAGTTTGAACTTTAATAAATTGTGATAAGGTTGTTTTTTGTTATGGAATTGTTTTTAGATGAGAGATTATTTGTTGAAACAACGTTCTTTTGATTCGCGTTGTGATAAGTGAACTTTAATGGTATATAATAGGGTCGCTTTTTAAATGAGATTGTCTTTTAATTACTTTGTCGAGCGTTTCGAGTCCTTGTTGCAAGTTGTTCAATTTTCAACCAACAGATAATTTAGTTTTTTTTTTTTAATATATAGAACGTATGTCTTACTAAATAATCAATCATCTTGAATACCCTAATAATATTTCCGTTATTTCTACCTAATAGATTCAGAAAGTCTCAAAAGATGCATACAGAGCTCTTTAAATGCCTAAATGACGACACTGGTTTGATCCCAGCCATGGGCAATAGAAGCTTTGGTCACTTTTTCTTTTATTACAAGCTTTTATTTAACTTGCAATATGTTTGTATATATATGTTCGGGTCAAATTTTGCAAGCTAAATTAGACCCACTTCCCATTATTCGATTGAATGAGACTTCACATACATATATGACGACCGGTCTGGCCTAGTGGGTAGTGACCCTGCCTGTGAAGCCGATGGTCCCGGGTTCAAACTTCAAATCCTGGTAAGGGCATTTATTCGTGTGATAAGCATGGATATTTGTTCCTGAGTCATGGGTGTTTTCTATGTATTTAAGTATTTATAAATATTTATATATTATATCTTTGTCTAAGTACCCTCAACACAGGCCTTATTGAGCTTACTGTGGGACTTAGTCAATTTGTGTAATAATGTCCTATAATATTTATTTATTTATTTATAAAAAAAAAATATATGTAAGACGGGTGACAATGCAATATAATGGTACCATCGAGCTGATCTGATAACAGAGACAGCAGGTTGCCATAAACACCACTCTGTGATAAAACAACGCAATTGTATTTGGGTTAACTAGAATTTATCTCGATGAGTATTAATTGCCTGTTGAAAGAATAATCAGTCAGCGATAAAAGTTTGTACCAAAAGTAAATTTTTGCCAAAAAAGAGACAACAGACCTATATAAAGCCACACACACACGGCCCAAAATGAAGCTCCTGTAAATGAAAATGCAGATAATTCGAAGCTAATTCCGGCGGCCACCTCGGTCTCGCGTGTTGTTGACATTATTATGTTTGTGCACTACATTATTTCAGAATAGACGCTAATTTTTACATTTGGCCTTAGGCATTTTTACAAAAATTATAGATAACCTCAATATATTAACTAGACTTTTTTTTGTATATGGATCCTGATTACCTCTTGTATTGGTTTCCAAACCAAGTGAAACTAAAGCCCGACCAGAAATATATGATCATTGTCAAGAGGGCGCTGTTAGTTTCAAGGACAGTTCAATTTAGTATGAAAAATTTAGTTCCAATTAACGTCACACAATTTTCAAAGAGCGTTTTGGGCGCGAAAGCATCCGTCAAAATATATTTTGTTGATTTAACATATTTAAAGCCGTTTTTAGTATATAAGTCGAATTTTAGGGCATCTTTTAGTTAATATAGAACGTAATACAAGCGTTTTTTAAAAAATTGGAAACAACCCTATTGTCCCAATCGCAACCTGTACCGCGCGACCAAAACATAGTAAGCGCCGAAAAAAATCATGGCGCTTACTCGTTTAGGTCGCGAGACTCACGCTCCGCTTCCATGGTTTGCAACAACTCATGGCGTAAAATACTAGTTCTCTGTGCCGGTTTTATACGTATTATATTCAATAGTCCTCAGTCAGTTTTCCTTTGTCACAGATTACCGGCAACCAATGATGGCGCCGTGGCCCATCGCGAAGCCCATCGCCAGTCGACCGATCCCCGTCCAGCATCAGCACCTACAACATCTACTGGCACACTGCCACCACCCCTACTTAGCTGGTGAGTGTACCATATATGGGACAACAGGCAACCAATGGTTCCCACTTACAGCATCTCCTGGCACACTGCCACCACCCCTACTTAGCTGGTGAGTGTACCATATATGGGACAACAGGCAACCAATGGTTCCCACTTACAGCATCTCCGTTCATGTTCCTTGCAGTAGGTACCTACATCACAGCAAACTGTCAACATGACTCAAAATGTGATAACGATCTAAGCTTACAAAAACCGAAACTAAATACAATTATAATAAAAATAAACCCATGTTTTTTACACCAAGATCAACACAACAAAAAAGGCAATAACTTTTATTGATCTGCCAATATTTTTATTGCAATACAATGCAATACAATATAGGTTATAAACACGCTTGCGTTTGCAAAAAACGCCTTTGAAAAGGGCCGTTGTCCATTTTGCCTCCGTTCAGTGTTATTGGATTAACATAAAAAGTGAACTATGGTCTATGGCAATAAAAAAAAAACTCCGTTCATGGAGCTAATTGAAACCGATTGTCAGGTTACAAGAGTTATTTGGTTGGAATCCAAATAGTATATAACCGATTTGCAAAACCAAAGTGATTCCATAAGTGTTCCGTGTACAAAGTTTTGTACGGAACACTAAAAATTACCTTTTATATTGCGTAATTTATAAATGTAACGATGTGTTAATTTCTCACATCTTATACATATTTTTTTCTCTGATATTAAGTTATCACTGCCAATATTAACAGGTGTAATATGGCACATTTGGGCAAAGTTATCTAAACCTCATGCCTTTTGAGTCTCTCGCTTCGCTTAAGATTCTAAATTATATTCTCTAATATTAAACACTCTATTAATCTTTAATAATAGCGTTCGTACTTCGTAGATTAACTTATTTCTGTTCTTGCGGAATAAATATTAAAGCTGCTTCTAATGCTAATATTGTTACAAATATGGTCAGTGAAACAAAAAAACCGGGCAAGTGCGAGTCAGACTCGCGCACGAAGGGTTCTGTACCATTATTTATAAATACGGCAAAAAAAATATTTTTGCCTTCTTAAATATTTATTTTATTCTGTTTTTAGTATTTGTTATAGCGGCAACAGAAATACATCATCTGTGAAAATTTTAACTGTCTAGCTATCACGGTTCATGAGATACAGCCTGGTAACTGACGAACGGACGGACAGCGAAGTCTCAGTAATAGGGTCCCGTTTGACCCTTTGGGTATGGAACCCTAAAAAACGGACATATTTTGGTTTACTGACTTAGTAACCGATACTTACTTACTGCTGAGGCGCAGCGACCTGAAATGGATCTTGGCCTCCGACACCAAAGACCGCCATGCTTCTCTGTCCAAAACCGTTTCTGTCCAGTCGACGGCGCCGAGTTCGCTAAGCCACTAACAAGTTAAGGCTAGTTAGGCAGTAGCTGATAATTTATTGTGATTAAAATAAACGTAATAAGCTTCAAATGTACATTTAAACACAACTTTATAACCCCCAGATGCCCATGTTTATTTTAAAGATAAACTAAACGTATGTTTATGTATCAAATTGGGCAAATAATGCCCCTTTGTTACGCCAACAATGGCAAATAAAAAAGAATTGCTTTTTTAAACCGCGACGAGGTGGTCTTTTTAAATGTATCGCAAAAAGAGGGTTATCTGTCTGTTAACTTGTGGTGGCGTATCTCCAAAAAAATTGTTACTTTGCCTAAAAGTTTGCCACACTAAGCTAAGCCTGTTTGAGATAAATTGAAACAGACCAATTCTCAATAAGTTTTTTAGGGTTTCGTACCCAAAGGGTAAAACGGGACCCTATTACTAAGACTACAATTAATACGTACAGTTAATAGCTCTTTTAGCGATAGCTGGACTTTACACGTAGCATGTGGCCTACCGGCCGTTGACTAATGGAGGTTAAACTAATTTCAAGATTAATTCTTCATTATCTGCACACATTCACATTAGTTTATTGACGACCGGTCTGGCCTAGTGGGTAGTGACTCTGCCTACGAAGCCGATGGTCCCGGGTTCAAATCCTGGTAAGGGCATTTATTCGTGTGATGAGCATGGATATTTGTTCCTGAGTCATGGGTGTTTTCTATGTATTTAAGTATTTATAAATATTTATGTATTATATATATCGTTGTCTAAGTACCCTCAACACAAGCCTTATTGAGCTTACTGTGGGACTTAGTCAATTTGTATAATAATGTCCTATAATATTTATTATTTATTTTATTATTATTATAGAGTTTATTGCATAATAATTAATAAGCTATCAATATTACACTTTAAACACTATTAATCAGCAAAAACAAAGAAATTAGTCAAGACGCGTAAAAAACGTAAAAAAACTTACAACTGTCAATGACGCCATGTTTGTTTGTTACAGTGAGACCGTCGCAGGCGCACACGCAAGTTTTCCCGCTGCCCGGCGCCTTCCCCTGGGCACACAGTTCGAGAGGTGAGGAGAAAAATGCAGGCTGCAATGGAGGCCTGGGTGCCCAGCCAAGATGGCGTCAGTACATTGACAAATTATTGGCAAATGATGGACGACAGATGCTACAAAACTGACGTGACTAATATCAAAGAGAATTTGAAATAGAGGTGGATACTTTCGACGTATGATTACAACTTTTAGAACGCCATTTGACCTTGATCCTTATTCTTTCACTGATATATGTTAAAATTGTTAAATATCAAAAAGGGGCGCATCTACTAGAACATAGGCCAAAGGTTATGGCGCCATCGCTCGAAAAGATGCCGCCATAACCTTTGGCCTATGCTCTAGTAGATGGCGCAAAAGTATGAAGTACTACTTATAAATTATTTTTTAAATATTGAAAGTCAGTTTTTGTCAATTTCTTGGTATTCCATGACTTGTTTTTTTACGTTGGTGGCAAACAAGCATACGGCCCGCCTGATGGTAAGCAGTCTCCGTACTATGTACGCCTGCAACTCCAGAGGAGCTACATACGCGTTGCCGACCCTAACCTACCCCCCTTCTTTTCTTATTTTCGAATCACTTTCAATGAAAAGTTACCAGTTGGCGATTATATCTTGTATCAGAAACTAAATTAAAAAAATACTTATTTACAATCAGGTAAACCTCGACGGGGCATGATGCGGCGCGCCGTGTTCTCTGACCTGCAACGCAAAGGGCTGGAGAAGAGGTTCCAGGTCCAGAAGTACATCTCCAAGCCTGACAGGAAGAAGCTGGCTGAGAAGCTGGGGCTCAAGGATAGCCAGGTGAGTGAGAACAACCGCCATAACCGGCAAATAATCGGAAAAACCAAATACGGTAATTTACTATAATAACAGCCTAAGAATTGCCCGTTTCAAGGTTTGCCAACTAACTCCGTATTAACAGTTTATTCAGTACAAACAATATCAATTACCTTGAACACCCCAACGCCTCTTAAAACCCTAAATATGTAAAATAACTATTAAATTAAAAAAAATTATAATCCTCTAGGTACGCTATACTTCTTCTTCTTCCTCCTGCCCTTATCCCACGTTATGTGGGGTCGGCAGAATATGTTATTCTCTTCCGTTCTCTTCTATCTTTCGTCACCTCAGCACTCACTCATTTCTTTCTCATATCCTCTTTCACACAATCCATCCATCGTTTTTTCGGTCTACCATCCGCTCTCCATCCATCAGCATTCATTCCTAACATTCTTTTTCCTATATGACATAGGTACGCTATACTTATCAAATTAAATTAAATTGGTGTCTATTCCTGGATCACCACTGATCGCTTCCACTTGAGACAGCACGGCACCGATTCATGTACGGACAGTCCAGTCTGCTCGAGATCATTTTCAGGATACTGTTGGTGCTGGCTCTCACCCTGCGCACCAGGGAGCCACATCTTTTTCGCATTGTTGCGTAAAAACAATCTACACGTGCTTCTGCAAACATCCCTGATATACTACAGTGTCGAGGCAGCTCCAACAGTACCCTAAATGCGTTGTTGTATTGTACTCGAAGGGCATTGTAACCAGTCTCGGTGAATACTTATGCCAACAAAATCTATTTCATTCCAAAAATCCCTTCATCATTTTGAACAAGAGCTCATACTCTTCAAAATGCTGGATCAATTTCTATGAAACATAGCGAAGAACCAACGCAAGAAAATTCGATTATACGTAAAAAAACTGCATCGAAATCATCCTATCCGTTGGAGAGCTACAATGCCACAGACACACAATATCAATAGACAGTCTAACTTTTCGGAAAACTGGACGCAATAGCAGCATGACCACTTATTATTATTATTTTTTAACACGTCGGTGGCAAACAAGCATACGGCCCGCCTGGTAAGCAGTCACCGTAGCCTATGGACGCCTGCAACACCACAGATATTACATGCGCGTTGCCGACCCTTTAAAAACCTGTACACTCCTTTTTTAAGAACCCCATACTGTAGACCCTCGGGAAAACCTCGGCAGGAAGCTCATTCCACAGCCGGAGCGTCCGCGGGAGGAAATTCCTCTTAAGCCGCACATATGTGACCATTTAAAATGAAGTGTATTTTTAAACGAACTCTGAATAAAAAAGCATCTACTGAAAACTCAATTGCTCTTAACACCCCAAAAACGCCTCTGAAAAGGCTCAATAATCCTTAATCAAACCTGGATCTAAATATCGCTTTCCGTAGGTAATTGTTTTAAACCTTTCTCCCCTCTAGCGTGTATTTGACAGCCCCCTAGAGGGTAGCTTTTTTGTAACACCCGCGCCCCTATGGGGTGAGTTTCAGCAAATAACTGTGTTTTTTGAAGCAATTTGAAGCGTTTTGACGGCTTTAACTTGGGTGGTGTTTTCGTAATCGTTCTGATTTTTAGTATTGCTGTTTTAATTAATATAATGATGTTACAGTTAGGGCCTGTTTAAAAATTTCGACAAAAATTTTGGCGAAATCTCAGAAATTCTTGTTATGGCCATCACACACGGATATCCCGGAGAAGATGGTCAGATGTATGTAAAACCTCTGAAATGGCCATCTAACGTATAGACATCCTCGGGAGAGATGGTCAATCGTAGTTTTAAAATAACATTTTTAAGGAGGATCTCAGACATAATTATTATTTTGTTGGTTAATATTTCAAATTTAAGTGCTCCAAGTCTAATAATAAACAGATAATATTACAGTTTTTTTTTCTATAAAGAAAAAAGTTTTTTTTTCTTAAAGAAGGCGATTCGAACTTGGTAATCTTGTTATGAAACAAATATGGATATGATCTGCGACTGCCAACAATGTCATTTCTGGCTGAAGAGTTTCGCTGTAGACAGCTGACAGGCCATATCGGTAACCGTTACATAATCAGAAACCACTAGGTATCTGTACCGCTCGTGTAAATTTATTCGATAGCGTGACGCGACGTACGCGTTTGCGTTAAGACTCATTTTGTATGGGATTTTGAGTTTCCAAAACGTACCGCTTGGCGCACTGTTTCTAAATTTACACTAGGGGTTCTGAATAGACTTCAGAGTTACAGAGGTCCAATCGGACATATAAATTACATTATAGGTACGTCCTTTCATCTCGCTTTTACACATTCGCTCGCTCATTCATCATATGGATAGAGCGAGTACGAGTAACAACATATCAAAAACAGATGTTAAAATGTCCAATGCTGAATAATTATAAGGTCTATTTAGTCATAATAATACAGGATTGATTTCATGTTTAATTTACGACAAAAGAATTCTACTTTTTTTTTCAATACATGTATGAAGTTCCATTTACATTGGGCAGCATGGGGTTTAAAATAAAACGACGATGTTTGATCCTAAATTAGAAAGACTGCTTTTATATTAAGTTTTTGGTGACATCTTATCAAAACTCAACTTACTTTAAGGAAATAATTGAAAATTAAAAAAAAAAACTCGACTTTTCCCCTTCCCCCATATCAATTTAAAAAAAAACAAAAGATTAGGGTTGTTCCTTTCCGCCCTTTGCCGGTTTTCACATTTAATTTCCGTTTAAAACTCGTTATTATGGAAGGTAGAGGCAAGGAACAGAATCTCCTTAGTCAGAACTGTTGCAAAAGTGTCCAACTGTCAGCTATAAATAATAGTTCCAAATCTCTCCAGAGTAGCGCTAGAGTAGCTAAGAACCTAAGCTAACCTAAGAGCTAACCTTTTTAGTGAAGTGCGCTGTCTATGATTAGAGTTTTTTCTCAAGTATTCTAGGTATTGTAGCGCCACCTATTTATGGTTTTTTGTCGGACACTCTTCGGTATATGGAGATTCTGTTCCTTGCCTCTACATTCTATACTCGTTATGTATTTTATGACTAAGTTATGAGATGATCTAATTGTTTACTATTTTTAACACCATGAGAGCATATCCTGTATACGAACTTAATACCTTAAAATATTTCCTGCCAACCTTGTAAATTTCTTCATATTTTTAATTAATATAAAAAAATTATTTTTAAATTAAAAATCTTTAAAGTCTCAGGACGACATATTCAAAATCTTGAATATCGCTTAAATATTACTAACTGCAGGTCCTTATTGTTTTATATTTGAAACCCAGACTTGCTTTAAGTAATTTTATTTTCGAAGAATTTTACCAAGAATGCGCATAGTTCTAAATTTTCACATCGAATAATAGACAATACAAAAACTTTATTCTAAAAACCATAAACAATATGGCTAGTACAGTAAGCATCACTTATACTCCTAACCTAACCTAACCTAACAATCCAAAAACATATTCCTTCACTAATAACACCAGTATCTTAATGTATATTTAACATTACGTTTTCAAATAATAATATTGTACCCAACCAATAACATAATAGAGCCATCTTACATCCAATATTGAAAATCGCAAAACGGGAGCAAATAAAATCGAATCGTATCGGTATTCGAAACAAAATACTCCATTCTTTTTATACCAACCAAGCATTAACAAAATCTGGCGGCAAATCGGGAAAATCACCCGCCAAAAGCACTCCCAACATAATAAAAAAACTCGCCAACAGTGACATAACAATAAAATATACAAACGTTCTTAAGACAAAAATACGCCTTTACCCTCTACGAAAGAGAACCGCGTATACAAGTAACCTAAGTTAGAACGAGACCGCTATAACGTTAGAACGACGTCTTATACCCCGTTTCTATTGGCCGATTTGTATCGAATAAAAGTGTTCCCGCTTTTCTATTGGAGCGCGCGCGTTTGAGTTTTTTTTCATGGCTGCGTTGAGTTTTTTTTACGATTTCTGATGGTTATGGAGCGATCGTAAGCAGGTTTTCGGTTTATTGAATGTTTTCGAGTTATTAAGTTGCCTGTTTGGATTCGTTTGAAATTAGGGTCTGTTTTAGATTAAGTTAGTGGTTAGGGTGGTAGCACACTACTTTTATTTAAATGTAGGTAAATATTTTATAGCAATTTTCTTATTTATCAATTGCTAAATATGTTAGAACTGATTTGAAGATTTATTTGGTCCCAATTTTGTTGTTTTTTTAACCGACCACCGGAAATTAGTAGGTAATGTTTTTAGACTATTTTATACACCTTTTGTATCTGAGCTAGCCGAGTTCAGGCACATGACCTTCAAATTGGAGGTAAAAGTGATTTTTACATTGAAGTAGGTATTCTTAACGATTTTCTATTGTATTTTGTGAAAGAGAAAACTGAAATATAAATGGAATAAGCGCTTGCAGCCAGAGTGGGGCGAATGATAAGGATTCTATTGTATTCATTTATCAATTTTCTTTTCAAAAATAACGCGGTCAAATTTATTAATTTTTTTTTCGTATTTATTACTTTCAGCTTTATTTTTAACACTTTCCATTTATAAGTATACTTGTATTTCATTTGTTCTATTCTCAATTTATATTTACTTTTATGTCGTAATGTTATATATTAATTTTATATTATGAAACAAACAAACACAACAACAACAAATTACAAATTATGACATGCAATCTTTTGTCTTAGTGTTAAATTTTCATTTGAATAAGTACATAGATCACCTAGGTAGGTATTGATTTGTACCTATGTTCTACATAAATAATGTTTACAGTACATATTATGTTGCTACTTTACTTCACTAGTGCGATAATTGGCACATTACGTAACTATCTCGAAAATTAAATGGGCCATAATTATGTAGGTACTGTGAAACGTTGTACGATACATGTGCGAATAGGTCCTTTCGGTCATGTTTTAAGTAATCGCCGCGTTGGGTGTTTCCAATTTTTCGCACTTGTATCGTAATCTACTAATACATGATGTAGGTAGGTATATTTAAATGTATTATAATACCTTCTGTGATTAATATTAAATGATGTAATGATTTAAATTATTACCAAACGGCCCGATTCGAAGAATGATTAAGACACGTTTAAGATCTTGGAACGATCTTTAAAAGATTGATAACTAAACGACATGTCAAAATTAACGTTTATTTCGATTCCGCTGTGATCCCAATAAGATCTATATACGATATTTCTAACGTCAAAGTGACATTGGTTGCCCGAATCGAGCTGCTTCTGCCAATTACACGACATACAAACGATATCTCAATGAGAACTTATCGTTATCGTATTTCATTCTTCGAATCGGGCCGAAAATCTTATTTTACCTAAAACAACCTTCTACTGTCAATATAACCCGTCATGCTAACATATGTATTAATAATAATCCGTGGTTATAAAACCACGATCACGCGAGTGAACCTCAAACAAACCTCTTAATTAAACTCATAAGCGACGAATTGTGCCATTTACAATCAAAATGGCGTAAGCTACTGGCATACAGCGTGTTTTTGTTGGAATACAATAACTCGTAGAAAACATTTAGACTACATAATAAACACAAATAAAAGCAGTAAACTTCATGTAGTATAGAATTTAAATGAATAAATAAATATTATAGGACATTATTACACAAATTGACTAAGTCCCACAGTAAGCTCAATAAGGCTTGTATTGAGGGTACTTAGACAACGATATATATAATATATAAATATTTATAAATACTTAAATACATAGAAAACACCCATGACTCAGGAACAAATATCCATGCTCATCACACAAATAAATGCCCTTACCAGGATTTAAACCCGGGACCATCAGCTTCGTAGGCAGGATCACTACCCACTAGGCCAAACCAGTCGTCAAATGAATAGAATAAATAAAAACATATTACAGGAGAATCTTCTAATCTAAACACATCGTTTTACAAAACAGTCTCGGCCAGGGTCAGGATTAAAAAAAAACCGGACAAGTGCGAGTCGGACTCGCCCACCGAGGGTTCCGTACTTTTTAGTATTTGTTGTTATAGCGGCAACAGAAATACATCATCTATGAAAATTTCAATTTCCTAGCTATCACGGTTCATGAGATACAGCCTGGCGACAGACGGACGGACGGACGGACAGCGGAGTCTTAGTAATAGGGTCCCGTTTTACCCTACGGAACCCTAAAAACGGCTGCATAGTTTAACAGTGAAATGTAGTAATAATATTAAGTCAGTATATTTATTTTATATATTATAATAATTAAATGACAGTACCGAATGACCAATGACACACAAATACAAATACAAAATTCTTTATTTCCTTAAAAAAACACATGGCCATGATTTAGGGGATGGAGCCGCCCGGTAAGCAAAGAATTGCCTGTGTTGGGCGGCACCGCTCTTGCCTACGTTAACAACAAAACAACAAGTAAATTATTTATACAACATATGAAAACCTAAAAATCTAAAAATATAATTTCTAAATATAGCACACACACAACACACACTACAATGATAGTACTCAATTTAATCAAATTGTTCTTGGCATTTTTTAATGATACCCGAATGTTACCTGAGAATGTTTTCTACGATTCGGGCATATAAAAAAATTACTATAGTAGATTAACTAATCGCATTGTTATTAGCATCAAGGATATAGCAATAACTTAAGTCATAAAAGTCTTTAAAGTCCTGGATTCGAATCCCGGTAAGGGCATTTATTTGTGTGACGAACACAGATATTTGTTCCTGAGTTTTGGGTGTTTTCTCAGACAACGATATATTATATCGTTCTAATACTTATATAATAGTTGTCTGAGTACCCAGAACACAAGCCTTCTCGAGCTTACCGTGGGGCTTAGTCAATGTGTCAGAATATCCAATATTTATTTATTTATTTACAATACTCGTAACAATATACATAATGGATATATACGGATGATTACTATAACTAGCTTATATCTAAAATAGACCCTTGAGGCATTGTACCAAGGATGCTGGCGGCATTTCCTCGTTGTATCGCAATACTGATACTTTATTTATTAGTATTAATTTGTAAGCATTCTACGCAGCAATATCTCGCGGAAGTTATCGAAATTCAACATAAACACGATGTATAAATATACGGCGTTCTGTTTTCAAGAATAATCTTAATTGGTTGGTAAATTAATCGGCACTTCAAAGAGACAAAGGAGACGATAAGACGGTTGTGTGTTCAAGTTTAATGCTCCTCATAAAACCCTAGTTCGCTCATGCTTTACTGATCGTATACTCAAAAGCAATGAAAATGGAAATTTGCATACGTTTAACCCATTCGCTAGTTTGGTTAAGACTCGAGTCCTTTGAGTCCTCTGCTTTAAGTATCGACTCAGTTTTTCAGACTCATAATTAAGATGGAACTCTAGCTTTTTTCAACTTATTAGAGACTCGAGTCTCGTACCCCGGCCGTAATTAAGACTCGAGTCTCGTACCCCGGCTCGTACCAATGAGTTTTTCGGAACTTATGTACGAAATATCATTTTGATATTTACCAGTCGCTTTTCGGTGAAGGAAAACATCGTGAGGAAACCGGACTAATCCCAACAAGGCCTAGTTTACCCTCTGGGTTGGAAGATCAGATGGCAGTCGCTTTCGTAAAAACTAGTGCCTACGCCAAATCTTGGAATTAGTTGTCAAGCGGACCCCAGGCTCCCATGAGCCGTGGCAATACACCGGGACAACGCGAGGAAGAAATAAAGAAAGAGACTCGAGTCTTTTGTAGAGACTTGAGTCCTTTTCGGAGAACTTGTATTTTTTTTACAAATAACTACGAAATGCGTTATCTTTATGTAAAATTTATGGATGTACATAACATAAATTATACAAAAACGCCTACTTACTTTACCTATTTTTAGGTAAAACCTATAAAATTGTTGACTGAGTCTTTATCCGGAGACTCGAGTCCTTTTGAGTAGCGCTCAAAAAATACGCAATAAGGGACTCGACTCGGGACTTAAAAGACTCGGAAGCTTTTTAAGCTCTGAGTCTTGGAAAAACAAGTCGAGTTCGTCAATTTAGACTCAAAAGATTCTAGTTGCTACCAACACTACATTCAGCGATAATCACGACACGTTGTCGTTGACTCTATGAAGCATTTTCGCTACATATCGGGAAATCCATGTTATCGGCTACGACGTAGCGCTACGAACGTAGCTCAGCGGTGAATGTGTTAATGTGAACCGGTTTTATTGTACCGTTCACACATAGTGTAAGGATTTGGTTATTGAAACAATGACATATTGGAAGACATATTGTTTTTATTCGTAAAGCGCTATCTCACTCTTACCTTATTGTTTTTACATATGTCTATCCCTATTACTCTAGTGATGTTATTACATATCGAATGAGACTATTATAGTTCGACCTAACTATCGACTTGCTCTTTGAAATTTAAATTTAAAATAATATTTCTATTGTTTTTATTTATTTCACATCTCTCGTACCCTTACACAACTATGATCTACAAGTTTAACATATAATAAGGTCTACCGTGTTTAATTTCACCGCTAGGGGCGCTAGTGTAGACGGAGGTCTTTCAAAATATCAAATGCATAGTATATTTTCACTCATTATTCATAATAGGGGGTATTACTGCAATGTTCTGCCGCCAGAGTGCAGCACTAGCACCCATCGTAAACCATAGAGTAACTTATAAATACTGTGCCTTAAACTGTTTTTTGACAAGTTGTCACAGATAATAAAATATGACATTGATGCATCAAGGCGGTTTGTTTACAAAGGGTCTACCGGGAAACGTGAAAATCGAAATTTAAGTTACCTACCTGCCACTTCATCGCTCGAATACGCAAGAGTGATAGAGAGGTTAGATAACGAAATTTCGATTTTCTTGTTTCGCGGTAGACCCTCAGATTGTGATGAATTTTGGTAGTGGCGCCCCCTACGCAGAGTTTTGCGTAATATTCCCTATTGTGTCAAAGGCTACCTGTGTCTCAGTGAAATTATTACTGTGATGTGTGACAGCGACACGATATGATGCGTAACTAGGTACTTTTTATTTATCAAATGCAGTTTATAGTTTGGGTAGCCATTTGCGTCAGTAGAAAAATGCGGCAAATTTGAAAACTATAAGCACGAACGGCTTAAAGTCTTCCATACAAAATTTGAACTTCGCGCCTTTTCTTCTGACAAACGTGGTTTGCCAGACCAGAATATAGTAATAAATATTTGTTAAAAAGAAAATCCAAGCGAATCGTGTTCCGGTTAAGAAAAGCTTGCAAATAATTGATTTAAATCATACCTTTAACCAATTACATCCTATAATAAGCACTCCAAAGCAATCGTTAAAAAATAAAATAAAATCCTAATTCAGCCGCCATATAAATTCCCCCACAGTTTGGCCAACATTACAGATTATCTCAGTTTAATTTGTAAATCGAACGAGGGCGCGTGTTCACGTTGCTTGCATACAATTTCCTACAACAAACATGCGAAACACTTTTCGCTAGGATCAGTATTTAAAAATATACTTTAAATAAATAAAATTAACATTCCCAATTTTATTTATTTATTTTATTTTATTTATTTGAGACATTAACAGCAATACTAAAAGTTATACATGCATAGTGAACAGGAAACATAGCCAATAACAGATGTCCACAAAAGTACAACTAACATGCAATAAATAAACAATTATTAACAATTTTGAAGTCCCGTTTTAGGTTTTCGTAAATAACTCGTAAACGGTGGCCAAAATCAATTTTGTGATTCATAAATTTGACGACCGGTCTGGCCTAGTGGGTAGTGACTCTGCCTATGAAGCCGATGGTCCCGGGTTCAAATCCTGGTAAGGGCATTTATTCGTGTGATGAGCATGGATATTTGTTCCTGAGTCATGGGTGTTTTCTATGTATTTAAGTATTTATAAATATTTATATATTATATATATCGTTGTCTAAGTACCCTGAACACAAGCCTTGTTGAGCTTAATGTGGGAGTTAGTCAATTTGTGTAATAATGTCCTATTATATTTATTTATTTTTAAACAATGCACATTAAATTTTTGTACAAAAAAACATTTAAAACAGTTTTACACGAATTATTTCCCCTGTTTTTCCTTCGTTTGGTGGCCTAAAAGGCAGTGAAAGTCGGTGCGTGAAGGTCGTATCAAAACCACTGACATAAATGTACTAGAAAGTCTATCGAGAGCAAATTGTGTCCGCCATTTTCGACGTTTGACGTCTGTCACTAAGCTAAAGAATAAGCATGCTGCCAGAGTTGAAACTGTTATGACAATTGTTCATTTTCTGCCTACATACGCACTGTAAAGAATCTAGATACAATGCATATATTTCCTTACAAGTGTATTGAAATTGTTTACATATTATATGTGACACTGACGACATTAAAATTAATAAAAATAGTCATAAAACTCTTTCTATTTGACTCTCGTATGCGTATTTTGATCAAAACGCATAAAGTATATAGCAAAATACTCGTATACTCTTTAAATCCAATAAAAAAAACACTACGAAAAATTACGAGATAAAGAGTAATATATCATTATTGTGTATATATTCTGCAAACTATAAGGTAGGTAATCATTAGTACCTACGTGTTACATCTGCGAAATGTAATCTTTGCGCCAAAGAAAATAGCGAACAACCGCCAGTGTTTAAAGTAACGTTTCAAACTAATTCTAATGAGCTTAAAATAAGAGTTTTTTCGCAGTGGATTGTTATTAGGTTTATTGCATTTGTTGTTTCTTGATATTATTAGAATACATTTTCATACGCACAAAGGCATTTTTCTTTTTTTTTTTTTCGTTACATGCGTGGCAACTCGCCAGTAGTCGGAGACGTACTAAACGCATTGAAGTGCCAGCACTTCATTGAGTTGCGGAAACATTTTGTCAAAGATACCGACTCTATACTCTGTATCTTTAGGTATTTAAATAAAAGTAAACAAAATCTACCCTCAAATGGCTCCTTAAACCAGTTGAGGGTAGATGAAAACATTTCATGATCAAATAATGTAGGTTAAAGTCAGATCGTTGAGTGACAGATCCAGGCGATTTTGTATTTGGTTGGTTAACCAATAAATGTTATAACTACCCGAAAATGTACAAATTGTTTGTGTACTAATGTTCAAAATCATAACAAATAGTAAAGTTAGAACCGCCTGGTTGTTACAGTTCGCCAACGTTCGCTAAGCGATCGCAATCGTCCGAGGGAGCCGTCTTGCCGGTTGCATTTGACGTGAAATAATTGTAGGGTGCGCCGCTTGCGATGGGTAGACAGGGCGGTAATATATTGTGTTTTTATGTTGGCTGTATGAGATCTAACTTCCTGAGTCCCAGAATCGTTAGTTTTGTTTTTGAATTTGTAACTCTCTTACAGTAAGCTCAATAAGGCTTGTGTTGTGGGTACTTAGACAACGATATATATATAATATGCTGGAAAGCAAGACAATCTCGACTCCGATGTCTGAAACTGAGCATCGATATATAATAATAGTTTTTAAAGTATAAGATAAGTGAAACTAGGAAATAAGATGTTTATTATATTTTGTAAACTAGTTAATAAGATTGTTAAATAAAGGCTTATTGAATTGAATTGAATATATAATAAAGTCTGTCAAGCAAAGTATGTCATGTGATTGCATATTGTAGGCACCTTGTCTTTGCTTAAGTCCATGCACAAGCTTATTTAATATATTGCTATTTAATGGTGATAGCAGAAATTTCTCTTGAAATAGCAACGATTCAGAATGTAAACAAACATGATGGCTGTCATTCACTATCGACATTCCACAGATAAAACACAGGTGACACGCGATTTTAGAATTATTCGAAAACAGAGTTGCTAACCCGCGATTTTTCAAATTTGCCGCCTTTTGCTGCTGACAAGATTTGCTTGACCAAGTATACATTTTTTTTTCTACGCGTCGACTGTAATGCTTGAATTAAGATTTCGTATACCAAATTATAATTGCGTACTTTTCATGTATGCCCAACTCCACTATAATATCTATTTCGATACGCTGTAGTCTACTATAAAAAAAAACTGACCAATCACTCGCCGCGTTTATTTCTTATGTACTTCATTTATGTCTAACTGAGGTACTAACCAATTTTCATTAATTAGTGGATCTGTAGTTCATGGAGATCTGTATTACAGGGTTACTCCTAGTTCAGACTCCAGCAGTCTCTCACAAAGGGTATAAATTGAATTTGCCTTTGCTCTATATAATAGTAATTGTTAAATGTATCCTTTGTGAGGTGAAAAAAAAAGAAAAAATATTTTTATAGTAAATAAAGTATCATTTTTGATGACTCGAGAAAAATGATTGTATACAATAGTGATATAATCAAACTTCAATCTCGTACCTTACTTAGGCAACTCAGCAAGCTTCGTTGCCTAAACCCGGTACTCGACTGAAAAGCTCTGTATTATATCACGATTGTATAAAATACTAATAAATACTTACTTAGAAAACATCCATGACTGAAACGGATAATCGTGCTCATCGCAGTAATAAATGCCCTTACCAGGATTTGAACCCAGGACCATCGGCTTCATAGGCAGGGTCATTGACCACTAGGCCAGACAGGTTGTCAAATTGTAAATATACCTACTGCTTTCTCAGAGCAAACCAACTAATACTTTCTTATTTCTGTTTTGTTTATAAATTATTTTAATGTCATTTCCATTTGTATATGTGACTGTTTGTGTTCTAAATAAATTAAAAAAAAAATTAAATTGGGTACTTTACACATGTTAAATATTATAACAAAATTTAGCTAAATGGATAGAAAATGAGCCATCCATTATAAAAAAGTGGAATTTAAAAATACATACCTATTGACAGTATAAAATAGTCTCAAAAAAATTTTTTTTTACTTTAAAAAAGAATAAAGACAATGGCATCATTCGAATCCTTACATTTTATTAAACAAAAAATTGCAATACAACTATATACATAAACGCAATATTTCAGGGTCAAAATAACAATTTTCTTGATCGTCCATACATTAGGACAGACTAATGTAATGTGACGTCACATTACAATATCATTTTGTTAGAGGCGTTTCAATCGAGTGCGAGCGTCAGACTAACTCTCATTTCTGACCTTTGTGTTGCTTAAATGCCATGTGTCCTATATAGACATTTGATCCTCAGGAAAATCAAGATCGATTGACATTATTTACAAAAAAACTGACAAGTAGCCAATTAAGGTGTTTGGCAAGCCGGGTCTCCTTTTTAATTTTTTTGCGAGAAACACAAACCCTAACAGTGGATGGCGATGGCGCCCAACGTGGGATCCAAATTAAACGCCTTTATTATATACAAGCTTTTATTTACTTTCAACTGACCGTTGTCTGTTTGTAATCAAATCTTGCAAGTTAAATTTGATCCACTTCCCGGTTTCCGATTGAGCAAATTTGCATACATATGTAAGTCGGATGACAATGCAATATTATGGTATCATCGAGCTGATCTGATGATGGAGACAAGAGGTGGACATAGGAACTCTGAAACAACGGAACCTAATTGTGTTTGGGGTTTTTAGAATTTGCTCGATGAGTATTAGTTGCCTGTGGAAAGAAAAGTACAGTCAGCGATAAAAGCTTGTACCAAAAATGACATTTTTGCCAAAAACTTATTTTTTTAAATACTACTTCGGTGGCAAACAAGCATAAGACCCACCTGATAGTAAGCACTCTCCATAGCCTACGGACGCCTTCAACTCCAGAGGAGTTACATGCGCATTGTCGACCATAACACGCACCCTCGTCGAGCTCTGGCAACCTTACTCACCGGCAGGAACACAACACTATGAGTAGGGTCTAGTGTTATTTGGCTGCGGTTTTCTGTAAGGTGGAGGTACTTCCCCAGTTGGGCTCTGCTCTAGATCTGGAATGACATCCGCTGTGCTGTGCCCTACCACACAAAGCGAGATGACATTTACAGTGCCCTTACCTCTTTACAAAAAGGGTAAACAATCTTGACGCGTTTTTATTGAAAAACGCGTTAAATAAATTACTAACTATTACTATAGGAAACCAAAAGAATGTAAATATTATGGCTTAGCTATATAATTGTAACATATTGGCTGTGACTTATTTTTTTTAAATGTTTTTCTATCATGTCAAGATCGCTTACCTTCTTTCAATCGGAAGACCAGCTTTAGCCTTATAGCTAGCTATTAGGAGCGTTAGCATTATGCTGAGTTGGGTCCATTTCGTGATGCGTTTTATGATTTCCTTCAACAAAACTTCGAAATAGACATATTTAGTGATTCTATTCAAAATTTAAAGCGCAGAATGTTAAAAAAAAACTTAAATTGCTTGTGGTATTATATTAGTACTATTAGTAGTAGTATTTTCCTATGCATGTTTCAATCACTTAATCTATTAATGTATAGTTGTAGTTAATAATGTAGTGTAAAAAGCCTCGAACTGTTTGAGTGTTGTTGCACACCTGTTATTGGTGCATAGATATTATACGTGGCCACTATACTTGTTACTTTGCTAGCTTTGTTTATGTACTGTTGGTGTGTCTTATAAAATAAAATAAAAATAAAATTTCCTCTTTTCTTGCTTTTTGTCTGTACATGTTCGTACATATTTTGTGATCGTCACGAATAAATTTCTTTTTTTTATCTTTCAAATGCTAGAATAAACGAAGTATAATACTTAATTTTTATAATACATTGGCAATTCTATCCATCTGTAACTCTGCCTCGGGTCCCTGAAGGGTGATTTTTACTTCATGCCTGCAGATTAACCCTAATCGGCGAGGGGAGCTGCGGCTTCATCCCTTAAGAGGGAAGAATAGCTTTGCGATCCTAACGAAATAACAGTACTTTTTCTATGAAATTTCATTTCGGGGGAAAACGGTTTCCACTAACTAAATCTTATCAAATCACTTTGATTTTGATGTCAATCGCTTCAGCGTAATATATTCTAGGATTACAGATTGCACTTTAAAAAAAATGTTTCGCAAATTTTGAAAAAAAAGGAAAACCTGTTGACCTAGTTTTTCATTGTGTCAATAATATACTATAAAAATCATATTTAGAAGTGGAAAGACATTGTCTCTTTTTGTTTTTGTTTGTCTTTTTGTTATTGATCACGTGGTATACTTCGCTCTTAAGGCGAAGTGTACTACAATATTTATTATCCGAAGCTCAAGGACTACTTTTAAACGGATATAGAATCTGAAAAAAAAAAACAGATTTTCCCGTAGTTTTTTTTTTTGTAAATTAAAATAATGTTGTACTTAATTTATTTTGAATGCGTCCGGTTTGAGGTATTAGGTATATTCAATTTGGACAAAGCTAAGATGGCGGCGATTTTGATAGCCCACACTGTGCAAGTGTTATTTAAACGTCTAAAAAGAAAGTCTGGGCTCTATTGACCTTGACTTTAACCTAGTAAGTTTTTTGGCTATCGTCTGCCACTGCAAATATAATCTAGTTTGCCTGCCTTTATTAAAAACCCTGTTTCACAATGTACAAGTAAAGTAATTGGTAAGCTAATTAACAAATAAATTAACTGCCTGATAAAACTTCCTGCAAATCTAATATTTGACTACCAGTTAAGCTTATTTGAAGATTGTGAAACGCCAACGATGACTTTATTCGTAGATAAGTGGTAAGTAGCTTATTAAGAACTTTACTTGGACATTGTGAAACAGGCCCTAAATATAAAAACATTTTTTTTTATTAGCCCCCTCTGTTGGTCATAATTGATACAAATTGACGACAAAAGACGTATCGCATCGGTAATTAATTCGAAGCGTCTCGCCCCCTGTTAGGGAGGGGACATATCGACATTTACCGATATCTGATGACAGCGTAAATATTGACGTTGCAATTTATCGTAAACGGATATTCTTAGAGTCCGTCTAAACTAACTTTGCACATAGTGAGGATGTGTTATTACAGACGTCATATTATGCTTAATTTTTTTTTATGTGTTTTATGTATGTATCTTTATGTATTTAAGTAGTTTATAATTCATCTATGCGTGTTAGGACTCTAATTCTTACAATAACAATTTCTTTTAGTTTTAAATGCACCGCCTATAATCTTTGTTTTGCCTTAAGGTTGCCTCATGGCATTAAGTTCGCCTTTTGTACATTAAGTTTTTATTTTGTTCAATAAAGTTTAAATAAACAAATTAAATATAAATTCACTATGCAGAGTATGGCCGGTGAAAAAAAATTGTAGTCCAGTTCATTGAAGCTATTTTCAGATCGAATTCCACACTTGTTTTGCAATTAACACTGTAATATAACTTTAATCTCAAGTATATTCCTTACTAAATAGTGTTTGTATACCTATTCAGTGTTTGATAATAGTTGTGTGGGACCCCTGGGACCCTAAAAACCCGCGTCAGCTGCAGCACGCGTTGTCGCGCGGTCAGATGTAATTGATTACTAACCCGACGGGGACTTCTACGGTCAACACGTTACAAAAATGTCTATGCAAAATTGTCTTTGGTTTATGAAGTATTTGAAAAATAGCAAAACGAAGATTTGCCTTAAGGGCGGCGGGGGACTTTGTTTTATAAGGTGTAGTGATGATGTGTGTTTTCTTTTTCTAGTTATGGCTGATTTCTATGCATGCGTTTTCTGTGAATGTATTTATCTATTTAAGCATGTTAACCGTAGCTTAGTTTGGGGCTAAAGTTGATCTATGTAAGATTTTCCCCAATTTCTATTTTTTTCTAAGGTAGAGATTATGGATTGTCTAAAATACAATATGGATTATCTTAAAATATCACATAAATACATAGCTATTAGGTATGTATTTTTGTATATTTTATTTTAAAGAGACTTACTAATGAATCCACTTGATTTTGATTTAATTGATTTAAATCAATATTCAAGTTTACTTTGGATATGCGACTTCAATGGCGGTTACGAATAAGTTTTCATCTATATTAAACGGGTTATCTCTACCTATACAGCATTATGCCATCTGTGGGCACTTCCTATAATCTATGCTGCGAAATACGCACAGCAAAATAGGCATTAAATTCATGCCGATAAACACGAGATTCCACAGTCCACGCAACCAATGAATCTAATTTTCGGACGGTCTGGTTCGAAATTTGAAATATTCATATTTGGAATGAATATTCAAACGGAGCCTGTTTACATTCACGGCGTTCCAATTCCGAATGTTGAATTTATTTATTTTACCGCGGTTTTTTGGCGGGAGTTTTTGCATCATGATTGACAGTCCGCCATGTTTTGTTTGCATTCCATAGTCAAATAGTTTGTTTTTTAATTTTTGACATTCAAATTCGTTGTGTAATTGTATACGTGTACAATCGTTTAAATTTAAATAGTTTTATTTGCTTAACCCTTCGGTGATTTGGGTTGACTTTTATTCAAATGCTAATTTTGTCATTGAAACAACTTGCAAACACACATTTTTTATGCAACATATTGTTATTGTGTAAGAGACAATTATACACTAGTTTGTTTGTCATTTTAATACTGTAACTATTTGGTTTTCTTACGTTTTAATGGTGTGTAATCCAAACTTTACTACAATATATTCGTTTACAGGTTTTCCTTTATTTTTAAATTAGATAAAAAAATGAAATCCAAATTAGCGATACCTATAAACCTAGAATATATTATGATGAAGCGATTCGATTGACACCTTTGTCTCTCGAAATTGATTTTATAGAAAAATTACCGTTATTCTGTTACATTCATAAAGCTATTCTTCCCTCTTCATGATTTAGTCAAAGCTTACTTTGCGCCAACTCAAATAGAACAAAATGAAGGGGTATCATAGTAATCATAGGCAAGTCAATACGTTATATTTTCAAAAACATTAATGATGATATTACTACGCTTTGTCAAAAGTTCAATAATTATATTAAGGCTCTCACTGAGCGAATTGCATGTGCGTGCAATTATCATGTTTTTGAATTTTAATTTGTTGAGTTAAAAAAAACAAAAAGGTATTCACTGAGTTCCGTTAAAAAGCTTTCGTGCATAAATTATTCTAAATTTTTAAAGTGCGTTTTAGACCTATCTCCGTGTTTTTTTCTATCAAGCGAAAGTCAAAAAATTAGGATTCGAATCGCCGAAGTCTAAACCCTCAAGATTGCTAATAAAAAATATGGCATCCATATTGTTATCTAAAAAACAGGTACGATTTTTAATTTTTCATTAAAGTCACATGGGTCATTACTGTGTACGAGGTCAACGTCCGATATTTATTATTATATTTGAAATATAAAGTTTGTTGTAAATTATAATTATTACAAAATCGGCCTCATTGAATATTTGAATATCAGCTGCGAGACTGAAAGTTCTAACGATGAAAGAACTTTGGCTCGCAAAATATTGCCCAAGTTTAGCTCATTAAAATGTAAGATGCATAAATAATGGAAGGCAAACAATTACGGCTTGAATATCTTACCATTTAAAACGTTAATAATAGTCCGAGACTGAAATGATACCTTTCAACCGAGTTAAACACTACTTTTCATATCGAATGCGAGGAAACCAAACAAGACAAGGCAAATGTGATAGACCTACGGTCATGTTTTTCTTTAGGAATCACTTGCAATTATTTACATGATATCAAACAAAATATTAACATGTAAGCCGCCCAAATAGACCTAAATTATTTAAAAAAGTTTTAAAAGAATAGAATCCAACAAAAAAGACATACTTTATAGTAAAGCAAGTACCTATATGTTTATTGCTTTCAATTTGGTATAAGGTCACCCAGGGCAATTGCAACCATGGGACCAATGCAACTATTTACTCTAAAAATACAAGAAGTAATGAACTAGCCTAGTATTCATCACATATTTTCATCAGTTCTCATTATTACTCACTTCTTAAGAGTGCATTTGCCCCATAGTTGCAACTGTTCCATAGTTGCAATTACCCCACAGTTGCAATTGTCCCGGCTGACCTTACAAGATAGTAATAGGTGTTGTAAGTACTTGCAGCTTCTGATTCTATTTGGATTTTTTCTTCTTTTTACCTTTGTTCATCTTTGTGTACAAAGCTGCATTAGCTTCGTCTTCTGTGACTTGTGTCTCAGTCTGACCTAGAACTCTTTCATGTGCGCATAACTGATTTGCCTAGTTCTCAACTGAGCATTTCTTCTTTGACCTTAACATCCAACTGGACTTGAATTCAAGATATTCCGGAGGTAAAGTAAGGACAGATAATGTGTAGACTAGAAGAATTCCTGGTAATTTCGTCTCAATGCTTCGCTTTTCGGTGAAGGAAAACATCGTGAGGAAACCGGATTAATCCCAACAAGGCCTAGTTTATCCTCTGGGTTGGAAGTTCAGATGGCAGTCGCTGTCGTAAAAACTATTGCCTATGTTAATTCTTGGGATTAGTTGCCAAGCCGACCCCGGCTCCCATGAGCCGTGGCAAAAATGCCGGGACAACGCGAGGAATATCATCATATTTATCCTGTATAATAATTGTTAATAAAACCATGGTTGTCATTAAAAAGTGCGAGATTACGAAGTAATGAGGGTAAATTGGTATAAAATAAATAAAATAAAAAAATATATTATAGGAACATTCTTACACAAATTGACTAAGTCCCACGGTAAGCTCAAGAAGGCTTGTGTTGTGGGTACTCAGACAACGATTATATATAATATACAAATAATTACTTAAATACGTACATGACTCAGGAACAAGTAGCTGTCCTTATCACACAAATAAATACCCTTACCGGGATTCGAACCTAGGACCATAGGCAAGTGGTATGTTTTTATACTACGTCGGTGGCAAACAAGCATACGGTCCGCCTGATGGTAAGCAGTCTCCGTAGGCTATGTATGTCTGCAACTTCAGAGGAGTTACATGCGCGTTGCCGACCCTAAACCCCTCCACCCCTCGTTGAGTTGATGTTGACATTATTTGCGTTTTCTATTGAAGTCCATTATATAGGCTAGACAGGTATATATATATTGTATGTGAAGTTACGACGAACCGTTTCACTGATATTAACCTCCGACTATAGCCTCCTTAGTCCCAGAGTCATTTTTGCAGTTTTTAATTTGGAACCTTCTTTTATTCCATTATAGTTTAAAATTCGATAACAAAGGACCTATTTTTTTTATATACTACGTCGGTGGCAAACAAGCATACGGCCCGCCTGATGGTAACCAGTCTCCGTAGCCTATGTACGCCTGCAACTCCAGAGCAGTTACATGCACGTTGCCTACCCTAAACCCACCTCCCCTCGTTGAGCTCTTGTAACCTTACTCACCGGCAGGAACAAAACACTATGAGTAGCGTCTACTATTATTTGGCTGCTGTTTTCTGTAAGATAGAGGTACTTCCCCAGTTGAGCTCTGCTCTAGATCTGGAATGACATCCACTGGCTGTGCCCTACCACACAGAGCGAGATGACACTCACAATGCCCATACCTCTCTTGCACAATGCCCATACCTTGTGCGTCAGATCGCCTCCGGCTACTTTTCAATGGACGGATTATATTATTGGGAATCGTGTAAAATGTTGTTATTTAATTAACCCCTTCTCGATTAAGAGGCTGTCAATACCTAAAGCGCGCACACTGTCTATTTGTATCGGAGTAAATGAGATAGCACTGTCGCATGTTACTGGGCCTGGGCATGGGAATAATAAGAAAAGTATTTAAATAAAAAAAAGTGGATTATTAGTGTAACATTTTACTCAATAGCGGTTTAGATATAAATGTTTTGAAATTGTGATTTTAATTATTGCAGAACAGAAAACAATAAAGACATAGAACCGTTTAATTGTGATTTTAAGACCAATCTTTGCAATTATTTTCTATCGAGCCGATTTCGTTTAATCATGTATCGAGTACAACCACGGTCTATAATTAATATGAACATATATTTTTCTTACTTGACTAAAACAAATAGTCTTTCTTAAAAAACTGTTTAAGTAACATCAATTTCAAGGACATTGGGTATTGACAGCCTCTTAAGGTTAACAGTAGGTATGGCCCATGCATTTGGTTTTGACTTACCTCTAGCGGTTCCCATGACAGTTCATTTTAATATGGAGTACCTAAGCTATCACGTAAAATGTTTGTAGACATTTTTTGGAAATTTGGCACATTAATTTATTTAGAAATATAGTAATAGAAATACTATAAAAACATATTACTTTGTTTATTTTTTAAATTAGGCTAAACCAAACGATACTTCAAGGAACTGAATTGTCATAGAAAAAGTAATTACCACGACCGTTATAAAAAAAAAAAAAAAAAAAACATTATAATCTAGAGAACTAAAAGGTGAGATAAAAACGTTTGAAAATACGTGCTCAGATTATAGGTTCCTAATTGGTTCTTTTTGCCTTTTTGATTATTTATTTGGTTTTTGTTGTGCAAGATTTCTAATTAGACAATTATGATTTGCGATACGGCAGATTGTAATTCTTTAATAAATACAACAACAAGAGCCCGTAGGTGCCGTTATATAAATTATATGACGAAATTACTAGGTAGTCATTGGCTAGGACAGATTTGTATCGTTTTTTTACACCCAAAATTGCAAGCTCGTTTAAAAAACTTAGTGATAAGTATAATATTAATCACCATCAATGACATCTGTGCGCATTATCGCAAATCCAACTAAAAAAATATCACATTAACGTAAATCGAAATCCCATTTCGAAATACAAATCTATGGTGGCAAAAATCTAACAGTTTTTTGGAACAAACACCGTGTCCACGCATTGTGTTGCTGACGGCGCGCTTATTGATGGCTGTTAGGCGTGGTCGCCTGTGCCCCGAAAAAGAAATACGTTTTGGCGGGATTGTCGTTGATTTTTTTAGAAAAAATACGGGTTTAATGGAAAATATATTGTTAAGGGTTAGGGAATGTGATTTATTTGAGTCATTGTAGTAAATTAATATGGTAGTTTAGATTTTATTGTTTTAAGAAATATAGGTGCTTAACGTAATATTCATTTGGATTGTACTTCATTAGAAATAATGTATTTCATTATGCTACAACGGCGGCAACAACACAGTTCACATACAGTTTTATTCATAATTAGAGTACCTACTTTTATTTTTCTTCAAAATTATTAGGAGAAAGGGATGAAAAGGATGACAGATAAATTTAAGCCTTCAAAATAATTAAATTTAAAATCCCTTTAATATTATATTGACAAATTAATAATGATAAAAAATATTGGTAAAAAGCAAGTACATATGTAGGTAAGTGTTGAAGTCCCTAGCTCAGGTTACAAAATATCATCACATGCAAAGTATAACGGATAATAATACAAAATTAAAAATAATATATACATATAAATATGTATATATAATTAATTATTTATATATATGTATAAAGACTGAACTAATTAACAGGAAGGAACTTGACATACGTATTTGGCGGCTTCTATGTCCTTTATTTAATATCCATTGTTTCTATCTACATAATTCAGCATAGCAGAATTAATAATAATAGGTACAAAAAACATTGAAACTATCTATAAACTTTTAATTTTAGTTATCAGTGTCTGTAGTAACTACATACCACCACCACCACATATGCGGTCACCGTAGCCTATTGATGTCATATATATGTCATATACCTACAGGAGGTCTATTACTTGTATATTGCTGACTCCAATTTTATAACAATTAGAATTCGCTGTGGATATGTCTACAGCATACAACACATCTTATAGTTTTCATTATCGTACTAGAAACAGTAAAATAAAAAAATATTTCTATAATTTATAACCATTGCATAGTTTCAATGTCAAATAATGCCAATATCATTTTATAGACAATCGTTATATTCCCTATCATCGAGATATTGTTGAAATTGCGGTCCATTCATGGACAGATGCATTCACGCCCGCGCGCAATGATGAATCACTGCACACACTATTAAATGACACGTCACTTTCGCCATAGACAAACTTTTTTTCATCGAAACGGCGCGAAATCGTTAAAAAAACAAATTTGATTCCCGAATGACGAATAGTGCTCGCCGATTGGCGTACCCAATCAGTTATTGATAGATGTTCGATATTTGAAATTTTGCGACGCCATTTGTCAGTTTTAAATATGGAACGATCGTGAAATCGCGTTTATAATTGATTTCCGGAGATCATTAGCGTCTGATAAAGACGTTAAAAAGGCATGGCACACATACTTCCGAAAAGATGGATTGGTTCTGATGAGTTAACGGTCTTGGTTGAAAAAAGTTTTGATCTAAGATTTTTTCCCAAGGAGCTTCCAAAAAGAATAAAGAGCATTAACATGGGCATTTGTCACTTTTTTTGTTTTAAGTTCATCGAGCTTAAACAAACAACCTAATAAAAAAAGACAAAGTTTTTTTTATTATGTATGACTAAAATAATAGTCTACTTCCTATTCATAAACGTGTTACTAATAAGAGTATATTCTTCTAACGTGTATGCAATATAGGGTAAAACCGGGATAGATGTCCTACTTATTGAAATGCTAGGAGCAACTATTTTTTCTTGTATAATTCAAACTGTATCGTTGTATCTATCCCCCACTCTTCTTTAAAAAAGAGACCATCATTAGAGCAAGTGATTCACCAAACATTTTATAAGCAGTGTGCATATATCACCTCTACGATACAAAAAAGTTTGCTAACCGTACAAATACCAATGGCCAATGATAAATTTTGTTTAGATGTTTTCCATTTTTACAAGCTTTTATTTTAACATGTAATCTTTGTATGTAGGTATGTATGTTCGGGTAATATTGCAAGCTTCTTACTTGCTATTATTCGATTAAACTAAAAATTCACATCGATAAATGTAAGTTGTGTAATAATGCAATATATGGTACAGTGAGCTGTGTAATTGCATCAACAAATTATGAATTAATTCATTGATAAAATCGCCATGCACTTTGACGGCTGATGGTACTGTCGACCTGATCTGATGATGGACACAGGAGGTAACCTAACCTAATTGTGATTAGGTTTGTTATATTTATCTCAATGAGTATTAGTTGCATGTTAAAAGAAAAGTACAGTCAGAAAATTTTGACAAAGTAATTCTCCCCAGGTCAAAATCTGGTTCCAAAATCGGCGCATGAAGTGGCGCAACTCCAAAGAGCGGGAGCTGCTGGCATCCGGCGGCTCCAGAGAGCAGACGCTGCCGAACAAGAACAACCCGCACCCGGACCTGTCTGACGCTGAGGCCGACAAGCAGAAGATGTCTCCGATACCTGAGGATGACGAGAAGAAGATGTTCGCCAGCACTTCTGGGGAGTTTAGAGGTGAGACTGACTGTTCTTCCAACATAAGTACCCACATCGCCATACTATCTGTCTAATGCCGAGGCGGACTAACAAAAAATATCTCCGACCCTTGACGATCAGGAGAAGAAAATGTTTGCCAGTACTTCTGGCGAGTTTAGAGGTGACTCATCATTAGTCTGTGCATGATTTCTAATTAACTGGTAAGTAGACCTAGTAAGAAAACATTACACTTTTTCTATAGTTGCAACTAAGTTGCCAGTCCTCCATTTGTATAGTAACAAAAATTGGATAACAATGTACCGTTGATGACAATATAATGAGCAGATACATATAACAACTTACTTGCGCTTAACGTACAGTAACAACCCTGGGGTACACCGCTTGTAACACCACTTACCCTAGGGTGGGCGGTATACTTGTTTGTCATCGTCGGGAAACAACATAGTTTAGATAGAAAGATAGATTTTATTTGATATTAATCATACACTGTTAAAGCCCGACCAGAAATATATGATCATTGTCAAGAGGGCGCTGTTATTAACATGTATAGACATAGAGTGACAGTTCAGTTTAGTATGAAATTTTTAGTTCCAATGAAATTCCGCAGTATGGCGCGTGATCATATATTACTGGTCAGGATTTACATTAAGTTACATAAACATAATTACAAAATTTAGCCCAGAAACACTAATAAAAAAGCAATCTACTCAAGTTTAGGCTTATTTAAATTAGTAAATGAATGTAGGTAGTAAAGACAATTCAAATCGTTTCCCAGGTTTGTAAAACGTTTTTTTTTCTGCAGGATACGAAGACAAAATGGCCGCCCCGTTCTACCGTGAGCCGTTTCAACCAATGGACGAGGGTGAAGACTTCGACAGCGACAGCGCCAGTGACGAGGAGATCAATGTGACATGACGTGTTTGCACGTAGCTGTATATAGGATAGGCTAGATCTGTTAATGTGATTATTTAAGAGAATTCTGTTTGTTTGAACCTTTTGACCACCAAAGACATGAACTGACGCGCGTGGCTACAGCCATCAACCTTCTTGCATTCCGTCAAGGTTCAAGATAGGTTAGGTTAGGCGTGGGTGACATGGGCGAACGCCTACGGCCTCGCAGTCCCAGGGGCCTCGCGCCTCAAATATGTAAACACGGACGCAACGTAAAAATTTATTCGTTTATTCTTGCACCACCAAAGGGCCTCGACATTTAGCGAACCTTGCCCACTCAAAATTTTAGTCTTGCCCCGCCACTGACGATAGGCATAGCGTTCAAGGTTGCCTTTTTAGGGTTCCGCACCCAAAGGGTCAAACGGGACCCTATTACTAAGACTCCGCTGTCCGTCTGTCACCAGGCTGTATCTCATGAACCGTGATACTTGGCCAATAAAAAATTCTACAGATTATGTATTTCTGTTGCCGCTATAACAAAAAATACTAAAAACAGATAATATAAATATTTAAGGGTGCTCCCATACACAAAAGTGATTTTTAGATAATGGTACCCTTCATGAGCGAGTCCGACTCGCACATGGCCCATTTTTTGTGAATGATAGATGTATTTGATACAGAAAATAAATTAATATACCTATCTCTTTTAATTTTGGGCTTCTCCATATCGACACACTTATTATTGTGACCATTTAGGCGCAGGGTGTGATATCATCAGAAATTCGGCACAGAAATCTCTATGGTCACAATAACTCAGATATTATCAGAGGCAGTGTTGAAACGTTATAACCATTACAAATTGAACCGTAAACTATAACCGCCCATTACGGGTTACGGTTCAATTTGTAATGGTTAATGGTCAATTGCAATTAACGTTCGGCCAACACTGGTCAGACGTCCTACCGAGAAAACCATAAATCTAAATTTCTTTATCTGCCTCTTTACCTATAATAAAAAAAGCCTTTAATTTCTCGAACACAAAATAAAATAATCTGATGTGTATCAGATAAAATTAACAATAAAAGATAATGTAAGATAACTCCTCTATAGGGTATAGGCCTCCTCCAAGGTTTTCCAGAGCCCTCTGTCTGAAGATGTCGTTATGCCGCGACTGCCTTTAGGTCATCTGACCAGCGGCGCGTGCGCGGCTTGCCTCTGCCGCGTTTTCCCGTATTTTCGGGCCACACCGTGGGTGTGGCTTTCTTTGTCCAACGACCATCCTGCAGTCTTGCCTATACCATACTGATAAAATAATCAATCTTATCATACATCAGTTTCAGTCACTTTGTCTTGTCAGAAAATCTGAATATGCATTACTAGCATAATGACCAAGCCATCGTAAATAATCACAATAACATAATATTATATTAACTTTAGTAGTTTTAAGCTGATGTAAGTATTGTAGACTTAATTTAGAAATTTGACATTGAATTACTTATGTAATGCACGAAATATAATGCAATCACAAAGATAAAGATATAAAGATAGGGACATTGGTTAAAATGGTGGACACTTTGGAATTGTAAAGCCTATGCCTAAAGCCTAACCTCGTTATTTATAAAACTTAGCAAAACTTTGTTAATTTGTGTCTTTTTCTAACATGTCAAAAGGACAGGTATGGACAGACAAACCATGATCAACGGCTTGTAGAGTTGAGTAGATGAATAACACCAGAAACTATACCCCGTTTTTTTTAGATTAGAATTTTTCTAACCTCAAAAGTAGTGGTAATCAACGGTTTTTCCCGTAACGCTAGGGTTCCTATGATATCTAATATTGTGGTACAATAATATGTAAACGACGCTATAATTCAGTGCATAGTTAATTAGATTTAATTTTAGAGGAAAAAGTTACTACTACTTTTGAGGTAATAAAAATTATTGATCTGAAAAAAGAACGATGTAACTATGCTGTGTTAGGGTAATTTCAGAAATCAGATTATCCTGAAAATCATTTAAACGTCTCTCGTCCGCTGTTGTAATAGGGTGTATTACTCCAATGTTCTGCCGCCAGAGTGCAGCACTAGCACAAATCATTAACCATAGAGTAATTTATATATCCTATACCGTAAACAGTTTTTTGAATAGATTTCACAGATTATTTGTTACGAATAAATATGACATTGATGAAATGATGAATCAATACGGTTTGTTTACTGTTTGTGCTAGTGGCGGCCCCTACGCGTAATATTCCCTATAAGAGTCCCTTTTCGGACTAATCCACCACTTTTTTGCGTTTTTCTCCTTTCGGAATTACCTGAATGCGAAGTAAGCCACTCTGACATGATTTTTATACGTTTTCACAGCAAGAGAGATAAGGGATGCTTAGTCATATTTTGAATTTATTGTAGGCTTTATTATTCTGGTGGTCACACCATCATTCAATTTTACACGGGTAACATATGTAAAATATAGAACTACCAACACACACATCCCAGTAACACACACACACTTTGGATCACACTTTTGGTTTCGGGCAGGTATCCCCAATAGACCCATTTTTGTAATTGATCTTAAAAAGAACCCTTTTGCAACCAGTATGGATATGATCGTTTCAAATTTATCGCCTATCGTCTATCGTGACATGTTTTCCTCTAGTTAGAATATGTCACAATGACAGACGAAGCGTGATTATAGACCCGCAGAATTGAATTATGCGACTACATAGGATAAGTGACAATGATTTTGGCAAAGGTATTCACGTTGGATACGGAATCCACACGCTGTAATGTAAAAAAAATAAAAAAATAACTAATTATCATTCATATCTTCAACGTCAGCCAATAGGCAGGTCCAAGCACGCAAACTTAACTGTACGTACTCGTCAAGATTATATCAAAACATTATCGAAACCTTAACAAATTGGTAAATTCGAATTGGCCGCTCGAGCGTTTGTGACACACTGAGCGATTTCACGTTGCCTGATCCGATATCGGATGTCCGATGGAAGTAAAATGCAATACATATGTGTTTTTATATATTTATTTATCCATTTTATAAAGCATTATTACAAAAAAAATTGATACTCGTAACACAAACAAGGCGGACTTGATGCCATATGGCACTCGCCTACAGCTGTTTTCGATACATTTCGACATCCGATATCGGAAAGGCGGTTCCGATAATTTCATTAAATATTTGTTTGTGTGCATGTGTGTTGTAGTGTGCGTCTTTATATCTGATATCGGATCGGACAATCTGAAAACGCTCTAAGGCCGCGGTCCGGATACAAGCTACGCTCGATGTGGCGAGTGACAAGTCAAGGTCGTTCATAAATTAAGTCAAGCGCAATGTATGAATGGCCGTGATTCACCGAGCCGCGCCACGCGCTGTTTGCGTCTATTCCAGATTCCAGCCTAAAAGCTGTAACAGACGAGCGTACCGGGCCGCAACCTTAGTCCGGTCAGCGTATCTCTTTCTCGCTCTCACTTATAGCCGCATTCTTAGCATTCGTACAGCGGACCACTACTCGATCGAACAGAACTCGGATCGGACCAAGTTCGCGGTCCGATTCGCCCGTCGGTTACAGCTTTTACGCCGTGGACTAGACGCAAGCGGCGCGTGGCGCTGCTCGGCAAGTCACGGCTATTCATACGGACCAAGTTCGCGGTCCGGGTTATTCGCGGACGGTCTAGAACGCAAAATGACTAGTGTAATATTTTACCTACATCGGTTATAGTCTACCGCTCTAACGGACTAGAACGCAAAATGCCCACATAATTTTTTCCGTTTTATCTTATCTTTATAGCGATGTCGACGGACCGTTTGCGATGTAGACTAATAGCGATATAGATAAAATATTACAGTAGTCATTTTGCGTTCTAGACCATCCGCGAATGACCGCGCGGTCGATCCGATTCGCCCGTCTGTTACAGTTAAAAAATCACATGGCCTTTAAATAGTCGTCACAAAACGCGCCCGTATATATTTAATTAAAAAATAGTTGTATAATTAGTATAATTTGATACGATGCACCAAATGTATATAGTAGCATGTAAACCAGTGATCTCTCAATATGTAAGCTTGGAGCGTTATGTACCTAATGTCTTAATTATGTGGAAATAAAATATGACAAAATTAGAAAGTATTTTATTCAATAAACATTTTTAGTGTACCTTAACAGTTAATATCAGTATAAATAAATCGCTACTTATACATGATGATTCCGGGGTCGTGGAGCAAGAGAACAAGATATCATACAGAATTCAAAGATGAGCCTAATTATGTTGCTAATTATTTATTATCACCAATAATTATGATTATTTTTCGGATGACAAGTAGAAGAAAACATTTTTTCAAACAAATTGGTCACCCTACTTAATGTGACGTCTTGTCGCTTTCCATACGGCGTATGCCAAAAGTCATAGGGTGACCATGGTTACTTAAAATAAGATTAATTTTACTTGAAAAATTGTCGATTCAGATTTTTGGAAATTATTCAATATGACTGAACCATGGAAGTTCGCAAGATTATCTCACAGTCACTACCTAGTGTATGTAAGGTGAGAATTTGGGACAACTTAAAAAAGGGATAATTTTGAAAACCGATGGTATCTACTTAAATAGAAACTTTTTCTACTATAGTAACAGTAAGGAAGATGATTTGATAAAGGGCTTTTTATCCTGACGTCGGGCCTTACGATCGTGGCCGACGGCCCACCCGAGCAAAATCGTTTTTCTGTTTCACGAAATATAAGAACATCGTTAACAATATTTGCCAAAACATTGCCAAAAATGTTTAATTATAATCTAGAGCTACCTCCCCCCCCCCCCCCCCCCACTGCCTACGCCCATTGCGAGGATCGCAAAGCTATTCTTCCTTCAGCAAGATGCTTTGATAAGCATATTGCAGTAGCTTGAGTGTTACCAAAGTAAGTTTTTTTTATTAGATATTAGTATAAATAATAGTTCAAAACTATCCCGTTGTCGAAATCGTCCCAATGCACCTTTCAAAAGTATTTTGGCAGTGGCTTTGCACTATACAAAGATACTTTTGTACACGAGTGTAACCCTCCGATTTGAGCGAGTATGGCGGTGACAGTACTTGTATTAAATGCAGATGGGAGTCTGTTTGTAAGTGCTCCGAACCGCATCGAAATAGAGCCGTTAAATGATATGAAGAAAAATGCATTAGAATAGGACGGTTGTATTCTTTGGAGAAGTATAATTACTGAAAACTGATTTTTTTTCTAACTTAACAAAGTATGTCATACTATGGATGTTTTCGTTGAAAACTTTATTTCGTTATATTTAATTAGTATTTTATAAATAATAATAATCCCTGATAAGAGTATGAATTTATATCCACGATTTCTAGTATAAAAATTGTATTGAAATCACGATTACATTTAAATATTAGAGTTTCAACAAAAAAATGCCATCATAATTCACGTCTATAAAATATCTAAAACAATGATTTTAAACACCCACAAAACCAATAATAAAAGGAAAAAATCCAAACCGAAAATGGAACGCACACCCATTGATACCAACCGAAGAGCATAAACAATATTTTTTTAAAGGCGAGGGTGCGGCTAGAAAGTCCATCTAATCGCTTGCCGAGCGAGTAGAATACTTCAAAAACCAGTTTTCCTGACCTCAAGATCCGTAACAACTATATGGACTTAGAGAACGCATATGATTTGGTTGTTCGGAACTTTGAAGTCACTTTTGTTCGGTATGCGTTTCTGAACGAACCCCTGGTGGGCGGACGATATAAATATAAAGGTGTGAGCACACGTCAGCCGCAGGACGCCGGGCCGCGTTTATTTTGTTGTCACCTCATGTGTGGACGTCTTTACTTGTATTTTTTGGACGATTTTGTGACCTAAAGTGTTATTTTATTTATATTCAATTGACGCAGTTTTTTATGCTTTATTTTAAAGATAGAGTCATATTTTTGAACTTTTCATCTGCAATAGTAGGTATAAAATCATGTAATATTTTGAATTGGAAAGTAAGAAATAAAATAGACTCAAAGGTAAACACAGGCATTTATTTGATTATCGCTTGACTTGATTATACGTGCCGTGCACTCATGGCAGGCTTTGCTCTAGATGATGATCCTCGAAATGGATTGAAATTCGTCGAGCGATAATAAGTACTCGACAAAAATTACGTGAGTGACCTGTTAAAAATAATTTTAATACTTCTGAATATCACAGGAGTAAAATAAATACCTAATTCAATAAGATAAATGGATACACCTTGTACTTGATTGAATCTTGTTGCCAGCGTCTTGGCTGTTAGAGAGTGTATTCCGGTATTTTTATAACCCAGAATGTCAAAAAAATAGTGGATGGAGAAAAAATAGGCAAATTTAAAAAAAAATGGCACGTAAAGGCCATTGTCCAAAGAAAATTTTAATTTCGCGCCTTTATTTACTGACAAAGTGATTTGACAGATTATATATTAAATTTTATCTGTAGGTACGTCTTGAATACCGAAGTTCGCAAAATGCGGGCATCTTTCTCGTTTACTCCAATTAAGGCGTAATTAGTGTGACAGAGAAAGATGCCCGCAATTTGTACGTACTCAGCAGTACTGTTTGTACTGAGACTGACTGAAATAGCGTAACACCTTCATGCGTTTCCGAAAAAATACGATGGTAAAGGATTATTCACTCCATAATAAAACGTCCTTACGTCCTTAACGTACGTCCTTAGTAAATATAAGTTAAAAACTTCCTTTTAGAAATTTAAATAACCAATTAAAACAAACAACCGGTCATTACTTGCTAAAAGGCGTTATCACCCACTTATTCAAACTTCAAAATCACAGCACTTTGATCTCAAAATCACAGATTACACAAATCAATACCAACCAGATGTTGACACGGCACACTCCCGCCAAAACTAACGTCAAACGCACGCGGTCCAAACGAATGCCGCGCCACCCTTAAAAGCGCAGCACAAACTTACACATACAGCTACCGTGGAGCTAGTATCGCGAACAAAACGGATACTTACTATGGTGGCATTTTAGTTACAATTTTCGCCGCGGAATTGACAAGTTGGTCCTAAAAAGTCATTACAACGATTTGCTGCGATTAAGATTAGGGAGTCCGTTTTGAGGGGCCATGTTTAAGTGTTTACTTATTTATTGAATTACGAATATGTTTTTAGTGGTAATCGTCAATCAATTGGCTTCAATATTATTAACCAATTAAAACTATGGTTTTTTGCTCCAGTCATGGGATATATGGCGCCATTAATTTTCAAAGTAACAAATATCAATGAAAAATTAAACTTAAGAAGCTCTTTGGCTCTTGTTTATGGTAAAATGTTGCCAGCGATTAAAAACTGATGGTAAATACTTGTTTTACAGGATTTTTCTATACCATCCCATTACTGGTGCCTGTTTCATCTTTGATAACACTAAGGCTGGATATCAGTATCTGTAGTTGTTTCCTGCAGCCTCCGGGTAACATATGCTTCCCCATTTTTAACCTCCACCATTGTGATCGCATACATGCAGATCAAAGAGCTGCGACTGACGCACCCTCGAGACATAATCGGCATATCTTTACTTCAAAAGATTGAAATCAAGATGTGTTCAAATGGAGAACAATTTCGATTAGGCATATAAAATACTTACTTATGCCAATATACAGTATCTGAACGTTAAGCAAATACTTAAACCCGTTAATGTTTAGGTTAGGCAACTTTTACTATGGGACCAACACTGAAATCGCGAAAAAAACTTGGCTGTTTCATACATTTTACTGGTCCGATGTAGCAATTTTCTAAGGGAGTAAAAGTTGCTCTTATGTTCAGATATATACTATACAAGGTGCCCGTGAGCATTGCGAGAGATTTTAACGGTGCATTCCTGATGGCAACAGAAGAAAAAAATGTTATACGAGTTTTTGTGCAATTCGAAATAAAAATCCCTTTTTTTTAACACTCCTGTACATAAAACGTAATTTTTATTGATAAACACATAACCTAAAATTAACCTAAAAAGTTTTTTTTTTTAATTTGGGGATAGCCTCTCGAATAATTTTTTTTAATTTTTCGATGTCAATCAATAGCTACGTCCAGACTAGACCTCAAAATGACAATACCGCAGTCAAAAATCTGTTTTGTATCGACTTATGGCGAAAGAATGATTTCGAAAAACATTTAATTAGCCAACTAGGCCTAATCCAGAAAATTTTATATGACATTTTAGTTTCTAAATATTACCAGGAATGCACCGTTAAAATCTCTCGCAATGCTCACGGGCACCTTGTATGTATAATATTCGAATTAGATTGCCATCAAAATTTCAAAAGTCGCTCGTCTAAAAAATATAGTCAAACGTAAGTTGTCTTAGTACCTAAGTACAGATATCAGTTATTTTTCTATCTGATATAAATATGCATTTAGTATAATTTTACTTATTTCAGTTAACATTAATCCCATCAAAAACATTTTCATGTAAAATGTAGTGATGAGACCATAAGGCTCGCACTGTCAAAAAGTTATCAGATCTCTTGTAGAGCCAAGCTTCTAACTCTACAAGACCTAACTTCACAAAATCTGCCCCTATCTTTTTGCATACGGGTGCATCTATTATACAATTTGCTTTTTTACTGATTTCCCATACAAACTTTAACCCCTTTTCAAATATCAAATATCAAATATCAAACATTTATTCAGCAAATAGGCCACAGGGGCACTTTTACATGTCCATTTTTACAAACAATAAATTAAAAAAAAAACAATTACAAATATCGAATCTATGAAATAATAAATACTTTATTAGAGATGTATACTGTCTCTAAATGTCAAATTACACAAAAAAAATACTATGATAAAAAAATAAAACCATAAAATACTAAAATTCTTTAGAGATGTATAAGTCTCTACGTGTCAGAGATAAAATATAAAAATATATATTAAATTATCCTTAGAGATGTAGAGGGTCGCCAAGGCTTGAATTCTTATATAAATAATTAAAAGACTAAAAAATTAAAACAGACAAGAACCGAATGAAGTGTCTCACGTTAATGTCACTCAAAAGTAAAGTTACATACTTTAACATAACCTGTACCCCGTGTAAGCTTAAACAGACCGGTCTCCACAAACAGCACCCGTTCACGAGTATGACGTGTATCTCAGCCATCGCCTCCCTCAACCTTCATTCGGGAAAGTGGCGACCCGATCAACGACGCCACCGTAAGTAAAGACTTTTAAGCGAGCATGACATGTTCAAGCTGCCGGGTTGTATTAATATAAATATAATAAAAAAAAATGTGAGATACAACATTTGTGCTTGTAAGTTACATTAAAGACGGCATAGCGCCACATAAACGCGACTACATATTATTCATAAGGAGTGCCTACCTATAAAACTAAATTATAAATTTAAATTGACTTAGAGATGTACAGGTCTCTAAGTGTCCAAATCATTAAAATAGGTATTAAAATAAAATGAAATTTAAAATAAAATAAAATTTAAAATAAAATAAAATCTTAGAGGTGTATAAGGTCTCTAAGTGTCCAAAACGAAAATAATACAATCAAACGAGAACATGATGTTCTCTTGTGTCAGTTCTACTGGACGCTAGTATGGTTATTTCACAGGAAGAAAACGAAAACACTATTACTGACATTTTTATCATACTATCAAGATCAAGCTACTGGCTTAAAGGCATCCTTATCATCTATGAAATCATTCACAGCATAATACGCCTTACTTAACAAAGAGCTCTTAACGTGTGACTTAAATTTGTTAAGAGGCAAATTCACTATATCAGTGGGAACTTTGTTATAAAAACGTGTACAGTTCCCGACGAAAGACGTACTAACCTTACGGAGGCGGTGGGCGGGCACAGCAAGTTTATGCTTGTTTCTAGTGTTATAGTTATGGATATCACTGTTAAGCTTGAATTCGTTAATGTTTTTCCGAACATACATAATATTCTCAAGTATGTATTGAGATGCAACGGTAAGAATGCTTGCATCTTTAAATTTCTCTCTTAGGGATACTCGAGCGCCCAGTCCATAGATGGAACGTACAGCTCGCTTTTGCAGTACAAATATTGTCTGAATGTCTGCCGCTTTTCCCCACAACAGAATTCCATACGACATAACACTATGGAAGTAACTAAAGTATACCAGCCTGGCCGTCTCTACGTTTGTTAGCTGTCCGATTCTCCTCACTGCATAGGCTGCTGAACTAAGTTTGCCGGCTAAAGTGGCTATATGTGCATGCCATTGCAGTTTTGAGTCTAAAGTGACTCCCAGGAAAACAGTTCGAGGGTGAATCAACTTTTTTTGTTTTGTTATCCTGTCCCGTTGTCCAAGGGACAACAGTGGCACAGTTTGTTTGAAGAGACGTTGTATGCCGTTCTATTAACATGCTTAGTAGGGGGCCCATTATGGACATTGGTTATAACGACCACAAAAACGCAAGTTTAATACATTTAAGTACCATAAAATCAGTATTTAAATGAACTTTTGTCCCCCGGACAACTAATCGTAACCATGGCAACGAGTGACGCTAAAAAGTTGATTCTCCCTCGATCTTCAAATTCCAGCGTATCACCTTTTATTTTAATCTTGCTGTTATTTACCTGCTTGACGTTAGGTAGCGTAAATTTGATGCATTTGGTTTTCTTTGCGTTCAAAAGCAAATTGTTTGCCGTAAACCAGTTTAATACGGTAGATAGCGCGTCATTAATGCTCTCGAATCTATTTTCCTTTCTGTTCACTTTAAATATAAGGGAAGTGTCATCTGCAAACAACACTATATCATGTCTTTCTTGCACAACTTTTGGTAGGTCATTGATGTATACCAAAAACAGGAAGGGACCAAGAATTGAACCTTGCGGCACTCCGAGGGCTACCGGGGACCCAGCCGATTGAATTCCATTAATAACTACTCGCTGAGTTCTATTCGAAAGGTACGATGAGACAAGGTCAAGGGCACTAGCTTTTATCCCATAGTGGCTTAATTTTCTCTTTAAATTTTCGTGATCAACGCAATCAAATGCCTTCGACAGATCACAGAAAATTCCAATAGCATCTTGAGCTTTTTCCCAAGCGTCAAAGATGTGTTTTAGAAGTACCACACCGGCGTCAGTAGTTGATCGACCTCTGGTAAAACCAAATTGATTGCTATCAAGCAGTTTATTTCTGTTGAAATGTGACGATAGTTGATTTAGAATAAGTTTCTCGAACACTTTGCTTAATGCCGGTAGTATTGAAATAGGTCTAAAGTTTGTGGAGTCGGTTCTTGTTCCTGATTTAAACAACGGGATAATTTTGCTATGTTTCATAATATCTGGAAAAATTCCAGCATCAATGCATCTGTTGAAAATCTCAGCTAAGTATGGTGCAATCGATTCAATAATGGAATGTAATACTTTGACTGACAGACCCCATAGGTCTTCTGTTTTCTTTATATTTAATGACCTAAAAGTCTTAAGAACTATGTTCGGAGTGACATACGAAAATTTGAAAATTTCTGTACATTCCGCCACATTTGTCTTCAAAATTTCTTCAGCGACGTCTGGCGATGAATTAAGAGACTTTGTTGTTTCTACCGGTATATTCGAGAAAAACCGCTCAAAATGATCTGCCACTTCACGGTCAGAACTTACTAAAGTGTCAGCAATTCGTACGGTGTAGTGCGGATCCTTCATCTTACGTTTTCCAGTTTCATTGCCGATTACTTGCCATACAGTTTTAACTTTATCACTAGAACTTAGGATCTTTTTGGACAAATAATCAGCTTTAGCGGTGACACACATCATCTTAAAAGATTTAGAAAAATTCTTAACGTACTCCATAAATTCCGGCCTTTTATCAGTTGCTTTTAAATCATACAAGTCGTATAGTCGGCGTCTTTTCTCGTGAATATCCGGCGTAGCCCAGTCGCAAAATTTAGTCTTGGCCTTGCCTTGCACCTTCTTCTGAATGAAACAGGCATCAAATTCCGTTTTAATACAGTTAAACAACTCGGAACTCAAACAGTCAGGGTTATCCTGATTACATGAAAGACAACATAATTGTTTAGTGATTTTACGATTGAATAAATCTAGGCGCTTTTCGGAAATCGGCCTGCACATGGTATCTTGAGGAATTTCTTCAGTTTTCCCGCTGAAAGACGCTTTTAATCCACAGTGATCAGAACTTAGGTTGTTAATAACAGATTTACTAATCGCATCCTTGTTACTAAAGATGTTATCTATACATGTAGCACTGGTTGCTGTGATTCGAGTAGGCTCACAAAATACATTGACTAAATTGAAGGATTTAAAAGTATTTAATAACCTTCCACAAAATGGCGAATTTTCAAGTAAGTTAATATTAAAATCGCCACACACAATTATATTTTTCGGAGTTCTAAAAATACTACTAAGTACTTCATCTATGACCGATTCAAATAAGTTATAGTCCGCCGATGGGGGCCTGTACACGCATACAATTATAAATTGTTCCAACTCAACACAGGAAAGTTCTATATGCCGTTCCACAGACATGTCAACAATGTCTCTACGTTCCTTACTTTTTAAATTATGTTTCACCATTATCAATGACCCGCCGCGATTGCAGGATTTCCTAAAAAAAGAACTTACTATATTATGATTATTGAAATTAAACATAAACTCATGACCTTTAAGCCAGTGTTCAGTAATACAGAGAACGTCAATATTATCGGACTGTAAAAACAAATCAATTTCAAGTTCCTTACAGGCAAATCCTTGGATATTTTGGTGAACTAAGTTCAATAAATCGGTTTCTCTCCCTAGCTCCTTTTTTCTCCCCCTTATACCCCCTTACGGGGTAATTTTGGGGTTGAAAACTATTATATATCCTTCCCTGTAACAAAAACTATCTACATACCAAATTTCAACTAAATTGGTTCAGCGGTTATTGATTCCCCGTACAAAATTCCACCCCCCTTTTCACCCCCTTAGGAACAAAAAATTTGAAGATTTTGAATTTTTTGTTGTTTGTGTACTAATACTATCCTACATACCAAATTTCAGCTTCCTTGGATCTCAGGAAGTACCCTAAGGGTTTTGATGATCATCAGTGAGTGAGTGAGTAAGTGACGAACACGGGGTTTTTTTAGATATGAATAAAATCTAAAGTATGAGAGCTATGCAATTGAAATTGTTTATGCTTAATAAGTCCACTATTGACATTATATCCTGATAGTTTTGTTTATCTGGTATAATCCAAACCCAAGTTATGAGGGTTCAAAAAAACGAAGCACTTCGAGAAAAGGTAGGTAGTGCCCTGGCGTTTCGCTTTGCTCTTCTTCAGATCATAACTATGAACCTCAGGTCTTTTATTGTATTTGATTTTTGTTGCTGTACATATTGCATTTCTGATATGTTTATATTACTGTTTAGTTTCTAAATAAATAAATTAAACAATAATAAATATTTATGAAATTATGACGTTATGTAACTCTTGCACGGGCTAGGGCCTAGCCCGTGCAAGAATTACATAACGCGATTTTGATAGCCTAGCCGCTAGGCTATCAAAATCGCTGCCAACTTAGCTTGGTCTGACTCTACCGCGAACGCCGAAGTTCGCAAATTGCGGGCATCTTTCTCTATCACGCTAATTACGCCTTCATTGGAGTAAAAGAGAAAGATACCCGCAATTTGCGATTTTTGGTTTTCGCGGTAGGCTCTCAGAAGAGACGTTTTTCTAAAATATTTTTGACCCAAAAGAACCATTAAAAATCACTTTAAATATGGTATAGATAAATTACAAAATATATTTTCTTCTTGTCTTATACCTTTAAACATGCAAAATTCAATGCAATTTGTATATTTCGGGAATCTCGAAAAAGGCTCTAACGATATCGATGAAATATGCTATAAAGGAGTTTTCGGGAGCAAAAAACGGGGGGGGGGGAATCGATCTAGCTAGATCTTACCTTTGGGAAAACGCCCATTTTTGAGTTTTCTGAGCAAAGCTCGGTCTCCTAGATATTATAAATAGTCAGTGAGATTTAAGATGATGACCCATTGACATATATATCTAAGGACGGGCCTTACGGCCAATAAGAATGGGGCCAGTACAGCGGTGTCACGCACACGAATTCAAGCCAATCGTGCAGTCTAACGCCGCAACCTGATTGGTTGGTGAGTTCGCATCACGCGCGCGATTGGTCGCAACTAGTTCCGTTAGACTACACGATTGGCTCGAATTCGAGAGTGACACCAATGAACTTGCACCATTCCTAGTGCCCGTAAGGCCCATCCTTAAATATACAGGGCGTCCCAAGACTATGGGACATCAAGGGAAAGTACCTTAAAAATAAGACATACGATATTTTGCTAAAAGGAAACTTTTTTTTTCAAAACTGAGTAATACTGCATTTAAAGATTTTTAAAAAAATAAGTTACTTTGTCTGGAAATGTGAAAAAAAAACAGCCTGTATTTTTATTATGCCAATCGAAAGAATGCAATATAAGTAATCTCAGAAACATGATATAGTAAAGGAAATGAATAGAGCAACATTTTTGATTAAAATTTCAAGATTCGGTTTAATTCCCAGAAAAAGTAAGTAATTTTCAAATTAGTTTATAAATTCTTTAAATGCAATATTACTTACTTTAAAAAATAAAATAAAGTCTTCTTTCAGCAAAATAGCCTATCTACGATATTTAAGGTACTTTCCCTTGATGTCCCATACTCTTGGGACGCCCTGTGTATGTCAATGTTATGACCACAGTTAAAAAAAAACAGTGTACCTACCTCATAAATAGGTAGTACAATAGGTTGTACTTACTATGCATTTGATTCGTTCCTAAAAATTAATTTATCCACATGATTCCCTCATTCCAAATCAATGTCAGCGAACACTGTCTCATCCATTTGCCACCAGTTAATCCAAAGTCCAATTGACAAATTAAAAACAAAACCTCCCCTCTCGCTCTAACATATGCTCTCGCACGCCATGTGTCGGAAACGTGGCGGTCGCGTGGCGTTAATGCTAATAGTGTTTTACGCAATAATACCCTTATTTTATTGGTTTTGGTTTAATGTATGTGTGTTTTTAATATTTTCTTCGGTAGGTACATGAACACCCGATACCCGATCGGTCGTAGTGGATATCCTGGATTGTCTTTTCATTTTAATATTTTCGTTGGATAACATTAGGAAATGCAATATCGAACCGAAATTGACGAATCGAAATCTCGCGCGAAAAACCTGATTCGAGATTGGGTATTTCGAAATCTCGTCAATCAGATGAACGAGATAGTGCCTGAATCTACAGTATACCAATACCTTCTTAGGGGTTGATACTGGTAACTTAATTGACCGATCTTTCTCTTTTACTCTCACTAAGACGTAATTAGAGTGGCAGAGAAAAATGCTCGCAATTGACGAACTTCGATTTTTTATTTTTTACGGATATAGCGCTGCTTTCGTATGTCCGGAGGCCGATTTTTTAATTACGAGCGCTCGATTTCGTCACTCTGAAATCTGTGTGAAAACGGCCAAATGCTATTTTTGAAATACGACGATAGATATTGGGAATCTAGTGTCTCTAAACACTTGTTTTCAATTCTTTTAGTCGAATTTAATTGCTTATAGGTAAATTATTAAAAGAAGAACGCGAAATCGAGCGAACGAAATTCAAAAATTGGCTCTGGTCGCATTTCGTTCCCCGATTCTCGTGAAATTTTGTGGGCAGGTTCGATGATTAAATAGTATCTTTTTGTCGGTTCAATTTTTGGATTTTTTCCAAAATGGCGGAGCCATACATTTATTCGGTTTTGAGTTATGCTCACGAGGTCTACAGATCACAGAGCCACTAGTATTAATATTTATAAATACTGAGCTGGCCTTGAGATGAGCTTGATAGTACCATAATATTGCATTGTCACCCGACTTACCTACGACTTACAAGTTGTTAAATCCGAATCGGGCTCGGTGGTTGTAATTATTCACATACGCAAGTAAATTCATGTTAACTGCACTACTACGTGCGTTGAGCGGAACACCGTGTCGAAGTTGACAACCGTGAGTGATGTCAACCACCTGTTGGTGTAATTTCGATGGAATTCGTGTGTATTTGGTGAGTTAACACAGATTAAACAGTGACCACATTATTAAATTATGAACATACCCCGGAGTTTTGCGTGCGGTAAAGGCCAGTACAGACGGAATGATCAAATCGATCGATTTCATCAGAAAATAAATTGGCAACAATCTCCAATTTACTGATTTAAACTTTTACGATTTTTACACATTAAATTACACACCGCGATTAAGTCCCGTTTCTATAATTTAATACTCTCCAATTTAATCACCAATTTTTGATTTATGGTAATATTTTAGCACTCTAAATCAAAAAAAGTTTGGGGGCCCAAACGCGAATACTAACGTCACAAATTGATATTCTGGCGCCCGAACCTCCATTTTATTGCTAACATGAGGTGAGGTGAGCTAAGTGGTAAAATAAAATTACACAGAGTCAGACCCAGTCAGTGTTATTTTAAACGTAAAATTTGTATGAAATTGTAAAAATCGTTGCAGACTTGTCTTGGTCTGACTTTATATTAAATTTGTTCTCGATCATAGCGACGGGCTAGCGATCCGAGTCGTGAGCTTTGGTCGTGAGTTTGAGTCTCAGCTGAGATAGGGACTTTTTGACTGACAGATGGCCTATCGTGAAAACCGAAAATCTTTCTCTATTACTCTCACTAAGACGTAATTAGAGTGACAGAAAAATGCCCGCAATTGACGAACTTTGATTTTTGCGGTTATAGTCCTGAGGGCCTACCGCGAACCACGTTCGACGTGTTGCCTCTCTGTCTAACTTGTAAATTAGTACGTAAGTGTGACAGGGAGGCAACACGTCGAACGAGGTTCGCGGTAGGCCCTCAGAGGGCCTACCGCGAACCACGTTCGACGTGTTGCCTCTCTGTCGCACTTGTAAAATCGTGCGTAACTGTGACAGGGAGGCAACACGTCGAACGTGGTTCGCGGTAGGCCTTCTGGTATCGTTTACAGAGGTATCTGCGTGATACAGCGAGTTGGAAGCATGAGCGATTTAGGTATTATTCATGACTCCAAACTTATTTTTAGTGAACACATTGATAATATAGTAGGTAAAGCTTCCAGGTCACTTGGTTTTATAATGCGTAGTTCAGTTTGTTTTACCCATCCTAAAACTCTGAAAATCTTGTATTGCGCTTACGTGAGAAGCAAACTAGAATACGCATCTCAAATATGGAATCCTCAGTATCAAATTTATGTTGATAGGGTTGAGAGATTACAGTCAAAATTTATAAAATTTCTTTGTTATAAAATGCGAGTCAACTATAGTTCTATCGACTATCTCAAGCTGTGTAAGAAACATCATTTGATCCCACTTGTTAAGCGCCGTGAAATTGCAGATATAGTGTACTTAGTCAATATTATTAAAGGTAATGTAGATTGTCCAAATTTGCTTAATAAGATCTCTTTTAATATTCCGTCAAGGAGGCTAAGGCATTTTCGTCCCATTAGTAATTACCAAGCTACTACTAGGTATAGGAAAAACAGTTTCATATGCAGGGCAGGCATGAGTTTAAATAAAGTTTCTATAAATTGTGATATCGACATATATAATGATAGCATAGCAGTAATAAAAAATAAATAAATTAGACACTTCATGGGTGACAATAATTCTGGCGCAGGACAAGGCTCGGTGCATTGTTGAATATGTACTCACAGGATTTAACTACTTTTTCTTTTTTTAATTTATTTTTTGTTAAAATGAATCATATATATATATATATATATATATATATATATATAGATCTGTTCTTATGCTGTAGGAACTTGTATGTGTAAATTAAGATGGGCAAAAACTTTTTATAATTTATTGTATTTTTATAAGTGAGAACCTGTAATTGGCTCTGTAATTCTATTGGAAGTTCTAGATATATATAGCGCTGTTGGTTTTCCATATACTAAAATAAAATAAAAATAAAATACGACGACCTGTCCGGCCTAGTGGGTAGTGACCCTGCCTATGATAAGCCGATTGTCCCGGGTTCAAATCCTGGTAAGGGCATTTATTCGTGTGATGAGCACGGATATGTGTTCCTGAGCCATGGGTGTTTTCTAAGTATTTAAGTATTACTATAATATAATATTTAAAAAATAGAGATTCCAATTGCACTGTTAAAATATCGTTAAAATCGGTCCTAAATTTGGTTATTACGGGATTCCGGAATTCATCGTGTCCTAAAACCGTGTGGGACGGTAATAATACAACTAAGGGGTCATTCTCTGAGAACATGTCTGCGGTTGCCTCTAATTGCCACGACTCGTTGCGTTTTATCACAGAGTTCCTGTGGCTACCTCCTGTCTCCATTATCAGATCAGCTCGATGGTACCATAATATTGCATTGTCACCCGACTTACATATGTATGCAAATTTTCAGCTTTATCGGAAACCAGGAACTGGGTCAAATTTAACTTGCAAGATTTGACCCGTACAAACATAAATTAAACATAAATTGCACGTTAAATAAAAGCTTGTAAAGATACAACTTAGATGTTTTCGGCCCCTCTTTTCTAGCCCAATTTTCCTCTAACTTCGTCGTCCGGGCCTGCCCTCGGCATATAACGTTACCCAGCAATTTGTGAACATCCGATACTTTTCCATCATATAGTTTTCTTTATCGTCGAAGATGTATCTTTTATCCATGTGAGGTCCACCGTACAAAGTTTCCGTATTTTTAATTTGAACCTTGGTGTATAGTAGAATAGGCTGACTTTCGTTTGTTTTAGAAAACAAGGTCAAAATAAATTGTGCTTTATTTAGTTTTCGAAAGGTTCAAATTAGATTGAAAGAGAGTGTACATTGAAATGCACATTGGGTCTTACGAGGTTATTTCATTTACCTACACATATACGCTTTCTTTTGTGTAGATTTAAAAGAAATAGAGGTGGAGAGAGAATGGGATGAAGAGTCTGAATGCAGACAGTCGATAATCATGATTATTACTATTATTAGTAAAAATCACAGCCCGCGTAGCCAACGTGCCTATCATTCACGCTCCGTGGCGAACGAAACGCATCTATCACAGTCGCACTAATAAAGAAGTGTGATAGAGAGAGACGACTACGATGCGCTACGCTGATTATTAGAAGGAGAATACGAAATCGAGAAATTCACGAATCGGGCCCCAGATAAGTATCTCTTGAAATTAAATTACTTAGGTAATAGAAGTCTGAGATTACTGACTGAACCTATTACTCTAAATACCTACACACCTTAAGAGACTAACTTACAGGGCGACATGAAAGGGAAGAAATTAAATTATGGAAGGTGGAGGTAAGGAATTAAATCTTCATGTACCAAAAAATGACATCAAAAAACCTTAAATAGGTTATAATACATTGAATACATGAAAAAAATATCAAATCATAGACAGCGCACGTCACTGTTAGCTACTCTAGCGCTACTCCGAACTACAAAGAAAGTGGCGCCCTCATTTATTTTCTACCCTGTCGCACTGTACACTTACTAGCAGAATACACGAAATAATGCATTCGGTAAAGATAAATAAGTTTTTGGGAAACATTTCATTTTCGGTACAAGCTTTTGTCGCTGACCGTACTTTTATTACCACGGGCAACTAATACTCATCGAGAAAATTCTAAAACTCCCAAACACATTAGGTTGCGTTGTTTCATCACAGAGTTCCTATGGCCACCTCCTTTCCCCATCATCATATCAGCTCGACGGTACCATAATATTATTAATATTGCATTGTCACCCGACTTACATATGTATGCAAATTTTCAGCTCAAACGGATATCGGGAAGTGGGTCAAATTTAGCTTCCAAGATAGAAATAGCATACATACTAAGGGAAAGCATGTAATTAGATGAGAGTGAACCAAAGGATGTCGAACTAAAGGAAGTCCTTCTGTTCTGGAGGAAAACGAGAAGATTTGAGGAAAATAGTGGGATAATAACCTGCAGCTCCAACTCCAGGGAATTGGGCTGGTTGAATGCAACAAGCCATCGCCATCCCTTAGGTATTACATTTACGCGGTCGCCGGGCACTTCAGCCTCACCTAAAACCAACTCCAGACCTTCTACCCCTCGAATGATCTAACAATGTGTACCTACCCAGTAAACTCCATTCGATTTTGTAGAGAGTAACAACCGGTCAGTTCCCATCCATCAATGTTTTTCGCAACCGGACACCGCAGAGTGTTTCGCAAACAGGGGCGCCATGTTTGAGATGTTAGTGAATTTAACAGGGATCACTCGCTGTTTGCTGTGTGAAGTAAAAGAGCAAAGATAAGAATAGTTTGTTAAAGGGAAGTCGGAAGGGGTAGTACAATTAGCATCAATAGTAGCGGATGTATATTTCTCTTTTTTTAATACTACGTCGGTGGCAAACAAGCATACGGCCCGCCTGATAGTAAGCAGTTACCGTAGCCTATGGACGCCTGCAACTCCAAAGGTGTTACATACGCGTTGCCGACCCTAACACCCCGCAACCTCGTAAAGCTCTGGCAACCTTACCGGCAGGAACACAACACTATGAGTAGGGTCTAGTGTTATTTGGCTGCAGTTTTCTGCAAAGTCTTCCCCAGTTGGGCTCTGCTCTAGATCTGGAATGACATCCGCTGTGCTGTGCCCTACCACACAAAGCGAGATGACATTCACAGTGCCAATACCTCTCTTTTGGACGTAGTTTAAGGACATACCCGAATCTCTATTGGCCAATGTGCCAATAGTTAACGCTCCGTAGCGTAGCGTGTCGTCTATCTCTATCATTCACTCTTCCATATTAGTGCGACAAACACAGTTGCGTTTCGTTTGCTACGGAGCGTAAACCATTGGCACGTTGGTTACGTACCCAGATGTTACCTATACCTATATACAAGGTGCCCGTGAGCATTGCGAGACATTTTAACTAAGCATTCCTGGTAATATTTAGAAATTAAAATGTCATATAAAATTTTCTGGATTAGGCCTAGTTTCAGAGATAATTAAATGTTTTTCGAAATCATTCTTTCGTCATAAGTCGATACAAAACACATTTTTGAATGCGGTATTGCCACTTTGAGGTCTAGTCTGGACATACCTATTGATTGACATCGAAATATTAAAAAAATGTATTCGAGAGGCTACCCCCAAATAAAAAAAAACTTTTTAGTTAATTTTAGGTTATGTGTTTATCAATAAAAATTACGTTTTATGTACAGGAGTGTTCAAAATAAGGGAAAAAAAACAAACAAAATTTTTTTTTTTGTCGAATTTGACAAAAAGTCATATAACAATTTTTGCTTCTGTTGCCATCAGGAATGCACCGTTAAAATCTCTCGCAATGCTCACGGGCACCTTGTATATGGAAGGTAGAGGTGAGGAATGAAATCTCCATATACCAAAAAGTATGGAAGGTAGAGGTAAGGAATGAAATCTCCATGTACCAAAAAGTATGGAAGGTAGAGGTGAGGAATGAAATCTCCATGTACCAAAAAGTATGGAAGGTAGAAATAAGGAATGAAATCTCCATGTGCCAAAAACTGTCTTTCAAAAAATCTTAAATAGGTGGCGCTACAATACCTAGAATATTTGAAAAGAAAAATCAAATCCTAGATAGCGCACTTTACACCGCTACTCTGGAGAGTTTTGGAACTATTATTTATAGCTGGCAGCTAGACACTTTTGCAACAGTTAACTATGAAGATTGCATTCCTTACCTCTACCTTCCATAAGAAAAAGCAAATATACCACGTTTATGTTCAATAGAGAATGATAAATACTTTTAATGTGTAGTCTGACCTGCTACTTTTGATACTGATTGTACATATGCTGTTTCCTTGACCCTTTTAGTAGAACTATATAGTCTGGCAAAGCAGGTTAGACAGTAGAAATAGGCGGCTAATTTGAAATTTGTAGATTTTTTACTAACAAGTTTTCCAGACCATAGTCGAAAGAGTCCAATGAAACAAGGAGTGTAATAGCCGCTATCCTCCCAATGATATTTTATAACTATAGATAGATAGGTTATATTCAGGTTTCAGTGAACATCCCTATACATAACGTTGTTAACATATTATTGCATGTGCCTATGTAAGATAGTGCGTGTTATTTAACTTAATGTTAAATATTAAGATGTTGCTATATGTGAGATCCTATAATTGGCTCTGTGTCACTATTTATGTTGTTATTAGCATAGTTATAGCTGTTGGTTCTCCATGTAAAATAAATAAAAATATATGTATATATATATATATATATATATACACCGTGTTTTTTTTTTATTTGCGTTAATTTCGAGGGTGCATTCCTGAGCTTAAATTAAGTAACTTTCTCAAAGATACCGATATTCTAACTAACTCCATTTCGGAGATAATCAATTATAAATTTTTATATTATAAGGCCCTTACGAGCGTGTACACTTGCCTTAGGGCCTGTTTACTTATTGATTAATGTTTAGTGCGAGTTCATACATTTGCTACTAAACGTACGTACTATCTCGGACGATCGATGTTAGAAATGACATTGATATATCACAGTTTTCAATTGTTTGGTTGAGTTAAATGTAATGCCCGTGTTACAACAACGCTATCATTTAGTTACTTTTTATAAAAATAAAAATAGTGAAAAAAAAAAAACAATTTTTATTATTATTATTATCTATGCCATTTAGTTTCCTTAAACGTACTTACCGAAACCCCGGAGTTAACACAATTCAATAAAAACACGGTGTATATACATGATACGAAAAAATAATTTGCCCTGGAGGGAAGGTGTCTTAAAACCTTAAATTAGGTCATTTTACTTAAAGGAAACATTATTTTATTTTCAAAAATAAACAAAACTGCATTGATATATTTTTTAATTCTCTTGTCGCGCCCGTGAATCAAACCGACTAAATATTAAAAAAAAAAACTCTATTTTATTTCGCTAATCGATACAGTTATTTTAATGTTAAAATGTCTCCAAGAAACATTAGGTCTTACACTCGTCCGTCGTACAAAATATCCATAAAATTGAATATTTAGGTAAACAAGAATAGATTTAGACAAGCAAATTGTATAAAATTGTTTAATGCAGTTTTGTTTATTTAAAAAAATAACAGAATGTATCCTTAAGCTTTAGGTTTTAAGGCACTTTCCCTTCAGGGCCCATACATTTTTTCCACCCTGCAAAGTGTATACGGAGCACAGAGCACAAAAAAAAACATATTCATTTCTAGTAGGTACGCAAAAGTTATTTTTGATTAATTTTCGCATTCGATTCATCTTTGTCATACTCGTCTAACATGAGCTTGTCTCTTTCTCTATCGGTGAGCGGGAGCTCATTAGTACCTACGTGCACATTTCTTGCTTGCCCAGGTGCGACAAAGGCAACTTGTACAATTTGTCACAAGGTAACCATCCTGAGTTATAATATCATTGTATCCCCCTGTACATAATGCTATAAAAATGGTTTAAATAATATTTAATTAATTAGTACTATGAGTAGGAGAGCGGGCTTTAAGAGGATATTTAAGTATTTAAAATAAAATTATACAAAAAATAGAAAAAAACCATAGGAAGGAATGCCACGAAATGATCACGTCTCAGCGTGATGTAGAAATTCTAGTGAATCTGTAAGTTAATAATGTGTGTATAAAAAGTCTCAGCTATAAGTTATATTATTTTTATTCCACAATGGTACTAAACAATTGTACAAGTCACATGAGAGCGATCCGAGGATCGAGGAGTCACTATGTGGTGTTAGCACTTGATTCCCACGCCCACGGCAAACACGTGCAAAACAACCAGAATCCACTTAAAAAAACAACATTCTTCAACGGATACAACTTAATCCAAAAAGGCCACACGCAGTTTAAAAAAAGTATAAACATTGCCGTCACCCCTTCGAATTAAAAAAGTAAAAAAATACGCTTGAACGCACCCAAAAGGCACAATAGGTGACAATCGTAAAAATGGCGACTAATTTGACGTTTAAAAACGCGCCAATTCCATTGTCACGTAATTTATTGATGTTGTGATGACAAAATGTGTTTTATTAATGATATTTTCTCGTTCTTTAGAAAGTTTTATACCATAAATAATGCTTTTATGTTTACGCTACAGTTGGTTTTAAAACTAATGTTTACAAATTGCCTTGTTGGGAACTGGTTTGAGTTTTTGACGTCTTAATTAAAAATCATTACGGTACATAAACTCCTTGAGAGTTTTCTTTCATTAATAAATACCATTAGTTCAGTGTTGGGTTTTAAATGGTTGCTAATTTGCTATTACTGCATACTGCTAATATAAGCATACACACGTTTAGTAGCCATTTTAGAGTAACTAACTTTCTACACATCTCACGCGCCCTATATTATTATATTATATGCAGTTGTTTTTTGTGTCATTCGACATTTAGAAACTGTATACATCTCTAATAAAGTATCTAATTGATTCCATATTTGTAATTGTATTTTGTTATTTTTATTGTTTGTAAAAATTTGACATGTAAAAGTTTAAAGTGTAAATGTGGCTTTGCTGAATAAATGTTTGATATTTGAGTACGAGCGAGACGCATGGAAAGTAAGTTACGCTCACGCTAGCGAATATGTCAGTGTCAATCGTGGAAGCCGTACGCCTAAATATATAAATGTAACAGTAAACTCATATTACGTATTTGTCAACAAACTTAGATCGTATCGTAACAATGGAATAAAAACTTACACTTTTAGCCTAAGTTCATGCTATTTAGTTTAAATATGCCCGTTACCGTTTCTTTTCTCCATTTTAAAACATTATTTACCTTCCCAACCGAAATTGTTATTTCATTCGCGAACCGTATTTCATGAACACAAAACTTTTCGCCGCACGTCATCGTCAGTTAGAAAATTGAACTTTGAATTTCGAATTTAGAGTTCTCAATCATAACGGATGCGGCGGGCAGCTGCCAGTCCGTTGTTTAGGTTTTAAAAAGTTTGGAACAGTTTTGAAAAAAAAAGTAAAAGTATCGGGGCACAGGTATTCCGACTACTGAATTTCTATCGTTGAATAAAGTTTTTTTTAAACGATACGATTATTTTAAACCTAGCTTAACTTTTCAGGCTTCCCAACATGTTCGTAAATTCGAAGAGATGTGTTTTATTTTATGATACATACATTTTACAGTAGGTGCAACAAAAAGTGACATACAATTAGAAACAAATACACACAAAACAATAATATACAAATCGTAAATTCGTAAAAAAACGAGCTCTAAAGCTTATTAACGGCATATTGACCCAGGACGATTCATTAGACCTATTTTCGACTCCTGAACCGAGATTCTTAGCCACAGCCGGGCGCTACCTCGAGGCTATAGTCGCCCCGAGCACCATTAGCACTAATTAGATAATATGTAGGTACTTATATTTAAATTCTGACTGTTTTTGGTAGTAATTTATTATAGTTATGTTATAATTCAATTCTTATATTCCTATGTGTCATGTCTGGTGTATACTGTAAGTGACATTATAAAAAAAACATAAAAAAAAGAAAAGAAAAAAAACAATTTCGTAAATTATAATTTATGGCAATAACTTGATAATGATGAGAGCAAGTTATAATTATGGTTTAAATTCATTGCTTTCCAAAATTATAAATAGCATTAAATTCGTTCTTCGCTCATGGTACGAGAAGATTACTGCTAGATGCTTTTATACTTTAAAAAAATCAGTAATTTAATCAGTATCACAATGGAGCAAAATCAAGTACATATTCACAGAGGTGACGTATATTGAACACTGAACGAAGCGAAGGATTCTACAGTATAATCCCGAGAGTAGCGAGGGATTTTAAAATTGATTCCTGAGCTTAGTGTTAACCATGCTACTATGTGACATGTACTGCTTTTCACATCACTTTTGAGGAAATTATTGTTTCAAAACATTATAAGCCAAAAAAAAATGTATCCAAAAAAGAAGTATCCTAGCCTAGACTAGAAAATTACCATTTTGATCCCTCCTAGCAGGGACGAAAAGTGCCACATTGATCCCTCCAAGCAGGGAAAAAAGCCCTTTTCCGAATAGGTGACGTGAAAAGTAAGATTACAGTATCCAGGCTAGTGCCTCTTTTTAAGTATTCAGGATATCTGTACCTGGACTGGAGACCACACACACAGATTTGTTAAATGGTGCAGCGGACGAATGGCCGAAGACCGTCTGAACGCCCTAGGTACCGCTGGAAGACGACTGGACAGAAACGGCTTTGGACAGAGAAGCATTGGCGGTCTTTGGTGTTGGAGGCCAAGGTCCACTTAGGGTCGCCGCGCCACAGCAATAATAAATAAATAATATAAATATATTTGACGACCGGTTTAGCCTAGTGGGTAGAGACCCTGCCTACGAAGCTGATGGTCCCGGGTTCAAATCCTGGTAAGGGCATGTATTTTTGTGATGAGCATGGATATTTGTTCCTGAGTCATGGGTGTTTTCTATGTATTTAAGTGTTTATAAATATTTATATATTATATATATCGTTGTCTAAGTACCCTCAACACAAGCCTTATTGAGCTTACTGTGGGACTTTGTCAATTTGTGTAATAATGTCCTATAATATTTATTTATTTATTTATATGTTCCTACTTTAAAAAGTTGTACGCACTTGTATCGTCGTTCATTTTTAAACAGTAGCTATAGCTAAGCGATATACAACTATCGTATTTTATTTTACAGCATATGTGGCTATAAAAGGTTATTTTAGGTCCAATAATCACTTATAAAATATTTAAAAACTGTTTTATTACAAGTAAAACTCATTAATCAAAATATAAAGAAAACAGCGCATTGTCATTACAGCTTATTGAAAGGGGTCGCTTATTTTACGAGATATTAATGTTGCCATATGCGGGGTCGTAACTAACGCGATTCAATATCTGTTTAATAAATATATGGCAACATTTCACGGGTCATTAGATCGGATTGATTTTTGATTTATTCTCAATTATAAGAATAAGTTAAGTTTCAATAAGTAAGAGAAGGGGTTCGGGAATGTAATTGTAATAGGCAATTGTAAGGGGTCTGCGCAAATCAAAATCGTTTTTGATGATTATTAGTAGGTAGAGTCCGTCTGAGGATGGTATTTCACTCGTACAATAGGGTTGTTTCCATCTACAAATCTTAGGGCAGAAATTGTATCCCAATAATTTCTTTTGGATTATAAGAACATGTTAAACTACTTTTAGGGGACCTGTAATGACCATATTTTAGTAAATATTGAATTTAAAATATGTTTTGGCACACGTCACGTGACCAAACTCGAAACGTCTTTGAATATTAGGATGACGTCACAACTCTCGGATTGACACTGTTGACAGTGAGGCGATAAACAACAAATGACAAATGTCAGTTCACAGTTCGTATCTTCTACGTGTGTATGTAGTTATGTGTCAAACCGTAAACTGTGACGTCACACAATTTTCAAAGAGCGTTTTGAGCGCGAAAGCATCTGTCAAAATATATTTTGTTAATTTAACATATTTAAAGCCGTTTTTAGCATAAAAGATGAATTTTAGGGTAACTTTTAGTTAATATAGAAAGTAATACAAGCGTTTCAAAAAATTGGAAACAACCCTATTGCTTGGTCCAATGTGTATTTGCATTTCAGTTTGCTTAATGGGGGATTGAGACGCAACGCTGAACGCACATAGGACAACGAAATCGGACAGGTGGAATACCATCCTAAGCTAATTTTGCACCGACTGGAACAAAACAATGCGAGAGAGTATTATTATAAAGACCGTTATTTTCATAGAAATTTGACATTAATAATGACATTTTCACACTTAGTCATTGCAAATGCCATGGTTAGCTTGGTCCAACTATATATTTATTACTAAATGTTTATCTACTCTTTATTAATCACCTAAGACCCGGGCCAGTTGTAGTATTTTTTTTTTAATTCGGCACTTTAATTTTTTCAAAACTCGAATAGAAATTGCACTAACATGTACGCGGGGATTATACGAGGTGAAAATAAATGTTATTGTGAATTTAATAACAGAGCTGAGAGAGACAGAGAGAGTTTGGACCCGGGTACGTCCTTAAACTACGTCCAAAAGAGAGGTATGGGCATTGTGAATGTCATCTCGCTTTGTGTCGTAGAGCACAGCCAGTGGATGTCATTCCAGATCTAGAGCAGAGCCCAACTGGAGAAGTACCTCCACCTTACAGAAAACAGCAGCCAAATAACACTAGACCCTACTCATAGTGTTGTGTTCCTGCCGGTGAGTAAGGTTGCTAGAGCTCAATGAGGGGGGGCGGGTTTAGGGTCGGAGGCTGCTTACCATCAGGCGGGCCGTATGCTTGTTTGCCACCGACGTAGTATTAAATAAATAAAAAACGAGACGTAACATCACGATACATCCAGTGTACCCGGTGTCTCGGTGTAACACGAGGAATCCGAAAGATTTTAATCACGCACTGCTGAGGCTAAAAGAAGGAAAAAATGTTATATGAGTTTAATTCAATTTCGCCATAGAACATTTTTTTTGTTTTTTGTTTCAATTTTTTTAATGTATTTGTACATAAGTAATTTTATAGTAAAACAGGCACTGAAAATGAATTTATTTTTACGCTTTTATTTCGAAAAACCTGTCACTTTTGGACATCTATTTAGACTACGCTACTCTACTACAGGATATTTAGACTACGCCCCATAATGGCAATATCGCCATCAAAAATGCATTACATGCAATTTTACACTAAGTTACAATGGTATTAACTCTGAAACTAGGCGAAATCCAGAAAAGTTTATATGACACTTTAGTCTCTAAATGTGATCAGTACCCCTAGTGTAACTAAATTCGATTTTGAAACGTGACGTACGCGTTTGCGTTTAGTCTCATTTTGTATGGGTTTTTGAACAGCGCGCCAAGCGGGACGTTTTGGAAAGTCAAAAATCTCATACAAAATGACATTTAACGCAAACGCGTTCGTCACGTTATGATGTCGATCAAAGTTACACTAGGGGTACAGGAATACCCTGTTAAAAAATGTCAGTGTCTTCATGTTACACCGTGTATTGCGGTGACCGGTGACTGGTGGTTCCACCTCTTTGTAGTACAATACAACACGAATCTTTATTGCACAACTTCAAAATAAATACAAGGAAACACATAAAGTAACAAAGTAAAAACGCGTAACACATAAAGACAAAGGTGAACAAAAGGCCTTATCGCTAAAGACCCTAAAAATAGACCTACCTAATATCTAACCTAATAAGTAGGTACTTCAATCGAGTTTTGCTGATTACAAATAACTAAAAATGTCAAAAAGGACCTTGTTTTTCTACGTATCTTGAAACTGATTTCATAAATAAGCAGATAAATAGTTTATAGTAATTTATTTCTATAACACTACGCAAACTAGCCTATCTTCAATGATTAGAAATTAAATGTGGGGAAAGTACGAAATTCCTTTAAATTAAACACTTAATTACTTAACATTTTATAATCATTTATTAAAATATATGTGACGGTGATAGGTACAATAACAAAACTTATAAACTATTAATAACTAGAATTAAGTATGAATTAAATAAATTAAAACTTAAATAAGTAAGACTTATATCCACCTATCTTTAGGTCCCCTAGATCTCTCCCACGTGGAAGGGTGCCCATAAGGCTGGCAATTTTATTATCTATATTTACAAATCTAGAAATTAAAAAATCAAACTGTCAAAATCAAATGGACCCCGCTCTCGCAGCGAAACAATTACGGTTGATGGACACGGCCCGCGGCGTTGGCAACACTGATTGGCGTTTCGAAAATGGAATTTTAATTGTTTGCCTAGTGTTCCTCTATTTAAGAGTCTGTGGAAATTTTGATATTGTCAGTCTGCAATTTTAGGATGTACTACAATTCTAGCCACCAACCGGTATCGTTACCTATCCATAATCAATAGATGGATGCAAGTATTCAGAAAATAGTGTACTCAAATTAGCGAGAGTAGTTATGAAAAGTTATCGCCTTCAGTTTTGTGATGAAAATGAAATATTTATGGGAGCTTTCTGCCGTTTTTTTCATTGTAATATCGCTTATAGTTAATTAAATGAACACCAAAACCATTTTTATTGAAACACACACACACACGCTTGTAAAAGATCTTATATCATGCAGGTGTACTTAAGATCAAAGGCCTATATAGTTCCCGCGGGAGTTATGGATTGTGAAAAAAGTTATGCTAGGGAGTTATTTTTTTTTTTTACTATATCACTAATTCGTACGAAACAAATGAGTTTTTCTTTTAAAGTACTTTATAATTTCATATTTTTGTCTAAGTTTTAAAATATTTAATTTAAATAATTTAATAGTGGTTTAGAATATTTTTACACAATCTTCTTTGGCTGAATTCCGGATGGGTCTGTGCCTGTCAAAAAATGATAATATGGCGGACAAATGATTTAAATGGCACCGTATTTTAAGAACTACGTTTTCCCTTAAAATTTAGTTATTTTCTTCGCAAGTGTGAATGAAAAACATAGTGCGTTGTGTGTAACTCCGACTCCGAGGGTAAGAATATTCCAGGCTCCGGTCTTTACTTCACTCCAGCCTGCGGCTGTCGGGAATTATCACCCTCGTTTCCAATATTTCAACTACCCCCCTCGTTACACAATGTTTTTTTAGCTATTCAATTGAAATTTTCATCAATTTTTCAATTATATTCAACTTTCATCCAATTTAATGATTAGAAATTGGAATTGCCACCCGAAACAATCGGGTAGCAAAAGCTTGGTCTCCAGTACGACCAGGTCGTCAATCATGGTTCCATTTTTATCACTCGTCACTATGCCCGTCACTTTCGCGCTTACTTACTTGTTAGAACGTGACAGGCATGGTGACAAATGATAAAGAGCCGACCATCTTAGCCCTACAGCAACGGTATCATGGTCGTGTTTTTGTCACTTGTCATATCATGCATCATTTTCACACTTACATATTTGTTAGAGCGTGACAGGTATGGTGACAAATGATAGACAGCCGTCCATCTTAGCCCTGCAGACGTGTATTAAAGTAAAATAGTTGCTAATACTGCCACCTATCGCCGAGTAGACTAATTAAATGACGCTAACTGCCATCTATGGTACAGTAGTTTAACTAGAAAATTAACGACGAAATATTTTTCTATGATAAGAGATGGCGCTGATAGCACCATCCAAATAAGTGATTTAAGAAAATGTGTATCTACGTGGTATCTACTCTTACTATGAAATTAAAAGCTACTAAAAAAAAGTTTTAGATCACAGTGTGGCGTATAAGCCGGTGGAAGTGTGAACTGTGTCTAATTAATGAATATGAATACTAAACGAAATAAATGTCATAATATGACATATATAGGTATAGAAAGGAAAAAATAACCAAGGCCTCCAGTGTCCGGGGCTGGAATCGAACCAGCGTCCATCGTCCTCCGCTAGGTTCATACAAATAAACAATTGAACCTATTTTATTAATGTGACACTGATTTTTAGGTATTCCCTTTCGTAAAGTATTCGCGTCTAACGAGAATCCCAAAGTAAACAAATAGTAAATAAAGACGCGATCTAAATTTTAAACGAATTATATCACGTTATGATCAGTATAAAACAAGCTTTCAAATCATGGCATTTTTTTTTAAATTATAAGCTTTGTATTACATTTTATCAGTTAAAACTTTTGTGACAGAACTTAAGACCTAAGTAGTTAGCATAGTTTTAGCTTATAAAAGTTTAGACACTAAGTCTGTCTAAGGGGTGTATTCCCATTTGTCCCATCCGAGCACAGATGGGAGTAGTTGCAATCATATGAATAATTTCTATCAGCTAAGCTAAGCTAGGAGACCGCGAGCCTGGAGCATAGCATAACTTCTGACCTTAATTACTTTAAAAAATAAAATATTCATTAAATTTTAGGGATATTATGAAAATAAAACACATAAATCACTTTGGTAAGCGGCATGTTATTAAAAAAATACCTTAAAAAAATTACACAAAAATATCACTAAAAAACTTAATTATATTTGTCTATTCACAACACTAGCGCCCTCTTGTTTAATAATATATGTTCTATTTTATTCCAGATATTAAAATCATATTTTAATATTTAACAATCGAAAAAGACGCAGATGAAACAGACATCGGATTTTAGGGAGCAAAATTAAATGACAGGTAGAGAGTTCCTATATCGATACACTCAGTTGTAACAGAGGTGGGTTGGTAAAGAAAACTTTGTAGCCACAGTAAATTTACTGCCATCTTTCGACACATGATTAAAACTTTTCGAACGCCATTTGACGTTAATCCTTATTCTATTACTAATATGTGTTAAATTTGTAAAAATTCTAAAAGTGGCGCCATCTAATAGATCAAAGATCAAAGGTATGGCAGCATCGTTTCGAGCAATGGCGCCATAACCTTTAGGTTGTGCCCGGTAAGATGGCGCCACTTTTTGATGTTTAACAAAATTTACACATATCTGTGAAAGAATAAAGTCAAATGGCGTTCTAAAAGTTTGAATCATGTGTCGAAAGATATACAGTAAAAGTTGACTACAGTTATTTTTCAAGAGTGGCGCCATTAGTGTAAACATTGTGATGACACGTTACATTAAGGCTCAGTTTCATTGGTCGATAGTCCCGCAAGCGGGGTACGGGAGATATCCATAACGCATGCCACAGGGCCCGCATTCGGGGAACAGTTTTCATTGGTCGATAGGGCCCGGAGATTTTTTTAACTCCTGCCATTCTAAGTTTCAGTAGTCGTTTAACCCTTTTCCAGGCCGCACGAATCTACAAAGTTTTCCCAAAAAAGCCAAATATATTCCAATTAATCCAGCTTTAATGATTCATTTGAAGACAAGTAACATTTCCTGAAAGTGTAATCTAATTTGAACCTTAAATCGGAATGCTGAAGTTGAAATTCTAATGACGCGTATATGGTCGATAAATCATACTATGTCTGGAAAAGGGGTAATTGCCTTGCAGCAGTTGCAGCCTATGGGAGCCGCTGTTTCGACACAGGACTAAAACATGGTTATTTGAACTATGTTCTTTAACTGATATCAAACGGTGTCACCATGTACTCCAGTATAGGCCAAAGTTATATCGCCATCTATTCGAGCATAATTTTTTCTTGTTTTTTCGAGGCAAACTTTCTTTAGACTTTATTTATCTTATACGGAGTTATATATATCTATGTTTATTATATATATCGACCAATGATACTGAGCCTGTACAATCTCTTGGTAACATAATTACAATTTACAAAATACATCACAGCCCGCGTTTTCTTGGCCAATATTAAGGATTGTCGTCTCCATGAGTATAAACATGTAAAGCAAAGATCAGAGGGCGCTGCAATCGTTTCGATAGGGTTCCAAAACAAAAAAACTGTAGAAACCATTATAATCTGTGGGATTTAACCTCATTTGTGACTTTCAATTTTTAAAAGAGCGTTCTCCCATCTTAAAAGCCTGCAAAGCACTAGCAACCCCTCTGCTATTAGGCGACTATTTGCTTATAATCAGCCAATTTGTCTACTCTATATGTCTATGTTTAAAAAAATGTTGGTTGTCAATAAGGGATATTTCTCATTTGCAACCAACATCCAAACATCGCGTGCAAAGCGACACATTTTGTTGTAAAAAAATCTTCCCCGAGAGACAAGCCTTATTAAATTTATGAAATGTAGAAAAATTAAGCTTCACTTTTCCCAATACGGATGTACAGTGCCCATCAAATATATCGGGGCGAACATGGCGCTCACAAACATCCGAACACGCCTCCATTGCCATGACGTTAGAGTGCGTGTTCAGATATTTGTGGCCTTTGCATCAGATATATCGGAGCGGCCACACTTTGGCCGCTCCGATATATCTGATGGCGACTGTACAGTGGCCATCAGATACACATACTGGAGCTGCCAAGGCGCTCTCAAATATCTGCACAAGCCTCTATTGTCAAGGCGTTGCTTGTTTAGATATTATTGAGCACCTTGGCCGCTCTAATATCTGATGGCGTCTGTACCGTTACCGCCCCGCGGTTTCAGTGTTGGAATATCGTCAGTTTTTACTTACTTAATTGTGACCGCAGCCGGCAAAACGTCCCACTTTATCGCTTGCCAGCTTGTATATCTAAACGAATAACCTGTCAAGGCGTCCTGGCAAGCGTCAAAGTGAGACGTTTTGCCGGCCGCGGTCAGTTAAATTACAAAGACAAGTTTGAAATTTGGACCTTACAGCCATAGAGTTAGAGTTGTGATTTAAACGATGTAATAGGACCAAGCTAACTCTGGGCTATAACCGCGAAAATCGAAGTTCGTCAATTGCGGGCATTTTTCTCTGTCACTCTAATTCCGTCTTATTGAGAGTAAAAGAGAAAGATCCCCGCAATTTGCGAATTTCTGTTTTCGCGGTAGGCCCCTTGTAGAGTCTGTGTAGATGGAGTAATATATAGGGTATGAAAAGACAAAATACAAGGTGCCCGTGAGCATTGCGAGAGATTTTAAAGGTGCATCCTGATGGCAACCGAAGCAAAAAATGTTAGATGACTTTTTGTGAAATTCGACAAAAAAAATTTTTTTGTTTTTTTTTCCCCTTGTTTTGAACACTCCTGTACATAAAACGTTATTTTTATTGATAAACACATAACCTAAAATTAACTAAAAAGTTTTTTTTATATCGCCTCTCGAATACGTTTTTTTAATTTTTCGATGTCAATCAATAGGTATGTCCAGACTAGACCTCAAAGTGGCAATACCGCAGTCAAAAATGTGTTTTGTACCGACTTATGGCGAAAGAATGATTTCGAAAAACATTTAATTATCTCTGAAACTAGGCCTAATCCAGAAAATTTTATATGACATTTTAGTTTCTAAATATTACCAGGAATGCTTAGTTAAAATGTCTCGCAATGATCACGGGAACCTTGTATGGAATTTAACGTTTATGGTCGCATTTCCATACTCTACCGCTATCATAGAGAAATATAAGTAATGAAAGAGTGCGAATTCCATACATCAGTTTTCAAACCAAAACGCAAGTTATTTTCGTAGTCGGCATCTAGCGTCCAGTAGCGGATTCATCAGTACCGCTACTTGACACTAGATGTCACGAGTGTCGCGACTGACGAAAGATGTATTGCTAAAACAATATACAACTAATATTAAAAGCAGGAATTGAAAATAGAGTTCCCGTTAATCCGGTTATAATATTACCTGAAAATTATTGAGCATTAGACTTTTCGTTCGTCGCGACATCTATTGTCTAGTAGCAGTACTGATAAATCCGCTACTTGACGCTAGATGTCGACTGCGAATATAACTCTCGTTTTGGTAAGAAAACTGATGTATGGAGTTAGCAGTCTTCCCTTACTTATATTTATGATAATGATAGAGTATCGAAATGCGACCATAAAGGTTAAATTCCTATAAAAATATGACGATATTTTGTCTTTTAAAACCCTACTACATTGACCCTACTATTACTTTTATTGATTGTCCTATTCCCGTCTCTATCGCACGCGCATAATTATATTGCCGTCCCGCTCGCACAGTGGCATTGACCGCCATCATGGGCAATATAATTGGCTACTTGGCAGTTTTACCCTAAAAACGGTACCCTATTACTGAGACTTCGCTGTCCGTCCATCCGTCCGTCCGTCTGTCACCAGGCTGTATCTCATGAACCGTGATAGCTAGACAGTTGAAAATTTCACAGGTGATGTATTTCTGCTGCCGCTATTACAACAAATAAACACAGAATAAAAGAAATATTTTTATTCAATATTCCCATACAACAAATATATTTTTTTTGGTGTTTTTATAAATAATGGTACGGAACCCTTCGTGCGCGAGTCCGACTCGCACTTGCCCGGTTTTTATTTGTAAATAATGTCAATGGATCTTGATTTTCCTGAGGATCAAATGTCGATATAGGAATCATTGCATTTAAGCAACACAAAGGTCAGAAATGAGAGCTAGTCTCTCGCACTCGACGATTGAAACGCCTCTAACAAAATGATATTGTAATGTGACGTCACATTACATTAGTCTGTCCTAAATGTATGGTACATCAAGAAACTTGCTATTTTGACCCTGAAATATTGCGTTTATGTATATAGTTGTCATACAATTTATTTCTCAATAAAATTTAAGTAATCGAATGGTACCATTTTATTTTTACTTCTCAATAGTTAAAAATAATATTTTTGGAGACTTTAGTCTTGTATTTTTTTAAATTCTGAATGTCTTTTAAAATTCCACTTTTTTATAATGGACGGCTCATTTTCTATCCGTTTAGCTAAATTTTGTTATAATATTCAACATGTGTCAAGTACCCAATTGCGCGCGAGCGAGATAGAAATAGGACGGTCAATTTACGAAATTGTTCGTGTTTGGCGTCCTCACTTTACAGTAGGTTCACAATACTTAAGGCTGTAATCATTTGATCAATTTGGCGTAAAATTATCTCTTAATAGTTATTAACAGTATTAGGAACAACGAATCAAGGTTCAATACTTAATCCATTATCGCTATATCACATAAATTAGGAGTGTACAAGCCCATAATACTATTTCATTAAAAAAATAAAAAAAAGTTTTCAATGTCTATATTTCGAACGCAACTTTGAAAGCTATGTTTGAAAAATTATAGTTCATTCCTATAGTCTGTCAAGCAAAGTATGTCAGTAGCAATGTTCAGCAAAGTGAAGTAGGACAACACTCAAAAAGCACTATTGAGTTGGTATTGCGCTAAGAAAAGCAGCAATGTACATCTAAAACATATTATTATCATAACCTAAAATTTTACAAATATTTACGATCAGCGAGCGTGATTGTATATTGTAAGCACCTTGGCTTTGCTTAAATTCATGCACAAGCTATTTAATATATTGGTATTTAATGGTGACAGCAAACATTTTTCTTGAAATAGCAATTCAGTATGGAAGGTGGAGGCAAGGAACAGAATTTCCATATACCAGTGTCCGACAAAAAAACATAAATAGGTGGTGCTACAATACCTAGAATACTTAGAGAAAAAAATCTTATATATATTATTATATTATAGGACATTATTACACAAATTGACTAAGTCCCACAGTAAGCTCAATAAGGCTTGTGTTGAGGGTACTTAGACTACGATATATATAATATACAAATATTTATTAATACTTAAATACAAAGAAAACACCCATGACTCAGAAACAAATATCCATGCTCATCACACGAATAAATGCCCTTACCAGGATTTGAACCCGGGACCATCAGCTTCGTAAGCAGGGTCACTACCCACTAGGCCAAACCGGTCGTCAAAATCTAATCATAGACAGCGCACTTCACTCCGTCAATAACGCCTAGGTTTTTAGCTATTCTAGCGCTACTCTGGAGAGATTTGGAACTATTATTTATAACTGACAGCTGGACACTTTTGGAACAGTTTTGCCTAAGGAGATTCTGTTCCTTGCCCCTACCTTCCATACAATTCAGAATGTAAACAAACATGATGGCTGTCATTCATCCACATTCCACAGATAAAACACAGATGACACGCTATTTTTGAATTATTCGAAAACAGTGCTGCTAACCGGCGGTTTTTCAGATATGCCGCCTTTTGCTACTGACAAGATTTGCTTGACCAAGTATAGATATTTTTATATTAATGGAAAAAAAAAAAAGTTACGTTTCCGGCAGGACTTGAACGCTTTAACCCTTTGAACGCATTATGTCATAAACACAAACATCACTCAGACGCCAAGCTCCCGGGCGCAAGCAAGCTAATGTAAACCTTACTCTAAAGTGTGAAGGTTACTTTGTCAGCGTCCGCCATGACACCTATAGGAGTCCTTGGCGCTGTGGGCACGACTAGTAACGACGCTTTTAGGTGTTCTTGGCTTCTCCGTCGATCCAGTTTTTGGTATTTTTTCAAAATGCAGAAATTGGCATAAAGGACTTAATTGCCAATAGCGTCTATGGCGCGTAAGACCATTGTCAGTTCACTGTGTTAACGACTCGTCGAAGTATTTTTCACTTTTAAATTTTCTAGGCTTAACGCGAGGTCCACAGCTCACACAGTTATTTGTTTAGTTTTGTGCAGAAGTTTAATGAATAATGTATAATGATAAATAAGTTTACATTATATCCAATTTTATAAGACACGATTTCATCTTACCTTTAAATTCAAGCTTAATAAAAAACTGTTTTTGGGCTGCTTAAACTTAAAACATAATTTGCACTGCAAACTTAATTTCTAATGTGTCATTAAGTCAAAAGGGTTCTAGATAAAGGTGCCTTCAAATTTAACACAGAATCAAACACTCCAGTTAAATTAAAATGTAAATAATGTTAAAGTAAGCACGCTAAGCATGTAGAATATCGTCCATTGGCCAGCCATTTTCTATCTCTATCTATACGCGTAATAAATGCCACTGTGCAAGTAGGACAGCAATGTAATTATGCGGTTGCGATAGAAATCGAAAACGGCGGTATACGAAGTTATTTGTGCTTAGCGTCCTAATTTTATAATAATTATTAATTAGTATCTGATTTTGGTTATAATTATTTTTAAACCCATTTTCGTCCACCATTTTGGTTAAAAACCGGTCTTTTATAAAACTGGAATGTAAAATTCAATCAAAAACTTACGTACATATTTACAACTTACAATATAGCAAACTATCAAACAAAATTTCCAGTTAATCACAATTTGAGAACTAGGTGGCGCTACTAAAATTTAATAATTTTATAAAGCAAATCGCGGTGAAAGTAGTTAAGGTATGATTACACTTGATAAGCACAGTAACCCAAAAGAAATTTGAATTAACATTTTAAATGTTAATAAAATGTAAGTCACGGCTAGCTTAAACTGATATTTATCAATGATATAGAAACTTGGGCAACTGCACACATATGGCATCAATTTAAACCAAAAAAACAAACACATGTATTTGTAATTATGTGTAAAAAGTAAAAAATATAATGATAATTGCAGTAAAACGTCATGATTAAACAAAAACAGTTATTCCAAATTTTAAATCAGTAGCGTAAATAGTTCTCGAGATATTTAGGGATGCAACAGACAGACAGTCACACCATAAAGGTTCCTTTTTATCTTTTTGGTGTGGAAACCTAAAAAGGATATCTTAAGTATCACAGATTCGCCACTAATAGGTTGTCTGAAAGTTATCGCTAATAGCGATAAGTACTAATGTCTGAATATCTTTAGTTTCTCTCTTGGAGGATTTAACAACCCGAGTCGCCTTTAAGAGATTACCCCTCTGTCGAAAACCTCGGCCAATGGTCATATGTATTGTATTGACTTACGTTTATCTGACAGCTATTTGTACATTACGTACAACTAGCCATACATTTGACGTGCCCCTCCCCCGCAAAAATCGCCAGACTGTTTTTTACAGAAAATTACAGAAAAGGCGTCTCCAGTTGTTAAATCCACAATTTCTCTATAACTTTTTCTTTTTTAGATGTGCAATAACAATCAATAAAGAGTATTCAATCTATTTTCCTTAACCTTTTGAACGCCACGCCTATCGTACGCGGCGCGTAATCGTGAACCTTGTCGGTACGCATGAAGGTTGATATTGGGCTGTAGCCGCGCGCGTCATATGACGTCTTCTGCGGTCAAAAAGTTAAAATCTGTTCTAAAGCGCCACTTAGTTAAATAACCTAGGTATTGAAAGCACACAATCACTATGACACTTGCATTTTCTCTTGGCACTCAAAATCTTTTTTCACACTTAAATTCTGTATCAACTCCTCACTCTCACTAGCTTGTACCTCATTCAAATTTTGCACTGCACTATGTTTAAACACAATATGTTTATCCAAACTAGATTTCTGAACACACTTATAAGGACAATGTGGGCACTTCACAGATTTCTGCCTCGGCCTATAAGGTTTCGTCTGACTTTTCAAGTCAACCTTCTCACCAGTTTTCTCGTTTAAATGCCTCTGTTTATGTTTAGTCAAATTAGTTTTTTGCACACAGCGATAACTGCACTGATCGCATGAGAAAGGTTTCTGATCTGTGTGGAGATACATATGTTTCACCAAGTTAGGTTTCTGAACGGTCCTATAGTCACAATAAGGGCAAGCAAAAGGCTTATAACCGGTATGTGTTCTCTCATGAACGACCAAGTTGTTTTTCTGCGCACATCTATATTCACAGTACTGGCATCGGAACGGTTTTTCCTTCATATGAACTAAAATATGTTTCGCCACATTATTCTTTTGTCCTGATTTATAATCGCAGAATGTACAAGAAAATGGCTTCTCTCCGGTATGGGTGCGTTCATGAATTTTCAAAATGGCGGGCGATTGACATCTGTAAGGGCATTGAGAGCAGACGAATTTTCCAAGTTTTTCCATAGAATCATTCGCCTCTGTACACGTTTTCGCGTGTTGCTTTAAACCTCTTTTCGTTGAGAAAACGTCATTACATTTATAGCAAGAATATTCCCCTTTTATATTCATAAACAATTCTTCACTTATTTTATTTTGAGCGCTTGAATCGTTTTCATTCTTCTCCGCCACAAAATCGTTCTGATAATTCGAAAATAGAATTTTATTCGTGTCTGGTTTTTGGTTTTCCTTAGGCTCTTCGATTTTTTCGTCTTTCGGGACTTCCTGTCTTATCTTTTTAAATTCTTCTGCGTACGGACTAGCGTTCTCGAATTGTCTATGGACGACTAAGTTTTCCGGGTTGTCTCTGACATTATTTACGTATTGTACGTGGTTCTGGGGTCTAGGATAGAGGTCTAGAGAGTTTAATGCGGGGACTCCAGAGACGTGATTGTTGTATACGGCGTATATTTGGTCTTGATATATGGTTTGTTGAGGATGCTCAGTGTGAACGGGAATATGACCTGAAAATAAGAGTCTTGATTAATGTTTATAGTAAAACAAATAATATACCTCTTAGGCAGGCAATGCTTAGGAAACCTTAGTATTTGATCATCGATATAATTAAGAAACCCGAGGCTCGGAACCGGTTTATTTCGGTGTTAGTCCGAACTTTTATAAGAACGCGAACGTTTTAAGAACTTTATTGTAACCTAAAAAACCGGTTTATTCGACGAGCGACGAAACGGCCGGTCAGCCTGGTAGTGTGCCACGTGAATATAGACACCTACATAGAAACCGGTTAGTTTGACAAGAACTGTTGTCATAAAAACCGGTTTAATAACGGTTTTTCGAGCGAAACCGACATTAAAAGGTTTTGCGCCAAGTACATGATAACGGTTTGGAAATTTAACCGGTTTCCGAGCTTTGTAAGAAACTTTTACTAGTGTAATTTTGAGAATATACATTTGTTTAACTATGCCCTCTTGGTCACTGAATGAATGGCTTACAGCTTTATCCCTAACGAAGTTAGAGGGTGGTCGAAAAAGCCCAGTGGTTTCGAGAAGAGGCTGTCCCTGCTTGGTGGTAGGTATTAAAGCTGGATATAGCCTAAGTCGAAGAATTGTAGAAAAAAAAAAGACATAAGTAAGACAGCTTTTTTTGTCTAACATCGTTTTTCGTCATTTCTAGTAATGTAACATAATATAAAAGTTTTCGACACTCGCAACTTACCTCTCATTCCGTTGACGTTGATCGCCTGGTTAACTTGGTTGAAGTATTCCTCCTGTTTCAGCTTGCTGTGGAATGGCAGCAGGATCCAGTGCTGGTAGTCCACCTGTCTTACTACTCATTCTGTAGTTACTACTCAGTCTGGTTAACTTGGTTGAAGTATTCTTCATCATGGTCCATCTTGATGTGTAACGGCAGCACGATCTGGTGCTGTTGGTCCAGCTGTCTGACTTACCACTCATTCCGTTGACATTGAACGCCTGGTTAATTAGATTGAAGTATTCTTCATCATGATCCATATTGATGTGGAATGGCAGCAGGATCTGGTGTTGGTGATCCACCTGCCTGACTTACCACTCATTCCGTTGACGTTGACCTGTTTTACTTGGTTGACGTTCTAGAAGTATTCCTCGTCCTGTTCTAGCTCAATATGGAGCGGCAGCTGGATCTGGTTCTAGTGGTCCACCTGTCTGACTTACTGCTCATTCCGTTGATGTTGATCGCCTGGTTAACTTGGTTGACGTTTTCGTAGAAGTATTCCTCGTCCTGTTCAAGCTTGATGTGGAACGGCAGCGGGATTTGGTGCTGATGGTCCACCTGCCTGGGCTCTTCTAGCACCATTCTTTAAAAAAATGATATTGATGTTTATAGTGATGTTTTTTGTCAAAAAATTCAGTTGATACATTTTTTATTGCTAATTGTACTTTTGTTTCAACAGGCAACTAATACTCATTAACCAAACACACTTATGTTGCGTTGTTTTATCATAGAGTTCCTAAGGCCACCTCCTGTGGCAATCATCAGATCAGTTCGATGGTACCATAATATTTCATGGTCACCCAACTTTCATACGTATGTGAAGTTGCAGCTCAATCAAATAATGGGAAGTGGGTCTAATTTAGCTCGCAAGATTTGACCAGAACATGTACATACATACATTACAAGTTAAATAAAAGATTGTAAAAGAGTTAACTCTTACCTCGTCTCCATCATTCCATCCATTCGCCTATCATCGACCATATGACTCATCAAATCATGACCCAGCTCCATATCTCTTCCTAAATTCTGAGGTAACTCCAACCTCAAATCCTGATTGAGCCTAGATAGCTCTTGCTCATTGAGTTGAAGATTCTGGGCCGCCTGCAGCTCAAGTTCGTTTAACCTCAAATTCTGATTGATTATATCTTCGTTCCTCATTTGAGTTAGATCGTTTAAGTTCTGCATTAGGTCTACCTATAGACAAAAAAACAACCCTATTTGTGTAATGAACTAGGTATATCAGCTGGGTGCAGGTTTATTGACCAATCTAGTCTTTCATTTAGACCATTAGGCCTCGGACTGGAAGCAAGCACCGCGCCACGCCCCGTGCCGCTTGCGTCCAGTCCCCGGCCTAATGATCGAAATGAAAGACTCGATTGGGTCGAGAGAGAATTTAGAGTTCATATTGAATGGTTTTCCTTATTTTTCTATCACAAAATTTCGTTATGCATCTTTATCACTCTTAGTATTTTTGACTTAGGTACAACAAAAGACGCAAAGATGTTCCGCTCGAAGGCTCGCAATGGTCGTACGTACGAAATTATTTGTGCCTGAGCGACATTACATTCATTACTTTAGTCGTCTATGAAATGACAGATTGAATGGAAAAATGGGGGCAATTTATCATTCTATAGTATACACCTCTATAATGGAACAGGCACCAGTAATGGGTTGGTATGGTGTATGGTATAGACAAATCCTGTAAAACAAGTATTTACCATCAGTTTTAATCGCTGGCAACATTTTACCATAAACAAGAGCCAAAGAGCTGCTTAAGTTTAATTTTTCATTGATATTTGTTAGTTTGAAAATGAACGGCGTCATACATCCAATGACTTGAGCAACCATTGTTTTAATTGGTTAAAAATATTGAAACCAATTGTAGCAGCTTTCATTAAATACATAGAAAACATAAAGGACGAATTGGACATTCAACTTTTAAAGCGTAAAGCGGTAGAAATTTCACAGGTGTCGGTGAAATATCATAAATGCTCCAAATTTTCTCTTAAATGTCCCATGATTGGTGCCGTTAACATAGTAATTATAATTATGTCTAAAAGAAGTACTTAGTAGTCGTAGTGTCCTACTTAGGGCGGCATGTATTGCAACCCTATGAGGTACAGAACATTACGGCCCAAAGAATCTGGAACTTCCTGGATTCCACGGGCATTAGTAATGAACTTGAAAGGGCCGTCACAATAGATCACTGCTTGGTCGACTCAAAGGCCCATACACCCCAAATAATAATAATAAATAGTATTATTTAATAAGGTTTAACTTACCTCTAAGTTCCTCGGGAAATGTGCAGGTATCTGGTTAAAATGATTAGTTTTCAGCATCAACGTAGAGATCTGCCGAGGGGACAAAGGCAGTTGGAAGTTGTGGGCTATGGTGGTGTTGATCGAGGTTTGTATTTGGTGTAGCTGTTCCATTGAGAGGGCGTGCTGGTAGTCCCCTGTCTCAATGTGGTGGGTTTTCTGAGCCTGAAACAATGGTACATTTACTATACCCCGTTTTTTAAAGATTAGACTTTTTCTAACCTCAAAAGTAGTGGTAATTATCTTTTTCTTCCCAAATGCTAGGGTTCCAATGATATCTAATATTGTGGTACAATAATATGTATATGACACTATAATGCAGTGCATAGTTACTCAGATTTCATTTTGGAGGGAAAGTTACCACTAAACACAGTTACATAAAGTTTAATCTGAACAAAAAAATTGTCTATGGCGGCTCACCATACAAGAAAAGTTGGCAGTCAAAGGAGGATGGGCAAATTTGTATGGACACTGGCCCATGAGGCAATAAGAATGAGTGACATACCGTACAGTCAGCTGGAGAGAAAAGGTATGGTAAGGTACTTACTAGTATTAGGACCATCAGATGGGTAGATTTTATAACTTAGTTCAAAAGTATTTTATAGTTAGTGTTGATAGAATTTGAATTAGAACCCATGCCTAAAAACAAACTAGCATTTTTTCTTCCACTGTTTTTCCAAATCAAAAAATTATACAACTGGATTCAAATGTCATCATGTTTGGCTACTAGTAAGTTATTTAAAACAATTTATTAAAAAATACATACCACAAAAATTGGCACTGATAAGGAAAATACACTAAAACTACTACCCTTTTTCGTCAAAAAACCTAAAATGATTTTCCTTAAGTGTGCTACTCTAAATTGCTTCCATTATCATGATTATCATAACTAAAAGATTGTAAGTTTATCGTCAGGTGACAAGCAAAAGTCACTAATCACTAAAAAAAAAACAAAAATCAACCATATTCTGTTGATACTCGGTTCACTATGGCTATGAACTTGTGGTGGTACTTAGTGACTTTTGCTTGTCACCTGATGATATGTCAATCCCCAGGATGTACAATTGCAAAAGTGCATGCCCACTTTATGAATGAATTTAATTAATAAAATGGGTATGCACTTTTGCAGTAGAGGCATGAATAAGGTTGGAATAAATAGTAGCACCACTTAACCTTATAAAACGAAAGTCCCGCCGTGTCCGTCTGTATGTTCGCGATAAACTCAAAAAAATTCACACCATTTTCACCTATCAATAGAGTAGTCCTTGAGGAAGGTTTCAGTGTATAATTTATTAAGGTTTTGTGTAACCCGTGCAGAGCCAAGGATGGCCGCTTGAGTAGGAAAAGTATAATGTAAATTTATAAAAAAAAAATTATCCCTCTAGTCAAAGAGACATTGAAATAAGGTGGCATGTCAAAGAAAACTTTGTAGCCACAGTAAATTTACTGCCATTTTTCAACACATGAGCAACACTTTTAGAACGCCATTTGACTTTGATCCTTATTCTACAATATGAGAAAACAATTAGTCAAATTATTCTATTGTGAAAGAAATGAGACCATTTTATAAAAAAAAATCATTTGGTTGGCTAAAAGTGTAGACCTGCCAAATTCATTGTGGAAAACAGAGATTTTTGCACCTATTGTTATTAAAGTTAAAATAAATGATTTTAAATGGATTTACACTCTTAACCAACAATTTATGTTACTTGAAAGTAGAATCACTCACTTCATCTTTCATTTCATGACACGATTTTCAGTTGACAAATGATCAAGCATCAGAGTTATGGAGCTATGGAGTCGACATTAGCAATAAAATTCAACTCAAAAAAAATCATTTGGTTGGCTAAAAGTGTAGACCTGCCAAATTCATTGTGGAAAACAGAGATTTTTGCACCTATTGCTATTAAAGTTAAAATAAATGGATTTACACTCTTAACCAACAATTTATGTTACTTGAAAGTAGAATCACTCACTTCATCTTTCATTTTATGACACGATTTTCAGTTGACAAATGATCTGGCATCGGAGTTATGGAGCTATGGAGTCGACATTAGCAATAAAATTCTACTCATATTCATACTCATACTCATAGATTTATTTAATTAGTGATTTTAATTTTACAGGGACAAGAATGTTTGTAAACGATCCTTTAATTTTGTCTTTCAGGACATAAATATTACATTAAAGAAGAATAATGACCATTTTTTGTACTGATTAATTTATATTCATATTTTTACCTCCTTTAATATACATATTGTTTTTTTTTAATAAAATTTCGTAATACAATCAATACAAAAAATGGTAATTATTCTTATTTGTAATATTTATATGTTTGAAGACAAAATTAAAGGATAGTAACTCCAAAGAAAGGAAAACCAAGGAAAGGGTAGTACTCGTTAAAATTCTAGTCCTTGATTATAAAATTAAAATCACTGATTAAATAAATTAATGAGTATGAGTATGAATATGAGTTCAATTTTATTGCTAATGTCAACTCCATGGCTCACTATTTGTCTTACTGAGTGAAAAAAACTCCGATGCCTGCAAATGATATATCACATTGTCTGTGAGATAAATATTCAGTGCATAATGTAAACATTTTGTAGTAATCGAATTTTGTCTACATACAAAATATAAAAGGAAGGATTGGTTTGTTTTAGAGAATCTGGTTGTAAACCAATTTTTTTTTCCTCATACATAGATAAAATGAAAGAACTGGTATAATAGTAATCTACAAGGAAATATTTATTTTATTGTGTTGCTTGGTATTAAAGCTAATCTAGTAATAAATCGGGAAAATAAAATAGGATAACATAAGATTTTTTATAGAAAAATTGTCAGTTATGAATAAGCTATTGCTGAAAAGAAAATCTTACAGTAAAAAGCAGACTTAACTCCATTATACATTCTCTACCAGTCAACCTTAAGGCAAAGCACAGATATTGCGGGAGGATTGATAAAATGTTGATTGTTGAAGCCAGGGATCGGAAACCGGTATTTTTTGTATGGGAACGAAAACGGTATTTTTTCGTTCTTTGTTAATCATTTCATTTCTAATCGGGCAATCTAATAATACGAAGTCGTTATCTAAAAACACAACCAAGTCCTATATTTGGAGTATAAAATAAACCGAAATATATGTTTCTTTCAAAGTTTTTCCAAAAAACCGGTTCCGATCCCTGGTTGAAGCATTGTGTAAACATATTAAGGCTTTGTCAATGTGATAGAGTACTTAGTTAAAGTTACTGTTATATTGATAATTTAGTAAATAAACAGTGCCGTATTACATGTATCTATAATTTCAAGTCAAGTTTTTAGTTCTAGTATTTATTACATTATTAAAGGTATAAATTGTATTGCTCGAAAAAACTCATTTTACCACTAAGTATTCTCATACAACAAAAATAACATAATGCTTGCGTTTTATAAAGAAACAGACCCCGAGATCCCGAAAAGCGTAAAATCGTCATATAATTATGATATAACTAAACAAAAACCGTTGGATTAAATTAAAGCAAAATAATCTTACATAGTTTAAATTTACAATTAAATACTCACATTCTCCATGTAAAGCTTATAGTGTTGTTGCAATTCATCGTCGATTATTGCTTGGTCTTCCCGTTTTACGAAATCCATGCCTTGTTGCCGAGAAACAAAGGGAACTGTGATAAAAAACTGTTTTTTTTCCTAACGAACAAAAACTAACCTCTCCAGCATTGAATTACAAGTTCAAGACTTTACAAATTCTTTGTATACCAGGAATGATTTAAGCAAAAACATAATATCAAAACACGTTATTTGGAAGGGTGTTTGCAATTGAAAACAGTGATTTTATAAATTCATTGTTGAATAAAAAAATTACAGAGTGAAAGAAAGGAAGCAGCACATAGACAATATAGATTTTGTATCAACGAACATCTGTCGGGACTCGGGCTTGGCTATTTTGTGTTGCCAAACCGTTAACTGTAATTTTTCAAGGTCTGTCAGAAATATTAACGAACATTAGTACATTAACGTTCTAATATAAATATCATAATTTTTAAACAACTTAGATTAAGCGCATTCGTTATTTTATGATCAAGATTGAGTGTTTATTCAGCTGCACCATTACAATTTTTTTCATCGTTTGCACTTAAAATAATATTAAAATTTCTAAATAAGAGAAATTTGTTTCATCTGTCAACACTTATCATAGACGAGGAGTGGTATCGTTCAGAAACAGCCAAACTGACTGAAGACTTGAAAAATAATGAAGAAAATATAGCTTGTGGCTTTGAATTTATAACGTCTATTAATTTACTGAATATATTATTTCATATGCGGTAAAACTATCTAGTTTATATATTAAGTCAAGGTCAAGGTTGTTCGGTGACAATTTGATTGCATAAGTTGCATAACATAATCGCCAAAGCCCCACCGGCATATTTTTGTTTTGACCTTTAAAAAGTTACAGCTGTCAAATTTTAATGCATTCGGCCATAGAACGTAGTGATTATATGCTCTTTGCATTCGGCCCGGAAAGTTCTTTTGCATACATCACCGGTTTTAATAAAGTTATTGGAAAATAAGCCGGCAACTGTTATTTCAGGTAGATTTAGAATCTTCGAGAAAAGGTAGAGTATATTCCTTGTAGATTAATCTTTAAAACAGTCGTGTTTTCTCGTGATTCTTTCTCACACCGCCTACCGGTAACAATAGAATTAATTCACCAATTATTATTCAAGATGTCCTTTATTTATTCATTAGTTGATTATCTTACTGCTATAATTGCATATAGAGTTAAATATTGCAATCATTGGCCACAATCAGTAGTAGAAAAATCGAATAGTTGAACTAAGTATCTGATAATCTGAACACATCTTTACTTTTAAGAAAATACGATTTTGTGATATCATTGGAACATCTTACCTGCTTTGCTATTTCTGCTGTTGATATTTTAATAATTGCACTCATGATGTAACCAATTGAAAACTAATTGGAACACAATACTATCTGCTTTTAATTTTAGTAAATAAAAATAGTGTATAGTAATAGTAATAAATTAGTAATCTAGTAGGTAGTAATAGCCCTATAGCATAAGCACTTCTCAAAAAAAAATACAGAAATCAACACAGTAATGTCTGACTAGGGCATCTTGTGATAGTTTTTCCTATAATATCTATTTAAAAGGATTTGAGTAACAGTAAACGTTAGTACGGGTACTTTTTACATTGTTAACTATTAAGCGGGGCCACACAGAATGAGCTGCCTCAAGAGAAAATTGCCACACAAAGCTGCTCTTCTTGTCATGAAGTCATGGCTAAGGGACGTGATGACTGTGGACACTTCACCAGTGCTCTCCAAGCTGCTGTATCTTGGACCCAGTGCATGCTAGCCTGCATTGTTTTTTTTGTTGACATTATTCTGTCTATACGCTTCCTTTAGGACAATTTGGGACGTATAAGTAGCGGGGGCCAACTGGATATGGCTGGCCCAAGACCTCATCAAATGGAGACAGCTGGAAGAAACCTACACCTCCAATGAGGGTTCTGGTGTAACCTAGGTTTAAGAAACTTTTTAAATAACATGTTAGATAAGTAGTTTACCAGAAATAAATGGCTTTTTATTTATTTTACGCTTCCTTGGCATGCGGCCAGTGATTATGAGCTTTTCCAAACTATGCAAGTTACACACATTGGGTGCAAACAGTGGAGAGCCTCGTTTTAATGTTCAAAGCAGCTCAGTCTGTGTATAGTCTGAGGCTATGGAGCCAAGGCACATCTCCACTTACCGAACTGGTTTGTGCGGCAATTTCCTAGTAAACGGTATGTTTTAAGAAATAGGGCCCTGGTCTGAACCGTCATGATTAGAGAAAAGTTTTATATTGACTCCCTACCCATGATCTCATGACCTGAAAACATGTTTCTGCAGGCTCTCCAGCAACATGTCAAAGACAGCTCTAGTGATCCTGGCGCAGGGGGCCGAGGAGATGGAAACAGTAATCACAGTTGACATGCTCAGGAGAGGCGGTGTAAGTAATTCAAGTCATATTTATTTAAAAAACCGACCAAGTTCGAGTTGGACTCGCGCACGAAGGGTTCCGTATCGTCTATAAAAACGGCAAAAAAAAATACGTTTGTTGTATGGGAGGCCCCTTATATATTTATTTTATTCTATTTTTTAGAATTTGTTGTTATAGCGGCAACAAAAATAAATCATCTGTGAAAATTTTAACTGTCTAACTATCACGGTTCATGAGATACAGCCTGGTGACAGACGGACGGACGGACAGCGGAGACTTAGTAATAGGGTCCCATTTTACCCATTGGGTACGGAACCCTAAAAAACACTTATTGGCGTTCCAACCAATTTTACGAAATTAACCAACACACAGCCCTCTTCATTTTCAAACTACCTCTGCTCGCCCATTTGTTTATATTTCTATGCAGGGGAGTTATCTCTGCAGCTGACTGTACTGCCTCCCCAGTTTTATTAAATGTTATTTAATATCCCGAGCTAGAATACTAAAATATTACTACTATTAAAACGGGAATAAATACGTATACTCGTTCTACTAGTTCTCGACACTAGACAATTCCTGGGAATTTCAGAACCGGGATTTCCCGGGAGCATGCCCAACTCGCACTAGATCAAGTTAATTGTTTAAAGAATAATTAAAGCTTAAAATAAATCACATATAAAACCGCAGTTATCTGTAATTTCAGGTGACTGTCACGTTAGCGGGTCTCGACGGAAGCGCCCCAGTGCTGTGCTCTCGCCAAGTGACCCTGGTCCCCGATAAGGCCTTAGCTGATGCTCTGGCTGACACTCCTCAATATGACGCGGTATGTTAATATAGGTGACCGTCACGATAGCGGGTCTCAACGGAAGCGCCCCAGAGCTGTGCTCTCGCCAAGTGACCCTGGTCCCCAAAAAGGCCTTAGCTGATGCTCTGGCTGACACTCCTCAATATGACGCGGTATGTTAATATAGGTGACCGTCACGATAGCGAGTCTCGACGGAAGCGCCCCAGTGCTGTGCTCTCGCCAAGTGACCCTGGTCCCCGATAACCCTCGATGACCCTCCTCAGTATGATGCTGTATGATTATACCTATCTTTCTTTTGACACAAAATATAAAACATTAATACAATTGTTGTATTTAAAAAATCAAAAGTAAATTAATTATTTGTATGCGGAAGATATTTGAGCACATAATTTTGAAGCAATTGAGAATAATAAGTTAAAACAATCAATTTACAAAATTTACTGTTCTTAGGAAATAATACTTGTATGTATACATATAAGTTGGTTTATAATGCAATACCATCAAGCTGATATGATGATGGACACAGGAGGTGGCCATAGGAAGGCTGGGAAAACAACGCGACATAATCGTGTTTGAGTTCGTTAGAACTGTCTCGATTAGAGAGATTAGTTGCTTGTTGAAAGAAAAGTACAGTCAGTGAACCTTATTAACAGTTACATTCCTGAATTTGCAGGTAATTCTTCCCGGAGGTCTCGAGGGCTCGGATCGTCTATCTAAGTCGTCCGTCGTAGGAACCCTGCTCAAGGAACACGAGAAAACTGGAAAAATCGTCGCTGCTATCTGCGCTGGTAAAAATTAATGAAAGAAATTAGCTGCTTTTTAATTTCAAAACAAAAGAGGTTTTACCATATTTCCTTAACAATGATCTCAAGTTCAACTGCCAATTTTTCTTGCATAGTGGGCTTTAAGATGTTAAAACAAGTAAATTTACTTTGAGAAAATAAAAAAATCTTTAACCCGAAATATCCCTTTACAGCTCCTACTGCATTCGTAGCGCACGGCATCGGCCACGGCAAGCGCGTCACGTCATACCCCACCACCAAAGATAAGATTACCAGCGACTACACCTATGTGGAGGGTGAGAGGGTGGTGGTTGATGGCAACGTTGTTACTAGCAGGGTAAGTAAAGAATCTATTGTTATTATCATATTTAAGCTCCTATTGTATCGAACACGGCAAGCGCGTCACGACATACCCTATGTGGAAGGGGAGAGGGTAGTTGTCGATGGCAACGTGGTTACTAGCAGGGTAAGTTTTATAAACATAGGAAATTAATGGCTCTGTGAGCCTGAGACCTCGCCAACCCCTCATGGGCCGCCAAAAATTTTTTCGAAATAAATAATAATTTGGCTCCAGAATCTAAAATTTTATAACACGTTGCCACTGATAGAGGCTCTCAAACCTCAAACCACCATACACACCATAGATATTAGGATCGTATAGATGTGCCAAACCGCGTGCGCCCGCGAGGGACAGAACATACTCAATGCGGCGAAATTAAAAACACGTTTTAACATTCCTGACAACATACCGAAAACAACCTACGTCATTCGGTCGGGTTATTTGTTGCCCACCATAAACCATACTCAAATTTACGGTGGGGAATTAAAAAATGAAACTGACAAGGACAAATAATAATAGCGCTTTCTCTGCTACGCCTACTGAAAGATATATAAGACTATCCCGTTCGGTCATTTCCTCCTACCGCTTACGCCTGATCCAGTTATAGACACAGTAAGAATCATGTGTCACTTCATATCGTTACTATAGTTCGTGTCATCCACGATGACGCGCATATTTGTCAAATCTAACCTTTAATAATATGACAATACGAGTCAAGGCATGTGTAGATGACAGAATCTGAAAAAGAAACTTAAAACTAATACTTACCTATACTTATATCTATATATACCTTTTTTACTTACCTATTTTGTATGATGATGTACTTCTTATATAAATAAATCTATACTTACGCATTGAATAGTGAGCACGAGCGACATGCAACGTTATATATACATACATAGATGCATACGTACCTGTATCGAAGCCAAATCAGTTGCTAACTGACCACTGTCACACACAGACGCCGTCCCTCGCGGCCGCTATAGCTATTTCATTTTCGTATACCTACTTGTTTTTCTCCCGCTACTCTTCTTCCCTGCACCCTATTTCACCATCTATAGTCTACAGCATGCGTCATCGTGAATGACACGATCTATAGCAGGGTTAATAAAATAGACACAATTAACTGATAGCTTTGGGAGGTGGAGATCTCGAAAACTTCCATGGATCCTTAGAATACATTTACAAGTGGAAAAATTACTGCCTTGGGTGAGACTAAACTCACGGCCACCTTCGCCATAGATTCGCCATAAAATATCAGTATCAAATATCAAACATTTATTTAGCAAATAGGCCACAGGGGCACTTTTACATGTCCATTTTTACAAACAATAAAAATTAAAAAAAAAAAAACAATTACAAATATGGAATCGATAAAATATGGAGTGTGGAATTAAGAGGAGTGGCATCTCTTATGGTAGAACTGTTGCAAAAGTGTCCAGCTGTCAGCTATAAAAAATAATAGTTCTAAATCTCTCCATAGTAGCGCTAGAGTAGCTAAGAACCAAGGCGTCATTGACGGAGTGAATTGCTCTGTCGATGATTTGAATTTTTGTTCAAGTACTCTAGGTATTGTAGCGCCACCTATTTAAAGTTTATTGATGACACTTTTTGGTACATGGAGATTTCGTTCCTTATCTCCACCTTCCGTACGATAAAATAATAAATACTTAATTAGAGTTGTATACTGTCTCTAAATGTCAAATTACACAAAAAAAACTATGATAAAAAAAAAAAACCATAAAATACTAAAATTCTTTAGAGATGTATAAGTCTCTAAGTGTCAGAGATAAATTATAAAAAAAGATATTAAATTATCCTTAGAGATGTAGAGGGTCGCCAAGGCTTGAATTCTTATATAAAAAAAAAAACTGAACCGACAAAATAAATCATAATTATTATTGAAAACTACCTATAGTTCAGAAAATTTCACGAGATTCATAACGTTTGCTCAGAAATGCGACCTGTATGGAACACCCGCATTTTTGTCCTAGCTGAAACAATTCGCTCGTGCTTCGCGCTCGCTCGGTCAGTAATCATGTGTTGATTCATTTCATACCCCACAGCTATGTGGAAGGGGATGAAGTAATTGATGGCAACGTGCTCACTAACAGTGCTTCGGGGAATGTGATTTGGGATTATGTCATTAACATAACATTTTCCAAATTGAATAAACAATGCGGTATATTATTCAAAAAGACCTTGGCCCCGGCCAGACAGCACTGTATTAAGTATATAACTAGGTACTAATTAACGATTTTCTCCTTTTAGGGTCCTGGAACAGCGTACTGGTTCGGCCTGTCGCTCATCGAGCTGCTGGTCGGCAAAGAAAAGGCGGACCAAGTGGAAAAAGGCATGGTCATTAGCGCGTACTAAAAGCATAATATATTTATGGAAAGCCGCGTTTTCACTTAGTGTCAAACAGTTGAGCGAGCATTCGTTCGTTCGGTAAATGAAACAGTTGAGCGAGCAATCGTTCGTTCGGTAAATGAAACAGTTGAGCGAGCAATCGTTCGTTCGGTAAATGAAACACTTGCTCCAATATTGCATTTCATATTTTAATAATTGTGTTTTGTTGTGAACAATAGTTTGTTCAGAACGCTAAGTGAAAACGCGACATGGAACTGATTGAGTTATTTTAAGGGGCTCCCCGCGGTTTTCATAGATTTTTGTCAAGTTTTGAGCCGTTACTCCTATTTTTGCACTACAGATAGAATTATAAGAGAAACGGCTATCGGTTCTTCAATCTGTTATCTCCATTCTGGTTTGCCGGATTTTGAAAGAAATGAATAAATATTTTTTTATGATTTTTTTAAACATTGTCTATAAAACATTCTTTTGATACTCTATTGCTGTGAAGGACCTTACATATACAAAATCTACATATGTGTGTTCGTCTTTGACGTCTCTTAAAACTGGTCAGAGATTTTAATTTTAAAATTTATGGCCAGAAAACTAGTTTTTTGGCCAAATATCTAGAAGACAATGAACTTTGAAGTAAATATGGGATACTATGTTACTTAAAGCCGTTGCTGTTAATATGATAAGCTACAAAAAACATTAGAAAAGTTAGGCATTCAGATGAAAGGTTATTTGCGCCAGATAGTCCCTTATCTTTTTTTTTTCAAACTTTTTACAACTGTTTATGATTTAATTCCACCATTCGTTTCTTCTTAAAATACAAGTAGTATTAACGTCTAACGGCTGCGGCGGTCACCAGAAACTTGCCAAGGACGCCAACGACGGCCACAGCCGACACTTCGCCAATGCAATAGGAACTTACGCGGAACCTCGTAAAGTTCAATTTCGCTAAAATAATCGCGATCGCCTGGCGTCCGGGACAGGGCATATTCCGCCGTCTGGCGTTCTTTTCATAGGGTTAGTCACTAATGCCACTATCTGTAAGTGTTATTCGAATAAATATTTGTAATGAACCATTTTGTTTAATTTTAATCATAATTATACTACCTAACAGATTTCTAAAAGGGGAAGTTATAAGTTCATCACACGTGCTAAACGGTGTTATTGTATGCCAGCCTACTGAGATGTAATGAGTCTCCTATATATATATACCTATAAACACACGCCCACTACCTTAGCCTAGCTTAGATCTAGCTAAATTTAATAACATTCCATAATACGATTTTATAAAATGTATTTTGTAGAAATGTATTTTTAAGCTTGAAGTAATACTAAATACATGTGAGTATAGTATTTGAAATACAAAATACGTATTTGTATTTCAAATACATGTAATTGAAATACTGCCCAACCCTGAGCCTTGCCTGGGTTCGAATCCCGGTTAGCGCATTTATTTGTGTGATGAGCATTGTTCCAGAGTCGTGGGTGTTTTATCGTTGTCTGAGTACCCACAACACAAGCCTTCTTGAGCTTACCGTGGGACTTGTCAATTTGTGTAAGAATGTCCCTATAATATTTTACATATTGCTATTGAAAAAAAGGCATTGAAAATTGCAGAAATAAAAACAAAACAGTTCGTAAGATATGTGACCACATTTAATCTCTCCGTGACTTAATACTTATTAAATTACATCTATCAATTTAACACTTATACAAAAAATCTACAAGTAATATTCGATAGATTGACTTTAAAAATACATACATATTTACATTTCATAAAAAAACGAGATAAATCCTTAGCAAAAAACAGTAATATTGGTATTTTCAATTACCTTGAAAAAAAAAAATACAAAAATAACTTTAGAATCGAAATCAGTGTTTTTCATTCTAAATATTACATTAAAAGTTCGATTGTCCCAAATTGCAAAATGCAGGATAATTCCTAACACAAAAAAAGGCCCAAACCTTAAGAGTGGGGCCACACTGGTGCGTTGCGTTGCGTTGCATCGCGTTCTCGGGTTATTTCGTCGCTGAGTCGTTTTACATATTTTTGATATGAAATGCCACATGAAAGCGTTCAACGCACCAGTGCGGCCTCACTCTAAGAATTAAACATGTGATTGGGGGGACATTTGAGCTAGGTACTATGTTTAGTTACTTTTACTTTCAGATACAGAGGTATCTTTAGATATGTAAATAAAAGTAAACAAAATCTTCCCTCAAATGGCTCCTTAACCTTTCATATGTGCCTGTCAAAAATTTGCCATTTATTTAGCAACCATGACATCTGCATGTTTAAGTTGAATTTGGTTGTATATATATGGAGCAGAGCTCCTAAGCATACCAAAGGTTAAGCCAATCCACTTCTATTTCAAATTCCCTTTGCCGCCATACATGAAGCGGGGACAAATAAGAATGAAGTATATGAAGCGCCTATTCCCATCTGTGCCCGGCGGGACAAATGGGAAAACACCGTATCGTCTACATGGTAGCGCTACAAGGGTAGCTTAGCAGTGAATGGATTGAGGCTAGTACACATCAGGCGAAAAACCCGACTATAGCTTGATGCGTAGACAACCGCGTGCACACGGTTGTAATGTATGGAATTATATGGTCAATACCACATTGCTTTCGTTGCGTGATTATTGTTGCGTAGCCAACCACGTGCACACGGTTGTAATGTATGGAATTATATGTGCAATGTCACATTGCTTTCGTTCCGTGATTGAAAAAAGATCCATCATTACAAATGTCTTAAAGCTATGTTTTTTATAAGGATTCAACGAAAAATAAAAAATATATTCCAATATACATAAAAATACTAAACAACATCTACTAAAAAACTTATATGTAGACCGTATTTTCTTAGAAATAAGTTCAGATTTACTAGATTTTTAACTACAACATTGATAACTATGCTTCTAAAACGATTTTATTTTACATTTAATACTAGTTAGTAATTTTATAGTTATAACTGTTATAAGTTAAAATTATGTAAAATGTGTTTTTACAAGTATATCCAAGGTATTCATTAACTTATCAGATCTAATGGATATAACGTGTATATCCATTAACCTGTCCCCTACCAAGCTGTCAAATCACCCCTCTATCTACCCAGGCCGGAGATTACCGGCCAATTGTTTGTTGCCCCCGTCTCCCGCTTTCCACCCGCACGGGCCGCCCCAGATTTGTTACGACGGTTTTATACATTATATATATATATCAGAGCCGGGCACCGTTAATCAAAAAGTTAACTTCGTTAATCGCAGCTGTGTATCTTATATGGCAACTGCTCAGGTTGCCGCGATCGACTCTTGTCATACTCTCGTAATAACAAAATTAATACGGCGCACGGGGTAAGCAATATAAGACTCTTAGTCAGTAGGACGTACGACGATTCGCGCTATGTCAAGTTGCACTGCATGCAAACCTAACGCAAATTAGTCGGAACGTAATCGGCGCGGCGCGGCAGCGCGCGGCCTTGGTGTGAGTAGGTACTTAGGTATTAACGATTAACGGACTTAAGGAAAGTTAACGGAAGTTAACAAATATGTTACAGGTTTATAGTTAACTTAAAATTAACTATTAACGGACTTCTGCCCAGCTATAATATATATATATATAGTGTCCCGGTTTAGTATTCCCGAAAAATCATAATAAAAAATACACATCAAATATAAACAGGCGGTCTTATCACTTACAATAAATCTATCACATGTAATATAGAAGAAAATTCAAAGATCTGATGTCTGGTGTAGGGGGCGTCTTTTAATTACGTGAGGTGCTCGGGTTGAGTTATGCCGAATATCATCAAATATCACGTGGGGGAGTCTTGGCAAATATTAAGTAATTTTTTTCCTTAAAAAATCTAAATGCGTGGAAATAATAAAATAAAATGTTTCTAGCCTAAATGATATCGAAATTTTACAGAACTCTCCAAATAGTAGTAAATAAAGATAAATTGTTTTTCCAACGCATTTATACTTAAAATACAAATATTGAAAGATCCCTAGTGGAATGACGTGAGATCTTTCAATATTTGTGGGGAGTATTTGAAATTATATCAAATGTTATATCGAAAGAAAATATCTATTTTTATACCGGTCATTATACACCAATACAGATCAAAAACCCTCAAAAACACTTCACACGTGTCAAACACAAAAGCTGTCACTCGAAACACCGAAGTGTCAAAACTGAAATTGAACTTTATGCATATGCACGAATGTCAATGTTGCTCTATGGTCTGTGACGGATTAATCCGTCTTCGGCGTTGGACCTACGGTGCGGATATATCCGTCATTGGCGTTAAAAAGGTTAAACGTGAGCGTAGTTGCTCTAAGGAGGGACGCGTATTTTAAAAATGGTTTAACTCTATAACTGTTTAATGACAATAATAACCATACATCCAAGTTTTGGGCGCTGAAATATTTGACACTAACCTAAAATAGGTAAAAACTGAAAAACAAGAAACTATTTTACAAGCTTTTATTTAACCTGCAATGTACCTATGTGTTTGTTCTGGTCAAATCTTGCAAGTTAAATTTGATCTACTTCCTAATTGAGAGATTGACAACGCAATCAAATTGAGTTTGGGGTTGTTAGAATTGTCTCGATGAGTATTAGTTGCCTGTGGATGGAAAAGTACAGTCAGCGATAAACGCTTATATCAAAACTGCTATTTTTGCCAAAAACTTATAACATTTCAAGTACATTTGGAGCTTACTACCTATTTTTAATTCATAGTTTGGTAATTATTTTATAAAAAGTTATAAATACACAAAATCCGATCCGATCCGATGTATGTTATTGTAATACACTCCTGATAGAAATTGACGTTGTTTCAACATTTCAATAGAAACTTCTATGAGCGCTTGAGAATGTTTTATTGATTCATTAAACCTTAAACTTTAAATAAATCTATTATATTTTTTTACCTTATATACATTCTTCCATTATGGATAATACCTACCTACCGATTAGCCTATTAATTAGGTAAAGTACGCGTAACGCACTAAAATACTTTACGAAATTCGATACTGTATTTATGAAAATTACTCTCTTAAGTTTAGGCTTTCATATATAGATCGTGTCATTCACGATGACGTGTATCGTCATGTTATTAAAGGTTAGATTTGACAAATCTACGCGTCATCGTGAATGACACGAATTATAAAATATCTGAGATACTTAACACATTATACAAGACGTCACACATAACAATATTCTGATTTCGGCCCCAAACAATACAAAGTGCTCGGGAAGATGAACCGGCACAAAACTGGATGTTAACTGACTGTCGACCTTATTGCAAATAAATAAGGTCTATTATGGTCAGCCATTTTAGCACGAAAATCTCGAACACGACTACCATGAAGCATGAAGCTGCTATTTTAAAATACAGCCATTTTATAGTATTTTATGCAACAGTTGTATAAGAAGGGTCAAAAAAGGCGAGTGGCGTGAGTTACAATGTGAGCCGGAGCCGAAGGCGTAGGCGAACATTGTAAAGGAATACGCCACGAGCATTTTTTGACCTACTTATACAACGTTGCATACAATATTTTTCCTACGAGTCAACAAAAATAAATCTTAATTTAGGTAAACAAAGCAAAAGTATATAGCCAAGACGCGCGAGCATACCTTGTTACGCGCCCGGCCCGACGTGGCCGCGGCCGGCCGGTCGGCGACACCTCCTCGTAACTCATGAGGCCCTGGTACTTGCTACTTGCTAAATTAAATTTTTGGACAGTTTTTTCTCAATTTTGGCCACCGTAGCCTACGGAGACTAACAAGCAACGCTAAGCGGTCTTCGTAGTCTATGGGTGTTGCTATATTACGGGTGTCACATGCGTGTTTCTGACTTATGAAGTAATTATTTTTACTATGCAACCAAATGAATATTTTGTAAGTTGGCAGCAATGCACTTAGTTTAAAACTGTATTCGTTTTGGTTTTGTTAGGTTGGTAGCCATTAATCGCAGTAACGTTATAGCGATTAAAAGCACAAGAGCTTTTATGAGGAATAGACAATATAGACTTTTCTTTAAACTTTTATGTATGTTCTTATATTCGTGTTAATGAATGCATAAATGACAGATAATAGTAGAGGAGTAGGAAAAAGTGTAAATGTTTGTGTTTTCCCTTAGTTATGTAGATGATTTTTACCTTATTTCTCCCCTATCCCTCTCTTCCTTATGGGTCTTCCCTATATGTTTCTGCAGCTCCTTCAGCGCGGTGTACTGGCGCGGGCACAGCGCGCACTTGTGCGGGAAGGCGGAGGCGTCGCCGTGCGCGCGCGCGGCGTGGCGCGAGAGGGTGGTGGACGAGGCGAAGCTGCGGTGGCACGTTTCGCAGGTGTAGGGTTTTGAGGTGCTGTGGGACTGAAAATAAAAGGGTTCACTTTTAAAAACAATAACTTTGGACTCTAATATTAAAATAAAACTCCATCGCTCGAAACTATGCCGCCATACCTTAGCCTAATATGGTACATTAGATGGCGCCACTTTTTGATATTTAACATTTTTTTTTTTACAACAAAAATTACACAGCATTACAGTATGTACTAATGCACTGCGAAATTTAGGACAGAAAGTATACAAATGCATACACATCAGGTACAGAATACAATCTGGGACTAGGTAGGTCAATATTATTTTTAAGTTATATATCAGTACACAAATAGAAGGGTATTGATCATTATATTGTGTTATACATGAAAAAGAGAATAACAAAACACAAGGGAACCTTAATAACTAACTGAGGACGGACGGTCGTCCATTGCCTCACAATGGTTTTTGCATTGCTCACAAATTTGCTTCCAACTACTGGCATTTAACACATATCAGTGTTAGAATAAGGATCAAAGTCAAATGACGTTCTAAAAAATTAAATCATGTTTCGAAAGATGGCAGTAAATTTACTGTGGCTACGTTTTCTTTGACAATCCAACTCTATTTCAATTTCTTTTTGGTATTAACAACTTTTAGGTGTCGGTTTAAGAGTTTATTCCGAATATCATTTACAAATATCGCAGCTGTATGGTTGCTTGTTGCTCGTATAAAATAAATTTGTACTTACAACTTTAAGGTGCCGCTTGAGACTAGAATTGGTTCCGAAGCTGGTCTTGCAGATGTCGCAGGTGAATGGTCGTTCGTTGCGATGTGTACGTTCGTGGACCTGTCGTATAACAGAAAAAGCAAATGTAAATTAACAATTTCAAGTGTCTCTACCCCGGCGTTTTTATCCTCCGTCCATAGCTCAGCAACTCTTGTAGGTAAAATCCTAAGGGCCTGTCCTTCAAACTACGAGATTGCTGGCTTAACGGACTCTAAAAACGCCTGGTCCATTGTCTGCCCGGGTAAGGATTTCCCCGAAAATCTAAATTCGCAAAGGACCTGGGATGACATACAATGTAAAATCATTTACGACTCTCTCTTAAGCCGCAGTACAGGTTCAGCACGCGCCAGACTATTAGCAGCAGGTGCTAGGGAATCCGGCGCCTGGCTACACGCCTTCCCGTCGGTACATACAGGTACTTTCCTGGAACCGCACACTCTGCGCGTTGCTGCCTGCCTGCGACTCGGCGTCCGGGTCTGTGCCCCACATAGGTGCCCCTGCGGCACTAACGTCGACGTCCTTGGACACCACGGGCTCTCCTGCCAAAGGAGCGCCGGCCGCTTCTCCCGACACGCCGCGCTCAACGATATTCTCCGCCGGTCTCTCGCCAGCGTCAACGTGCCAGCTCTACTTGAGCCCGCCGGCATTTTAAGAGACGATGGTAAGAGACCGGACGGAATGACACTAATTCCGTGGAAGATGGGACGGGTGCTGGTATGGGACGCCACTTGTGTAGACACCCTAGCCCCGTCTCATCTCCACGGCACATCTGCTAAGGTCGGCGCGGCGGCAGAAGCAGCCGAAAATTTAAAAATGACCAAATATAGGGGTCTCGGCGCCGAATACAATTTCATACCTTTTGGCGTCGAGACCCTTGGCCCGTGGGGTCCAAGTGCCCTTAAGCTCTTTAAGGACCTTTCAAAAAGGTTAGCAGAGGTCACCGGCGACCGCAGAGCTGGCAGCTTCCTCGCTCAAAGAATTAGTCTTGCAATACAGCGAGGAAATGCTGCCAGTATCTACGGCACCATGCCGCAGGGGGATATTTTTTAGTATTTTATTTTAAGTTTAGTATTATTTATTTTTAGATTTAGGTTTTAAGTTTTATAGTGTATTCTACAAATTGTATAGTCAAAACAAAATAATTATAATAAATGGTTGTAAGTTTTTTATAGTTAAAAGTGGAATTCATAAAAAAAAAATAATAATAACAATAACGCTTGTGAACCGAATTTATAGCATTAAATAAATAAATAAAATTCGTTTATTTCAGTCCATAAACATCTTACAGTTAAAACTACAAATAAAATAAAATAAAATTAAAATCACAATTACAAATTAGATCACAAATAAATACTATTTATTATACACAATTTATTTATATCACACAAATACCCATTAATAATCAATATCATAAATAACATTTACAGTACATATGGGGCTACTTTATAGCACTAGTGCGAGAAGTAGCATATTACGTTACTGTGTCGAACATTTAAAGGGCCATATGTACTGTAAAACGTTGTACGATACATGTGCGAATAGGTAATTCGCAACTCGTGTCGATTTAAAACACTCCCTTTGGTCGTGTTTTAATTTATCGCCACTCGTTTCGAATTTCCTATTTTTCGCACTTGTATCGTAATGTACTATTTTATTAAGTTGGATCATGCAACAATGATTCATATATGCGCAGTCGAACCTGCTCGCAATCATTGTCAGAATGCTGTTGGGGCTGCCCCTCCCCGGCGCACCAGGGAGGCGCATGGTGGCAGGGAAGCTGTCTACCCTGGCTGTACTCCTGACGCGCTGCAGTATCGGGGCAACCTCATCAGCACTCTGAACGCATCCTTATATTGGATTCGCAGAGCATTGTACTGTTTCTGGGTATAATCACTCCACAGGCTGCTGGTATAAAAGGCTGAGTCATTGCTTTCAACTATATGTTTTCCGTCAGTCACAGAATACGCGCTTCACCCAGCCCCGAACGGAATTATCTAACCGCAGCGTCAGATCAACTGAAGATTGACAAAATCTAATTTCGATTGTCAACTCAGTAGATAGTTTAAAATGAGTATCTAGATCTAGATGTATCTACCTATAAATTTCAGTAAATAATAACTTTTTCTTCTGCATATAAGGTCCCTTTTTAGGGTTCCGTAGTCAACTAGGAACCCTTATAGTTTCGCCATGTCCGTCTGTCTGTCCGAGGCTTTGCTCCGTGGTCGTTAGTGCTAGAAAGCTGAAACTCGGGATGGATATATAAATCAATAAAGCCGACAAAGTCGTACAATAAAATCTAAAAATTAATTTTTTTGAGGGTACCTCCCCTACACGTAAAGTGGGGGTGAATTTTTTTTTGCTTCAACCCTACAGTGTGGGGTATCGTTGGAAAGGTCTTTCAAAACTAATAGGGGTCTTCAACAAACATTTTTTGATAAAGTGAATATATTCGGAGATAATCGCTCCGAAAGAAAAAAAAATTGTGTCCCCCCCCCTCTAACTTTTGAACCATAGGTCCAAAAATAATGAAAAAAATCGTGGAAGTAGAGCTTAAGAAAGACATTAAATGAAAACTATAGCGGACATGGTCAGTTTAGCTGTTTTTGAGTTATCGCAAAAAGTTCCCCCTTCATAGTAAAAAGACTTACTTTACCTAATTAGGTACTGATTATATTAAAAATATTAAATTAAATATTAAATAATGCAAATTTGCCTATTTGTTTAACTCGCGTGAAAGGTACCGTTTCATCCCTTGGTTAACAATTTACTATACTTTAAGCTCCAGTTTAGCTTATTGTGACGAAAGAGTAACTACGGAACCCTACACTGAGCGTGGCCCGACATGCTCTTGGCCGGTTTTTATTACCTGCAAGTTGTAGCTCTCGAAGAACCCTTTCCCGCAGTAAGTGCACCTGAACGTGGCGCCCCTGGCGGCCCGCTCGTGGCATTTCATGTGCATCTTCAGTAACGCTTGCGAACCGAATTTCTTGGAGCACTGTTCGCAGCTGTGGGTTTTTTCCTGCAAAAAAAATGTAGCAATACATCGTGTTTTTTTATTAACTCCATTAATTGGGCGTTTCTCTTATCCCACGCTCAACGAGAGTGGGAGGGGGTTAGGGTCGGCAACGCGCATGTAACTCCTCTGGAGTTGCAGGCGTACATAGGCTACGGATACTGCTTACCATCAGGCAGGCCGTATGCTAGTTTGCCACCGACGTAGTATTAAAAAAGAAAAAAATGTTACAGCCAGAGAGTGAGCGTATTTGAACCGCTTGGAGCAGTCAGCTTGGCTCTCTGTACCTACTTAATTTATATATCAAGTAATGGTCTATCTAATATACATACTTACCAGATGGGTGTCCTTGTGTTTGGCCATGCAATGAGCGTATTTATTTGTTTTTTTTTTCACTTACAAGATGTGTGTCCCTGTGTTTGGCCAGAGAGTGAGCGTATTTGAACCGCTTGGAGCAGTCGGCTTGGCTCTCTGTACCTACTTAATTTATATATCAAGTAATGGTCTATCTAATATACATACTTACCAGATGGGTGTCCTTGTGTTTGGCCATGCAATGAGCGTATTTATTTGTTTTTTTTTTTTTCACTTACAAGATGTGTGTCCCTGTGTTTGGCCAGAGAGTGAGCGTATTTGAACCGCTTGGAGCAGTCGGCTTGGCTCTCTGTACCTACTTAATTTATATATCAAGTAATGGTCTATCTAATATACATACTTACCAGATGGGTGTCCTTGTGTTTGGCCATGCAATGAGCGTATTTATTTGTTTTTTTTTTTCACTTACAAGATGTGTGTCCCTGTGTTTGGCCAGAGAGTGAGCGTATTTGAACCGCTTGGAGCAGTCGGCTTGGCTCTCTGTACCTACTTAATTTATATATCAAGTAATGGTCTATCTAATATACATACTTACCAGATGGGTGTCCTTGTGTTTGGCCATGCAATGAGCGTATTTATTTGTTTTTTTTTTCACTTACAAGATGTGTGTCCTTGTGTTTGGCCAGAGAGTGAGCGTATTTGAACCGCTTGGAGCAGTCGGCTTGGCTCTCTGTACCTACTTAATTTATATATCAAGTAATGGTCTATCTAATATACATACTTACCAGATGGGTGTCCTTGTGTTTGGCCATGCAATGAGCGTATTTATTTGTTTTTTTTTTTCACTTACAAGATGTGTGTCCCTGTGTTTGGCCAGAGAGTGGGCGTATTTGAACCGCTTGGAGCAGTCGGCTTGGCTCTCTGTACCTACTTACTTTATATATCAAGTAACGTTGGTCTATCTAATATACATACTTACCAGATGGGTGTCCTTGTGTTTGGCCAGAGAGTGAGCGTATTTGAACCGCTTGGGGCAGTCGGGGCAGCAGTAGCCGGGCGCGGCGCCGGCCGCGTGCGCCGCCATGTGCGCCCGCAGCGCCATCCAGCCCGTCACGGACGCCTTGCAGATCTTGCACTCGCGGACGCGGGTTGGGTGGTACCTAAGACGGATATTTGTGAGATGTATGATAAGTAACTGGTCTGGTCCTAACTCTCTCACATACACACACAATCACACATACATATACACACACACACACACACACACACACACACACATACACTCACACACCATATAAGTTGCATGTGCGTTTTTTTTAACCTATTAGTTTATTCATAGTTATAGTCATTTATTCATAATAGTATAAATACAAATTGTAATAGTACTAACGTTAACGTTTTACAGTACATATGGCCCTTTAAATGTTCGACACAGTAACGTAATATGCTAATTTTCGCTAGTGTTGAGTTGCTCACTCGTGAGGCACCTCATTTGTACCACTCACTTTGTTAAATTGTCGCAGAACTTCACACCGCATAAATGTCATACATCACTCCTCAATTAATTTTACTCATTTACTCGCGCGCATCACACACAGCTCTTACCACTCAAACACTTCAAATTTAAAAAAAAACTCTCAGCCTTTCAAACTCACTCGCGTTCCTCACAACTCGCAAGAGTCGCGAGGCGCTCGGTGCTCGCCGACATTCAAATGAAGAAATGAGTCATTGACGTCATCGTATTCATCGCTCATACTATCAACTGCCCAACTACAAACCTTATTGCAAGGACAAAAGGTCCACCGAGAAATGCGTTGTGTTTGTACCATTCACTCGCCTCACTGTGACATCCTCTCAAAAATCCTTTCAAAATGAAACAATGAATTGGATTTACCGAAAGAGGGAGTGAGACAGACACGCGCCGTGCTTCAATAACACCTCATCGAAAATACGTTAAAAATGAAACACGAAAGAAAACAAGCGTAAGCGTCCGCAAGCTTACATACATATTACGCCATTTTGATCCTAGCATTGCTAAGTTACTTGTCAAAAGCGAAAAATCTAAGTCATCAAAGAACCTACCGAAGAAAGTTTTTTTTCTCTGTCGCACTTGTAATTTCATACGTAAGTGCGACAGCAAAGCAAAACTTCGTGGTTCGCGGTAGGCCTCCATATTTGTTAGCTATTATTGTACTAACGCGCATACCAGTATAACCTGACCTCAAGACTCATATTGCTGGTGTCATGTATAATCTGAATCAATTAGACTGGACAGTGAAATGGTTACTTGATAAGCGATTGAAATGCCAACCAAGTCTCACTGGGCATTTACGAAGCTTGCTTAAAAACAGTTATCGTTTAAGAGACCAAAATATTATTTAAATTATTGAAATATAATATAGTGGCGTACACAAAATATGATAATTTACATTAGTTTATTAATAAAAAAAGTAAATATAATTTGTATAGGTGAAATAAACATGTACATTTTAACGATTTGAATTTGTAATACTTTTTGTTAACGTGCTTCGTAAACTATTTCGATCATTTATGATTTTGACATATTTATAATACGAGAAACTCGAAAAAGTTGTTCGTAATCTTTAGTTGTGTTTTATAAATAGTGATCAGTGACCATTCTTATAATTATGCCAAAATAACAATATATTAACATTGTTTTCGCGATAAAATATACCTGTGGGTCTTTCGTTGTGTCTTTTGCATACAAAAATCAAGTGTATATTACACGCCGGTGGCATTACCGCGCGAACGTTATTGAGGCTTTCGTTTGTTATCATATTACAATGATATTATTACTGATAAATTATGAGGTGGTAAGTTAGTAATTTCTATATAATAATGGTACAAAAAATATTGGATTTGTTCTCCTTAGTTTGTTAATTGTTTGTTTGGTAGTTTATGGTTAGTATTTATTTCAATATATGAATGTTAAACTTAAAATGATATCAAGTAGCAAAAATTGATACTGAACAATCTAACAATAAAAATAATGAACTGCTAAATTAGAACAAGTTTCATAAAAGCATCAAATTAAGTTGCAATAGGATGTATGTACTTTAACTCCTTAGTTTGATTCTTAAATGTATGTCTTCTGTTGTTAAAGTTCTGTTTTAAACCTCCAGAATTGCACTCCAATTAAATATTTAAAAGGAAGTTTAGCAATGCCTAAATATGTATTTACATTAAATATGGTTTGCTGCCGTTGGAGTTGATGGAATAGTCGATGCTGCAAAACTGCTAGTACCTCTCCTCATTTGAAGTAAGACATTGTAACACCTCATTTTAGAGAATGAGGTACTCATACAAACTCATTTTAAATTGATGTCCTACCCATCACTAATTTTCGCACTGGTGCTATAAAGTATCACCATATGTACTGTTAATTATTTAATGTAATTAATTAGTATTATTTAATGTAGTTAATGGTATTTTGTTAAGTATAAGTATAGCATATTGATCTTAATGTTAAACTTGCTTTGCGCTCCAGGGCCCCAAGATACAGGCTTATCCTAGTTTGGGTTCCACCGGATATTTCTTTTATGGAAAAATTGTTACTGGTAAACAATAAAAAGATTTTGATTTTATTTTTATAGGGACCGTGCGCGTTGGAGATTGACACATCACGCCAAAGCAAGTGCTACCATCTACCATTCTCGTACGTTTTCTTGTGCATAGTAGGTTCTGCCATCTTGTGGGCTGCATTGGAAGCATAAACGTCAAATTTATACCTCACGCCAGAAATCTGACGTCTCCAGTGCTGCCCCCTATGGTTTATGCATGCTCCCTATAAAATTGATAAAAGTTCGGTGTGCTCAATCGAATAAATACTTTCACTTTTAGGGTTCCGTAGTCAACTAGGAACCCTTATAGTTTCGCCATGTCCGTCTGTCTGTCTGTCTGTCTGTCTGTCCGAGGCTTTGCTCCTTGGTCGTTAGTGCTAGAAAGCTGAAATTTGGCATGGATATATAAATCAATAAAGCCGACAAAGTCGTACAATAAAATCTAAATTTTTTTTTTTTTAGGGTACCTCCCCTACACGTAAAGTGGGGGTGAATTTGTTTTTTCGCTTCAACCCTAAAGTGTAGGGTATCGTTGGAAAGGTCTTTCAAAACTAATAAGGGTCTTCAACAAACATTTTTTGATAAAGTGAATATATTCGGAGATAATCGCTCCGAAAGAAAAAATAAATGTGTCCCCCCCCCTCTAACTTTTGAACCATAGGTCAAAAAATATGAAAATAATCGTGGAAGTAGAGCTTAAGAAAGACATTAAATGAAAACTATAGCGGACATGATCAGTTTAGCTGTTTTTGAGTTATCGCAAAAAGTTTTCCCTTCATAGTAAAAAGACTTACTTTAATTAGGTACTGATTATGCAAATTTGCCTATTTGTTTAACTCGCGTGAAAGGTACCGTTTCATCCCTTGGTTAACAATTTACTATACTTTAAGCTCCAGTTTAGCTTATTGTGACGGAAGAGTAACTACGGAACCCTATACTGAGCGTGGCCCGACATGCTCTTGCCCGTTTATTTAGACTTACGAGCGACATAAACCTAGAACATCAATATTGTTATTTAGAACTTTTGCGTTCTGAACACATATACAGCAGCGGCAAAACACAAATCTCTGTTTAGACATTTCGCTGGAACATCAGTTATTTGCGACCACGACCAGTGAAACCTGCGTCGAAACGTCGGAAATAAAGGTATAAAAGAAAATTCTTGATAAACCCAGTTTTAAATATGTTTGAAAAAACACTGAATTTTATAATTTATTTTTATAGTTTATGTTAAAAAATATTTAATTTGATTAAATTACTAGCCGTTTAAAATATTTTCAATCGTGGTTGAACGTCGGATAAGTCTGTGCCTTCGATGCCTATCCACGAATGACAATATGGCGGCCGAATGTTTGAAATGTCACCGTATTTAAGAATGATTTTGCTTAAAATTTAGTGTTTTCTTCGTATGATGAAAAACATTGTGTGTAACTCTGAAGGTAAGAAAATTGCAAACTCGAGTCTTTATTTTATTTATTTTATTTTATTTTATTTATTTTACAACTGTTGACTGTTGTTACAGGTCCCATCCGGTATTTATTCCACAAATTACCCATGACACATAACTTGATATTATCTTCATCACACTTGCTCGAAAAAGATCTTATTTCATGCAGGTGTATTGAAGCACAAATGCCTATATTGTTCCCGCGAGAGTTATGGATTGTGAAAAAAAAGAGCTATAACTCCCTAGGGAGTTAGTTTTTGTTTAAATTATGTCACTTGTTCACAAAAACCAAGAAGCAAAAATTATTTAATTTCATTAATTTAACAGCCATTTAAAATATGTTTACATAATTTTCAATCGTGGCAGAATGTTGAATAGGTCTGCCTTACATGTCAAGAAATTACAAAATGGCGGACGAATATTTGATGTCACCGTATATAAGAATTATTTCGCTTAAAATTTAGTTTTTTCTTTGCAAGTGTGAGGAAAAAATTGTGTGTAACTCCGGGGGTAAGAATATTGCAAACTCGGGTCTTAAATTCCCTCCAGCCTGCGGCTGTCGAGAATTACCACCCTCGTATCCAAAATTTCACTTACCCCTCTCGTTGCACAATGTACTATTTTAAGAGCACTTACTTCTGCCGATGATTTTTGAGGCTGCTTTTAACTGAGAAGACCTTGTCGCAGTCCTTGCACGGATGAACGTTGCCCTCTGCTCCATCTTTAACTTCTTTTGCGTTCAATCTAAAACAATAAGTAGTTATTTGTTTTACAAGGGGGCAAACAATTGTTAATTGGTTTACCAGATGTCACGAGTGTCGCGACTGACGTGTGTGTGACTGAGTGTGTGTGTGTGTGTGTGTGTGTGTGTGTGTGTGTGTGTGTGTGTGTGTGTGTGTGTGTGTGTGTGTGTGTGTGTGTGTGTGGCGAGTGTGTTGGCGAGTGTGGAGATTTCGTGGTAAACTATGTCATAGTTTATCACGAATAAATGCTATGATTTCTGATTTATGACGAAAAATGTATTGCTGAAACAATATACAGCTAATATTACGAGTACAAGCAGGAGTTGAAAATAGAGTTCCGGTTAATCCGGTTATAATATTAGCTGAAAATGGTTGAGCATTAGACTTTTCGTCCGCGACATCTATTATCAGGCAGCAGTACTGATAAATCTGCTACTCGACGCTAGATGTCGACTACGAAAATAATAAGCGTTTTGGTAAGAAAATTGATGTATGGAGTGAGCACTGTATGATTACTTATTTCTCTATGCTCTGGTTTAGCCGTAGTACTTGCCAATTTTGCCATCTTTTCAGCCTACCCGAATTCTTATTCGTATTCACCAAATCCTTCGCAAGCTCGTTCATATGTTGTAAAAGCATTTAAAATTACCTTTCAATAATCCTAGCTTCTCTCTTCATACTCTTCTTCAGCTCCTTTTCTTTCTCCAACCTATGCCGCGTCTCATTGGTCAATCCGAATGTATGCCATTTCGTATGGACCAGGAACCGCTTTGGGTGTCTGAAGAGGAGATTACAGTGGGAGCATTCAAAGTAGGTTTTTGGATTTGGACCTGGAAAAAAATTATTAATAGGAGATTGTACAACAAGGGTATAAAGCGATCTGTGTCGAAAGATGGCAGTAAATTTACTGTGGCTACAAAGTATCGTGCGACTTTCAATTACCAATAAGTTTATCAGAACTTATGGACAATATATCGTTAAATTTGATAAATGAAGGAAGACATCGTGTGGAAACCGGACAAATCCAAAAAAGATCTAGTTAGTTAGACCTGAGTTCTCCATGCAGAGGCGGCGTTAGGCGTGGGCGACGTGGGCCACCGCCTACGGCCTCGCGGTCCGAGGGGCCTCGCGCCTCAAATCAGTACCTATAGGTATCTCGGACACACGTAAAAATGTTCGTTATTTCTCGCGCCACCAGAGGGCCTCGCTAAATGTACCTTGCCCACATAAGATTCTGGTCTTGCCCTGCCATAAGCCGTGGCAAAAATGCCGGGACAATGCGAGGAAGAAGATGAGTATATCTTACCCTTTCTTGCAGCTTCTTTTGCTTGTGCTACATTGTTTTCTTCAATGATGACAGCATCCTCATCTAAAGTGTCTCTGGATATAGCATTACTGTCTTTAAGGAACGAACTCTCGCTTTCAGTGCATTCCTCCATCTCCACCTTTAAGTAAGAAAATATGTATATGTTAAAGATTAACACCGATGTACACACCGTGTTTTCATTGAATTCCGTTGGCTTCGGGGCATGAGTAAGTATGTTAAAGAAAACTAAATGGCATAGGTAATTAAATTTTTTTTTACATATATATAATAATAAAAAAAGCCTTTTATTCTTTGATAATGGTTACAGGTATGAAATTAAAACTTATATCTAATTAATATTTTGTTCTAGAATCCCTAGGGTGGGTAAAGGCCTCCACCAGAGCTATCCATTTGTCCCTGTCCTGTGCTACTGTCATCTAGTCTGTACCAGCTGTTCTTTTTATGTCTTCGTCCCATCGCATCAGGGGTCTGCCATGGCTTCTTTTGCCAATATATATTATTCTTCATAAAAAGTAATTAAATGTTGCATACAGCGCTGTTGTAACATGGTCATTACATTTAACTCAACCAATTGAAAACTGTGACATATGATATGACATTCATTTTGAACATCAATTGTCCAAGATAGTACTTACGTAAAACGTTACGTTACGTTTAGTAGCAAATGTATTAACTCATACTAAACACAACTACTACTTAATGGTGAAGCGACCCAAACTGAGTCTTGGCCTCCGACACGAGGACACGCCAGTTTTCTCGATACTAAACACTAATCAATATGTAAACAGGCCCTAAGGCAAGTATACACGCTCGTAAGAGCCTTATAAGATAAAAATAAATTATTGATTATCTACGAAATGGAGTCAATTAGAATACCAGCTATCTTCGAGCAAGTTACTTAACCCTTTACCGCATATGCAACCATATATAGCAGTTATAATATTCAACTCTATTGACAGCTATTAAAGTTCAAATTTCATTAAAATATTTTTTACGACATGCATTAAGGGGTTAATTTAAGCGCAGGAACACACCCTTGAAATTAACGGAAATAAAAAAACAGATCATGCATTCATATGAATTGAAGGCAGACCAAGAAATCTCTGCATGACATTTTCAATGACAAAGTTTGGTCATTATTAACATGACGTTTATAATAACACTCCCACACTTTAGCTAAGACCGACTAACTGAACATTGTAAATATTGTTTGTTTTTTTAGGAGGAAATAAAGAATTTAAGTAAAGTTATAATTTACGTGTATATGATAAGTAATGTACTCGAGCGAGTGCAGACCTGGCTAGAGCGGCCGCTCGGTTGAAGAATATGATAAGCAAAAATTGTTATTTACCAGTGTAATGGTGTCAGTTTTCGTAATTGAAATGACAGATAAATTATATTGAGCATGTTATGAACAGTTTCTTATGTGTGTTGTTATAAGATATGTTATTGTTGTATGAAATCTACTGCGGATGGAGTATCTAGACAAACCTTACTGGTTTAAGTTTCAAGTTTCAAGTTTCAAGTTTCAAGTTACCTGAATAAATAAATAATTATTAAAAAAAAAAAACATAACAACTCATTCCCATTGGAATCTTCTTGCAACCATTTAAATGAATTACTTTACTAAACGAATTACGTCCACACGCATGAGTTTGTGGCAGCCACTCATGCATGCTTGAGTTCTTAGTCAAGTGGCCATGGCTGGGGTGTTGCTAAATTATGAACTTAAGAAGTGTTTCTACTTTTATACATATTATTAAAAATATATTTTAAAATGAGTACCTTTATTTGGACTACATCTTCCTCAATAATCTCTTTCTTGATGTCAACTTCTGCTATCAAGTCTTCTTTTTCTGAATCAGGTCCATCAGACTCTCTCGGTGTCGCCTCTTCATCAGTCAGGTTTTTATTTATAAGACTCCGCCTTAATGGTTTACAATGAATTTCACTCTGTATTTTAAGAGGTTCCTTTTCATTCTTTATTTTACTTAAATCATTTGGCGATATATTGTTAATGTCAGTTTCCATCATTGTTGTTTTTGAACATTCTTCCATATTTGTTTTTTGTAGTTTTGTATTTAAATCCATAGATTTGTTTGGTGAGCTTTTACTGGTCAAGTTTAAACCCTGGATGTCTGATTTTGTATCTTTACCTTCCAATCTGGTCCGTAGGAAATCAGTAACATTAGAATTAGGATCATGTGTGTTTAATGTTTTATGACTTAAATTAATATTTGTGCTTACATTTTTACTATTATCTATTCCATGTAGTTTTGTGTTTCTCATAACCAAACTTGATTTGTTTGAGACTGCATCTTTCAAAATTGATTCAGTATTTAAATTTTTTAACTTATCTTTAGGTGTACTATTTATAAGTATATCTTCAATAAGTTTCACTGTATTCTCTAGGCTTTTTCTTTTATTACTGTCAATTAGAGATTTTTCCGGTGCTTTTGTTGGATCAAGACTGTAGCATGGATTTTCTTGTACTGGATTATACTGACCATGATTTGAGTCCATTCCTAGATGTTTTTGAAAAGCTTTAGTGTGTAACTGAGGTATATTTATCGGTACTTTCCGACTGACATTTTCTCTATAATGCGAGTTGTTTATATCATAATTTTTGCTTTCAGGATTGTGGTAATTCATCAAACTAGGCCCGTGATCGCTGTGTGTGTTTAAATTTATGGGCAGAATATTGGTGTCAAGACTGCTTGGTGTCGTATTATGTGGCAAATTGGGATTAGGAGGGACACAGTTTGTTTGAAAGTTCAGATGATGATAGCTTGAGAAAGGGCTCATGGAATGCCCCATATTCAAAGGCGAATGACCGAATGATCGATAATCCGGTATATCATAGGCCGACGCTGCAGTTTCAGGCGTTGGTTGAGGCATTTTGGGCAAGTTACCCAAGTTATGCCCTAAATTCATTGGATTTGACATTTGAGTCATATTCACAGGTATTCCCATGTTTATAGGTACATCGTTCGGCCCGAAAGGCCCACTGTTGTGTAACATAACTAGTTCAACACTAAAATCAACACACTATTTCGATTTAGAGTCCATTTTGTGAGTTAAATTCGTAAAGTAAACACGATCGCAAACAGTGTAGAAAGCCATTTTGACATGTTTCTCGTCTCGTCCGGTCCGTCCACCCAAAAACCGGTGATAAATAAGTGATAAGGATTGGCTTTGTACATGGATTCCGGTTTATTACAATCGATCGATTAGTTGGTCCGCATGTATCATGATTAAAAATCGCTCAGAATCATAATACAAGTTGGATTAATAATTACTACGCTAGGCTTTATTTATGAAGAACATGCAAAGTAAATACATAATCGCGCATATCTATAATTGACATTACGTTACGACATGACATTTACCTCAAACCGGTAATAAACAGCATTGTGCATCACTAGGACAATGTTGTTCTAATTGATTTTTCTTTCCGGTTTTCAGTCATTGTCGCTTTGACATTTGTCAAAGATGGTTCTATTCGTAGTTCGTGCACTTCAGTAAATTATTTACGCGTGATTCATTAATTCGATTACAAACATCCTTTAATTACCCAATTAAACTGTTTAAAAATGGCGTTGAGCGCTAAAGCGGAAGATTACTTCCGTACAATGAATCCACTGGCTTCAAAAATGCACGAAGACATTTGTGAGGCTAAAAACTCTTATGAAAACATCTGGGATACGCTTACTGAGAAGGAAAAGGTATGTTTATTTGCTTCCTTGTTTGCTGTTTTCTAACTTTTCTATTATTTAACCGCTGTGTGCATTCTTAAGTAAGATTTATGTAAGAATCTTGCACCGATGCATTATTTTCATATACATGAGGCTATTGCCCTCCAATTATAAATAACTCTGCCTCTTTGAGTGATAGTATGGCATTAAACTCACGTTAGTGAACACTAAGTAGTAGGGAAACACACGCCACTCAGTTTTAATTATCACTTCTGATTTTAGAGATAACATTATTGAGTTTTTCTCTTTTAATCATCTAAATAAGTTACAGTTAATAGATTTAACATGCTATGTTCCTTTTATATTGTTTGAATTTAAATGTAACTTTACTGTTATTGACCAAACTGCTGATAAATGGGAGATGTGTATTTGTACTTAGTATAGTACATGTGACTGCCTGCTTTTTGCTGTACTTACACTGTTGCGTACGTTACCTCTGAACTACTTTTGTACTATTTTGCTTCAGTCTCTCCAGACATATACATGTTGCTTTTATAAAATATTCGTTAATATCAGGGTATGGCTAATTACATATAAGGCAACTAAATGGTATATTAATTATGGACAATTTGAATTTTTTTATTTTTCATAAACATTAACCAAATGCTGCATATAGCAATGTTGTAACACAGGCATTATAATTAACTTTAAAATCCTGGCAATCCTGAAAAGTTACGTTTCTGAGAAAAACCAAAATTGGCTAACAAAAATGTGGACAAATAATACATTATAACTTAAAACTATATGGGAAACAATAGAGACCCACATTTCGAACATTGATAATCCAAGATAGTACTTGCGTTTAGCAGCAAATGTATGAACTCGTACTACACTAATGTAAACAGGTCCTAAGGCAAATATACACACTTGTCAGGGCCTTATCATGTAAAAATAAATTATTGATTATCTTCAAAATGAATTAGAATACTGGTGTCTTTGAGGAATCAACTTAATTTAAGCTCAGGACCTGGAAACGCTAAAATTAACGGAGTGTAAAAAAAATGGTGTATAGGAAACAGTCCTACTTACAGTGTATTAGAAAATCAGATGAAAATCACCCGTAATTCCATTCAATGATCCACATTATAGCAATCAAAACTTATTTATTGAAAACTTTTGTTGCAGACTGAAATAATAAACGAATCAATCATAAAACCCGAAATCTCTCTAAAATATGCTCTACTTGACACGCTAGAGTTTGATTTAGACAACCCACCAGTCCGCAAAGATGATCTCATGTCTTTCTTCGGTCGGGACCATGGTCAGAGAATCATTCAGGATGAGAACACTTCATATAGGGATGAGCATTCGGCTCCATTCCTATATCAGACGAAGAGTCAGCTGAATCTTTGTGTGCTGAGCGAACACAGGTATGTTTGTTTACAATAACAGGTGTACAGTTCAGTTTTTTTACATAAATGGCTTCAGTCCAGTGGGATAATTTACCCAGTGTCAAGGTAATGAGAGCTTAACATACAGTACAGTTACGAGCTCTTGAAAAGCTTTAGGCGGGGCCACACACAGCGAGCATACGCACGAGGCAATTTCCTCGCGCACAAAACGGCCAGTGTAAAGTAAACGTGCCTCGGCCGGCGGCGTGCTCGGGCGAGGAAAACGTGCGCGCCGCATCGTAGGGAACATAACTTCGACGAAATAAGGACCACCGTAATATGGGGGTAAACTTCTGAGAAAAAGGAATAAGACAAAAGTAATTGTAACTGTAAACTGTAAAATTTCCTTACACTTGAAGATAAAGTTCTAATTTTGCAATTTTTGCACGACAGAAAAAAGTATCAATGAAAATACCATACAATGCAGTAGGCATATTTACACAATCTGTTCGAAAATGTTTTGTAATTTGTACTAACCTTCCCAGGCCTCCAACAGAACCCCCCCACTTCACACCCCCCCCCCCCCCCCCCCTTAGGCCCCATACAATGCAGTAGGAACATGAACGAGCATATTAGTTTTATTAGCACAGAGAACATTTACACAATCTGTTCGATAATGTTTTGTAATTTGTAATAACCTTGTCAGGCCTCCAAAAGAGCCCCCCACTTCACCGCCCCCCGTGATGTCAGAACTGGCGATGTCCCACTCGAAAGTCGTCAGCGAACTGAAAAACGCCCTCAAATCACACGACATTCTGAAGTATAAAGAGCCTCAAGAAAAGGACAGTTCGCCGGGATTCATTACCAAATTTATGGGTAAGAAAATATTTTTTCGTGTTTTAATTTATACAGAGACTATGTACGTTCTGTTCGTAAGATATTTGTGTAAGGTATTTCACCCTCAAATCACACGTCATTCCGAAGTATAATTTGCTCATTGTCCTTTATGAAGTACATTAAGACATTGGTTTACGGAATATCGCCCTGAAGTCTTGAGCCTCAAAAATGAGAATGCATTCATTCATTCAGTGTATGGAAGACGACAACGAATACAGTGGCGTCTTTGAAACTATAATAGGTATTTTTAATTTGTTCACCTAAATAATATTATTTCAGTGCATTTATTTTTGACGACCGGTCTGGCCTAGTGGGTAGTGACCCTGCCTATGAAGCTGATGGTCCCGGGTTCAAATCCTGGTAAGGGCATTTATTTGTGTGATGAGCATGAATATTTGTTCCTGAGTCATGGGTGTTTTTTATGTATTTAAGTATTTATATATTATATATATATCGTTGTCTAAGTACCCACAACACAAGCCTTATTGAGCTTACTGTGGGACGTAGTCAATTTGTGTAATAGGGTCCTATAATATTTATTTTTATTAACCAAAAGAGATCGCTTTCTAGCGATAAGACCGCCTGTTGTTACCTGGTTCCATTCTCCTTCAAAATTTATTTGTAGTCTTACATGCATGTAAAATGTATAATTGTTGGTGAAATAAAGAATATTTACTTACTTAACTAAGTAGGTATTTTCATGATTTTCATGATATTTGAAATTTCATTTTTTAATTCTATAAAAAAATCGGTTCTTTATATTATACATTTTTGCTTGTTAACCACGCATACCTATGTTTAACTTGATAAAAAAAGTTTTGGCAAGAAAATCTTTTTTGATACAAGTTTTTATCGCTGACTGTACTTTTTCCACTAGTTCTACTTTTTAAATACTACGTCGGTGGCAAACAAGCATACGGCCCGCCCGGTAAGCAGTCTCCGTAGCCTATGTACGCCTGCAACTCCAGAGGAGTTACATGCGCGTTGCCGACCCTAACACTCCGCACCCTAGTTGTGTTCTGGCAACTTTACTCACCGGCAGGAACAACATTATAAATTAAATTATCATTTATTTCGACCATCTGGGATCATACAACAAACAACATAATACATTACAACAAAATAAATAAATAGATTAGTTAATTAATAAAATTTAACAACATTATATGATTACATTAAAATTAGATATAACAAATTGCCAAAATTACATGTCAATGTTAGTACGTACATATCATACATTACATATTGCCCATTACATGGAGCGCACTGCAGTGGTTCAGATACGCACCATCCAACCTGCTTGCAAACATTGCTAGGATGCTGTTGGTGCTGGCCCTCACCCTGCTGATCAGCCAGGCGGCGCGTTTGCGCATGATGTCAGAAAAGCTGTCCACGCGCGCCTCCGTTATGAAGTAGGGTCTAGTGTTATTTGGCAGCGGTTTTCTGTAAAGTAGAGGTACTTCCCCAGTTGGGTTCTGCTCTAGAGTTGGAATGACATCCGCTGTGCTGTGCCCTACCACACAAAGCGAGATGACATTCACAGTGCCCATACGCCTTTTTTGGACGTAGTTTAAAAAAGTACCCGGGTCCAACGAATTCGTGTAAAACGGGTCCTTTATAAAGTACAAATTTATTTCAGGTAACTTCAAAGCCAAAGACGAAGAACGCGAATGCCTAGTGGGTGGCACAGCGGCACAAATAGTGGCGTCTAGCGAGAATTTCTTCCGGACCAACTTCAAGAGTCCCCACTCAGAGACCAAGTTCGAGAAGGACTATAGGAGTAGCATTGCGAAGAGTAGCAGCGGTGAGTACTGTATTTTTATCCTCCTAAATCCCAATGTCCTTTAAAAAGGACAAATTCAAATTGAATACTGAACTATAATATAAAATTAAAGAAGATTCCAAATTAATGCAAAAACGACTCTGGGACTTGGGATTTGCAATGCAACTGAAACTAACTCTGCATAACACCGACGACCGGTTCGACGACCGGTTTGGCCTAGTGGGTAGTGACCCTGCCTACGAAGCTGATGGTCCTGGGTTCAAATCCTGGTAAGGGCATTTATTCGTGTGATGAGCATGGATATTTGTTCCTAAGTCATGGGTGTTTTGTATGTATTTAAGTTTTTATAAATATTTATTTATTATATATATCGTTGTCTAAGTACCCTCAACACAAGCCTTATTGAGCTTACTGTGGGACTTAGTCAATTTGTGTAATAATGTCCTATCATATTTATTTATAACATAGACAAATTACAATTGTATCGTTTCAGTGTATTCGTTTTAAACGGTAATACTGTGTAAATATTAAATAAATGAAATGAAAATCTAAATCCGCTTAGACATTTTATTTTTCATGTAATTGAGCACCGAATATACAAACTTCTTCTTCCTCGCGTTGTCCCGGCATTTGCCACGGCTCATGGGAGCCTGGGGTCCGCTTGACAACTAATCCCAAGATTTGGCGTAGGCACTAGTTTTTACGAAAGCGACTGCCATCAGACCTTCCAACCCAGAGGATAAACTAGGCCTTGTTGGGATTAGTCCGGTTTCCTCACGATGTTTTCCTTCACCGAAAAGCGACTGATAAATATCAAATGATATTTCGTACATAAGTTCCGAAAAACTCATTGGTACGAGCCGGGGTTTGAACCCGCGACCTCCGGATTGCAAGTCGCACGCTCTTACCGCTAGGCCACCAGCGCTTACCGAATATACAAACATCTTTATGATATTATTAGAGTACACATGCTTTACGCACTAGTATTTCTTGGTAACGGTTTCAACATGCGACATTCAGTAGTTGATAAAACACGTGTCTATATTACTCATAACAAATGTTGGCTTAGGCATTGTGCCTATGCACTCACCTACCTAAACCTTTTTTTTACGACCTGTCTAGTGGATAGACCCTGCCTATGAAGCCGATGGTCCCGGATTCGAATCCCGGGCATTTATTCGTGTGATGTGCGGATATTTGTTCCTGAGTCATGGGTGTTTTCTATGTATTTAAGTATTTATAAATATTTATATATTATATATATAGTTGTCTAAGTACCAGTGGCGGCGCGTCACAAATATTCATAGAGAACCCGGAGCTAATTTTGCTTTTCTTTTCTCCATGAACCGATCGTAGTAGTACTTAACGGGCTGTAATTAGACAAGCCGGTGGGAATCGAGTTCTTTGAACGATCCGCCACTGCTAAGTACCCTCAACACAAGCCTTATTGAGCTTACTGTGGGACTTGGTTAATTTGTGTAATAATGTCCTATAATATTTATTTTTCTCTTTATTTCTCTTTCTTCTTAGGTTATGTTTTTTACAATATGGATATAAAAGTAAAATATAAAAATACATCAAAAAATACTATACAAAACACATATAAACACATTGTAAAAAACTTAACCTAGGGTGCCGCCAGCAGCGGGGCAGAGCCCAAGCTGCCGGTGGTCAGGGCCGCAGAGGGAGGAACCGGCGGACTATCCGCGCCGTGTTATTATTATTATTTATTAAGATTTCACCCGAACACATATATTACAAAACAACACGCAATAAATTATTTTTAAGAAGCAGAAACGTTTGCGAACGATGCTATTAAGCTTAGAATAAATTTAAAATCCAGAGAGAGAGTATCGATCCAGAGGCCGTTTCAAGTCTCACCCAAGACAGTAATTTTTCCACTTTTACATTTATTCTAAACACGCAATAAGTAATTAATAGAATCAGGCGTTACTTTGCGGAAATCCATGCTAATTAAAGCAAGAAATATTACTTTGCTAATCCGCGAGAAAATAACGTGTTATTCAATCAGTGCTAACCCGTTATACTTACTTGCGTATTTTTACATGCAATTAATGTTCCCACCCTCCCACCGCAAAAATAAATACGCAAATAAATATAACAACCCACCACCAAAAATACAAAACTCGACACGTGTTTCGCCTCTCTACGAGGCATCCTCAGGAGATGCTGGAGATGTTGACGGTCTGACACCCTGTACAAGTAAATTGCACATGCATCGTATTGATCATGTGCCCCATCAGCATTTAGTTTATATAAAAGTGTTGTAATTGGGTGAATCAACTTTTTTTGTTTTGTTATCCTGTCCCGTTGTCCAAGGGACAACAGTGGCACAGTTTGTTTGAAGAGACGTTGTATGCCGTTCTATTAACATGCTTAGTAGGGGGCCCATTATGGACATTGGTTATAACGACCACAAAAACGCAAGTTTGATACATTTAAGTACCATAAAATCAGTATTTCAATGAACTTTTGTCCCCTGGACAACTAATCGTAACCATGGCAACGAGTGACGCTAAAAAGTTGATTCTCCCAATTAGTCAATAAGTACCTTTTTCATTCACTAAATATTCACGTTCGCTATTATATAAGTGTGCACACCTATCAAGTTATAATAAAGCAAGTTTATCTCAAGAATTCGTCTTTCGTGTTTCACATTACTATCAAGATATCTATCAAGTAAATGTTAGAGTTAGCAAGACTCTAACACACCCGACAACTGACGCAATAAGTCTTCCCTTCTTAGTTTGTACTCTTTGTACAAAGCGCTGCGATGGTACTCACTTAACTCACTTTAGCTTATTATGGTATATCGTATTGTGAAACATTGCGACCGCACATGTATCTAATAAAGTTTGTTTAATTATTAATCCACAGTCCTAGTCCTTTGTTAGTCATATAGCTCATTAGCTTATCTACGTGCTTAAATAGGTATGTCTCATCCATACTAATTAGATAATGATCATGAATCACTGGAACTCAATTGTTCTTGTAATAGCTACTTGCTTAGTGCAAAAAAGTGCTTGCTTGTAGCAAAAAGAATTGATTGTAATAGAGAGGTAAAGTCTAAGAAAAAAACGTGCCCCTTAGTTTGACATCCAAAACAGATGGCACTGAACTGTGCCATATGTTTGGCGGTCCCTGAATTGTCAAACGTCAACTTTTGACAGTTAGAGTTACCGCAAAATGTATGGAGCTGTACAGCGCCATCTCGTTTACCTGTCAAATTTGACAACATTGTCTAAGATTATACACATCTTACTCAATCAATGTATCTTTGGTGTTAGTTTATTATCCTTTACACCTACTCGTAGTTGGTATAATACATGTTGTTTTTTTTTATTAGACTTAATAGATAGAAACTGAGCAATTTGTGACAGTAAATTGGACAGAAAAAAATATGGAATTTATTAAAAACAATATAATACCTCAATGTTACAAAATTTTTTTTTTTTTGTAACGTTTAAAATGAAGAAAGGTGCCATCCGGTTTTCTTACCTTTATATCATAGAAAAATAAATTTTGGACTAACCGTATAACCTTACTGTGGGTGTGAAGCTTAGTCAATTTGTGTAATAATGTCCAATATTAATTAATTAATTATTTAATTCCAACCCAGACAGGAAACTGAGTGTTAGCATGTAAGGTTTATCTGTTAGTGCTAACATTATAATATATTAAACAAATAAATAAATTATTAACTTGACTTTTTTATTTACCCAGATCTCTCCGAAGAAAACCGCGGCCTCCTTTCCTCAAGCCAAGCGTCGTCTGGAACGGACTTCCAGTCCACGGAAACGTTGACCGATTCCGTGCCAAAGACGGGTTACGATTTCCTGGACAACTGGTAATACATGCCCGATCTGACATGGTTATAAGTCAATGGGTCAAAGTTTGTTGCGTTGCGATTGTCTAATTTTTCTTACTCAAGTATAGTACAGTTTTTTGAAAAGATTTTTACGCTAAGACACTAATCTGTTAAGCAAAAGCCATTGTTTCTTTTGTGCGAGCGGTCGGCTCCCGTGTTAGGGATTTGTAAAAGCAACAATGTCGTTTAAAAGATAAAGATAAGATAAAGAAAAAGATAAAAAATGTTTATTGCCGCAACTACCAAAGATACAAAATAAAAATAACATAGAACGTGAGGTAAAACAAAATACACTTAATTGCACAAAATAAATTATCCAAAAATCACAAAAAATTTACTACAGTTCTTACCTTTTTACCTATGTGGTTTATTGGTATAGGCAATGGGTACCTGTCTCAGCTTTATTGCTAGATATATACACAGCGCTGATTTTCAGACGGGTCCCTTTTTTTGACAGGTCGGTTAAAAAGCAACTGTATAGTGATAGTATTAAGGTTCAAATTTATGTAACATGTTTTGGTAATGTAGGTGAGCGCTTATATTATTACATAGATTTGAACTTAAAGACACGATACAGTTGATTTTTAAAGGACATTGTTGCTTTATTTTTATTTTTTTTATTTTATTGATAAAAATGTTTACATGACATTACAGTTGAACCAATGCGTCACGAAACTTAAACTAACTAATAATTATAAGTATTAACAATTATAAAACAATAATGGCCCATTAACAAATTAAATTGGGACAGTAGAGCACCTAGCATCCATCGCCTCACAGAATCTCAAGCATTCACTATACACTACTTTGCTATATGGTTAATACGGGAGCTGACCGCTCACATTAAAGAAACTTTGGCTTCCGTTTAACATATTAAGGCTAAATATCATTTGAGAAATATTATACTTTACTAGTGACAATTTAATTACTGACAGCCAAAGATACATTGATTGTGTAAGATGTGTAAAAGTGTGTCGAATTTGTGTCAAGAACTAAATAGCGCTGTAGAACTCACATTATAATTGTTTGTCAAAATATGACGTTTTACAATAATTAAATGACCTGGTACAGCACTATCTGGTTCGGCTGTCAAACTTGGACACGTTGATCATGGGAGTCGCCAGGGGGGGGGGGGGGGGGGGGGGCTGCCTTGTGCTGAAGTGGTAAAGTTGAACTTTTATTGACACGTAGCATGTGGATTGTATATAAATCGCGTTATACTTGGAAAAGGATTTAAACTATTTAAAATTATGTTTTTTGTTTGACAATAAATTAACCTTTTTATCGCCGTGTCAAAAACAAAAGCTGTCACTGGGACGCCACGTCACCGATGTATCAAAACTGAAATTGAACTTTATGCATATGCACGTAGGTCTAGCTCTGTGGTCTGTGAAGGATTAACCCGTCGTTGCCGTTAGACCTACGGTTCGGATATATCTGTCGTTGGTGTCGAAAATGTTAAACACCAATAGGCGGGTCCACACAGAGCGAGCATACGCGCGAGGCAATTTCCTCGCGCATAAAACGGCTAGCGGCGCGCGCGTTTTCCTCGTCCGACTACATTGGCCGGCCGTTTTGTGCGCAAGGAAATTGCCTCGCGCGTATTCTCGCTCTGTATGGACCCGCCTAATTAAAACAGGCGAACTAGAGCAAAATACATGTGTTTCTAGTGGTTATGTGAAAGGAGTTCTCATTTGTATTGATGAATTCTATTCGTACTGTAATTTAAGTTAATTTAACTACTTTAAGTCCTATAATATAAAAGAATCTCAAGTAGACAATTTTCTAAGTACATTTTCTATTAAGATATAAAAATCAATACAGTCTTTAAAATTGGCTAGATTTTTTTTTTTTTATAACGATAGGCAAGCGTTTGACCACGATCTCACCTGATGGTAAGTGATGATGCGGTCTACGGTGGAGCACGCTTACCTATGAGATACCTATTTACCCTAGCCTTGAAGATAATTTTGACATAATTATTATTACTTACAGTTTTATAATGTTAATAAATGATACTTATGGATTTATTTATTTTTAATCCATTGTGTATTATCGCTTGCCAAATATTAAAATTAGTTATACTTATCGTTTCTATTTAGTATATCATCAATAATCATACTACTTACTTTTCATCACACTTGCTCGAAAAAGATCTTATTTCATGCAGGTGTACTGAAGGACAAAGGCCTATATTGTTCCCGTGGGAGTTATATATCGTGAAAAAAAGCTAGAACTCCCTAGGGAGTTAAAGCTGTTTTTTTATTATGTCACTTATTCATACAAACCAAGTAGCATAAATGAGTTTTACTTTTAAAATACTGACGTTTATAATTTAATATTTTTGTACATACATACATATAATCACGCCTATTTCTCGGAGGGGTAGGCAGAGACCACGGATTTCCACTTGCTACGATCCTGACATACCTCTTTCGCTTCCTCATACCATTAAAAATATTCATTTAATAATATTTTTGTCTATGTTTAAAATTATTTAATTTGGTTGATTTGACAGCCGTTTAAAATATTTTTCATAATTTTCAATCGTGCCTGAATGCCGAATAAGTCTGTGCCTTCGATGCCTAACCTGTCGAGAAATTACAAAATGGCGGATGAATGTTTGATATGTCACCGTATTTAAGAATTATTTCGCTTAAAATTTAGTTTTTTCTTCTCGAGAGTGATGAAAAACATTATGTGTAACTCCGGGAGTAAGAATATTGTAAACTCCGGTCTTTAATACCGGTTCCGGTAATTACCACCCGAGGAATCCAAAATTTCACTTGCCCTCCTCGTTGCCCAATGTACTACAAAATCCCTACTTTATGAAATACCATCGAAAATCAACAACTCAGGATTCGAATCGATACAGCCCCTCAAGAAAGGCCTCACGATGGCTAATTAAATTTATGGCAGCCGTGCTGTAATCCACAAAAGCGCTACCATATATATACAATTAAAATCTTGTAAAAAATGTCCTGTCTCTTAAAACATAGTGTTATAGCATAAATTATCTCAGATGATTTTTACGGGCTCGAGCCCTAATCTGTTGAACAAAAGGAATTGTTTCCTTTATGCAGTGGTTCACTGCCTACTGCCAATAGCCCCGACATAAGTAACGGGAACACGCCCGTTTAAAAAGCAAATGTATCGTTCCATTCGAATTATGCCAATTGATCTCCAATTTCTCTTATTGACATAACTCGCAATGCATCTTGCACGCACATATGTATATGTACCTATAGACGGTGCTCACGAGTAACCCGAAAGAATTTAACCACGTACTTCTGAGGCCAAAAGAAGGAAAAAATGTTATATGAGTTTCAGTAAATTTCTCCAAAAAAAAGTTTTTTTTTGGTATTTTTTTTTTTCAAATTTTAAACGTATTTGTACATATAAAGTTAATGTTATGGTAAAACTGGCACTGAAAATATTTTTTTACGTTTTTTTTTGTAAAAATTAGTTCTTGACAAGGTTTCTTGTCTTTTTTTGACATCTATCAATAAGGATATTTAGACTACGCCCCATAATGGCATCATCGCGATCAAAAAGGCATTTTGCACTAAGTTACGATATAGTACATTACGATACAAGTGCGAATAATAGGAAATTCGAAACGAGTGGCGATAAATTAAAACACGACCGAAGGGAGTGTTTTAAATCGACACGAGTTGCGAATTACCTATTCGCACATGTATCGTACAACGTTTTACAGTACATATGGCCCTTTAAATGTTCGACACAGTAACGTAATATACTACTTCTCGCACTAGTGCTATAAAGTAGCCCCATATGTACTGTAAAGATGTTTTTTTTACATTGGTATTAACTCTGAAACTAGGCGAAATCCAGAAAAGTTTTTATGACATTTTAGTCTCTAAATGTGATCAGTAATACACTGTCATAATCTTTCGGTTTCCTCATGTAACACTGTGTATAATAAATAAGTACGCGCGTAAGAATTTTCCCAACCCACCCGTCTCTTTCTAGACAAAAACTAAGAATGTAGCAATTTTGCAAACTAGGTACATATTATAGTTACCTATTCAACAAACTCTTTAAAGTAAAGTCATAAAATACAATAGAGCTTTTACATTTTTATTTGACCTTTATAACTTTCATACTGTAACATGGCGCCGCTTGATGGCAAAGTATTTTTGTTCTGTTTCATGAATTTGATGAAAAAAATTTTGGTCTTTGTATGGAGAGTTGGACGCTCTGCCCCATAGATTAAAATGAAATTTTTCGCATCAAAAAAATTATTTACTTTTTTTATAATCAGAACTCGATACGGAATATGCCCTTAAATTGATCTTCACATTTTTTCTTACATCCTGTAGGCTATAGGTTCCACATAGAACAAGCCGCCTCGGTCTCGGTCGGTGAGGAAATCTCCGCGCAAAGCAGCTCGGTCGGTGGAGATATCGAGCCGCCGCGAGTGTTTGTTTCGCCCGAGGCACGTCTACTCGGACACAGACCGAGCTGCGTCGCGCGGCTATTTCCTCGCGAGGCATGCACCTATGCCTTAGTATACAGTGTATTATTAGTTTTTCCTAGTCTCTATTTATGACTGGATCGTCACTATCATTAGTGGTAATTGATTTAGATGCTCATATTTTAATTACTACCTACATATGAACTGGAAGCTTATTTAACTTATTAAATGTAATTTTGATTTATTACTGGTATATTTAAGACCATGGACGAATGAAACAAGCTTGAATATTGCAGTAACGCAATTTTGTATAGACCTTGTCGGTCTTTTTGTTTTATTAGTCCATGATTAACCTTTAATATGAACGCCAAGAACACCAAAATCGTCGTTACAAGTCGTGCCCACAGCACCAAGGACAACTGTGTTACGGCATAATACGCTGTCAAAGTAACCTTGACATTTTCAAGTAAGGTTTACACGGTTTACATTAGCTCACTTTACCTTGGCACGTACGTGACGTTGTTTATGACGTAAAGTGTTCAAAAGGTTAAGACTTTAAAATGAACGTCAAGTCGAATAAAGTTCTTCCAATAATAAACCTTAACTGTATGCATAAAAATTGTTATTTCAATGATAAACCAGCGATTTATTATTGATTAATAGGGTTAAAGATTTTTATTTGACTATAAAATATAATCTTGATTAATAGAGGTCACAGGGTTAAAACAATTCTTTGCATTTACGAATCTCAGTAGGTAAAGTCTGATTTTATTATATTTTATCATAGTTATGTATACAAACTGGTGTGCTCTCAAAATTGTGCTTGAATTTATTCTTTATTCTATGATTTTGAAAATGTATTTATTATGTTGTGTATCCAAATATATGATAGTGCTTTTACTGGTTGTTTTATTGTAGAACTGATTCACCCACGAGAACAAGACTGTCCCACTGTACATAACAATCTTAAATGATATGGGATAGGTGTTCCTCACCCGAAACCCGTTCATTCTAAACCACTGTTCTGTGGCTCTTTTCTCTACCTCAATCCAGAGTGGCTTCAAACCTAGCATTACCTCCATTGCGTGTGTAGGGGTCGTTCTCATGGCCCCGTCATCATTAGGCACGCTAATCTCTGTACTTTGGTTAGGTCTTTTTGGTATTCTTTGATATGGGCCCTATGCCACCATACCACGGCCCCATATAGCACCCTGGGTAGTATGACCGTCTTGTAGATCCAGTAGATCATTCCCGGCTTCAACCCCCAATTGTTCCCCACTGCCTTTTGCATTGACACAGTGTTCTTATGGCTTTTGCCGTCTGGTCCTTGATGAGAGTTCTGTATCTGAGTGCTGTCTAGAGTAAAGCCCAGATATTTTATCTCATCCACCATTTCTAGCTCTATATCTTGTTCCATGCATAGCTAGCATAACACCGACAATTTTAGGTATTGCTAGCTGCTACAAGAAAATAAAGATAGGTATTTTAACAGGCTTCAAAAGAAAACAAGAAAATATCTTGAAAACTTTTAATCTTACATTAATACTTAAAGTACCATTAAACTTAAAAATAGAATCAACATATTAATGTACTATCAAAGTAATTTAGTTACAATGAAATATGTTTTACAAACAATTTGTAATTATAAATTCTGTTACTGTCATCTCCATTTATTGACACCGGAAATTTAGATTCAATGGGCCCCCACACAGAGCAAGCATACGCGCGAGGCAATTTCCTCGCGAGCTCGGGCGAGGTAAACGCTCGCGCCGCCTCGGCCAAGGCACGTCTACACTGGCCGTTTAGTGCGCGAGGAAAAATTTCCTCGCGCGTATTCTTGCTCTGTGTGGACCCTAATTATATTAATGATTTTCACTTATAATAACAAGCGCACAGTTGTGATCCCCTATGAGGGGATTCCCGATGTTTGTGAAATTTGTAGCCTTAAGGGCGCTAAGCACGAAGAATTTCGTGCATTTGCCACTGAAATTTGAACCGATTATGTAGGAAATAGAGTTGATTTTGCGTTGTTTAAAAATGTCGACTAAAAATACGTGAGTATAGTTCGTGTCATCCACGATGACGGGCATATTTGTCAAATCTAACCTTAAATGACATGACAATATGAGTCAAAGCACGCGTTTTCGTGAAAAGGCGGGTCCACACAGCGAGCATACGCGCGAGGCATTTATCTCACGCACAAAACGGCCAGTGTAGACGTGCCTCGGCCGAGGCGACGCGTGCGTTTTCCTTGTCCGAGCGAGCGTCTACACTGGCTGTTTTGTGCGTGAGGAAATTGCCTCGCGCGTATGCTCACTCAGTGTGGACCCCGCTAATGACACGATCTATAACCCGTTTAAGAGGCTGTCAACACCCAATGTCCTTGAAATTGATGTTACTTAAACAGTTTTTTAAGAAAGACTATTTGTTTTAGTCAAGTAAGAAAAATATATGTTCATATTAATTATATTTCAAAGACCGTGGTTGTACTCGATACATGATTGAACGAAATCGGCTCGATAGAAAATAATTGCAAAGATTGGTCTTAAAATCACAATTAAACGGTTTTATGTCTTTATTGTTTTGACTTATGGGTCTGCAATTAAAATCACAATTTCAAAACATTTATATCTAAACCGTGGTTGAGTAAAATATTACACTAATAATCCACTTTTTTTTATTTAAATATTTTTCTTATTATTCCCTTGCCTAGGGCCAGTAACATGCGACAGTGCTATCTCATTTACTCCGATAGAAATAGACAGTGTGCGCGCTTTAGGTATTGACAGCCTCTTAACCTTTTGAACGCCAAACGGCAAAGGAATATGCCGTGTTCTGGACGCCAGGCGATCGCGATTATTTAAGCGAAATTGAACTGTACGGAGTCTCGCGTAAGTCCCTATTGCATTGGCGAAGCAGTCGGCTGTGGCCGTCGTTGGCGTCCTTGGCAAGACTCCGATGACGGCCACAGCCGACTGAGGCAAAAGTTTAAACTAATTTCAATGTTTGATTTTCACGAGTTTTATACATAAAGACCTTATGTTTATTTATCTTACAAACTTCTAAACATGTACAAGATTTGTGTAAATAGAAAACATCAATCACACACACCATTGCAGTTCCATACAAAGTTCATTACATATCTAAGGACGGGCCTTACGGGCACTAAGGGCCTACGCTAGCTGACGCGGACGCCCGCCGCGTGCGCACGCACGCGGGTGCTATTTGTAGGTGAAATCCGCCGCACGAGTCCGCTTCAGTTAGCGTCGCTCATACTATTTTTCGTTAACCAGCTCGTCCGCTCCGTGCACCCGCGTCAGCTAGCGTAGGCCCTAAGAATGGTACTAGTTCAGCGGTGTCACTCACGAATTCGAGCCAATCGTGTAGTCTAACGGAACTAGTTGCGAGTTGCGACCAATCGTGCGCGTGATCCGAACTCGTCAACCAATCGCGTTGTGGCGTTAGACTGCACGATTGGCTCGAATTCGTGTGTGTGACACCGCTGTACTGGCCCCATTCTTATTGTCCGTAAGGCTCGTCCTTAGGTATATCAATGACAAAATTTACATTTTTAAAATTACTGTGGAGATGACAACGGTTTTTGAATTTTTTGTAGTAAACTTATTCTAGATATCAATGAAAATTTCATGTTTAAGGATGTTTGTAAATGCACTAAGCTATGTTCGACAGTTGTTCATATAGTTAAGTTTAAGGCTGCTTTATCACTGAGGAGATGAGCGCAGATATGTGGGAATCGGTGGTTAATCCAGCAGAACGGAGAAGCTATTGGTGATTACAACATTTACAACACGTGTCCTATCCAGGGATCGGAACCGGTTTTTTGCAGAAACATCGAAATAACCATATATTTCGGTTTATTTTATACTCTAAATGTAGGACTCAGTTGTTTTCAGATAACGACTTCGTATTATTAGATTGCCTAATTAGAAATGAAGTAATTAACAAAGAACGAAAAACCGTTTTCATTCCCATACAAAAAATACCGGTTTCCGATCCCTGGTTCTATCATCCCCTCAGTGCAACGGCAGCCTTAACGTCAGATCTGACATTTTACTGATATTTTGACATTTATATTTTTGATGGTCTGGTAGAGCCTTGGAGGATTTAACAACTGGAGTCGCCTTTAAGAGATTACCCCTCCATCGAAAACCTCGGCCAATGGTCATATGTATTGTATGGACTGACTTTTATCTGACATGGCTATTTGTATGTTAGATACAAATAAAAATGCTAAGGTAGGAAAGTTCTTACTGCAATAGAAAAACTGTTGTTATATAATAATATAAGGCAAGAATTTCAATGCCAACTTCAATCAATCAATTTTTCGTGTAATGGCTCCATCAAGGTGTTGATGATTCTGCCAATGTCGAGGTTGGATAAGACACGGCTAGTAGCAATAAGCATTTATAACAAACACCCTTATAACTTCTTTATTTTATATTATGATTCACAATATAAAATAACTCCTACTCATTAAAATAAAGGTCCCCATAATCCACAATATTATACATTAGCAAATAAATGCTGCTTTTCCAAGCTGTAGGCTTAACACAAGTGCTTTATCCGAGATAGACCTGTTTTGTATTATTAAATAGTATTAATAAAAAAAATTAACCTTTTAACCGCATTAGTCTGATATATAAGACATACAATATCCAGCTCATTTCGCTCCAGTCTCATAAATAAGACAAAACTTCGTGTAACTTTGTACCAGCGGCAACAGAAGCACACTCGATGAAAATTCTAAGCGGTTAAAAAGTTTATCTCTGGTATCTATCGCAAATGCAATTAAAAGAGAATGCTAATGCAAATCTAATGTAGATTATAAGGAGGATAATGGTCATCATGAAAACGATTATTATAATACTTTGTCCCCTGTATTCTAACAGAATCATGATATAATATGTGCTCGAACTTCTTTAACTTATTGAACGCCAGACAGCAAAGGAAAAGGTGATCGCAATTATTTAAGCGAAATTGAACTCCCTATTGCATTGCTGTCAGCTGTAGCCGTCATTGGCGTTCTTAACAAGACTTTCCGATAACGGTCACAGCTGACTGTGGTGGTCAAAAGTTCATAAGCAGATAAAACTTAACTCAGATCAAATTGAAGCCTGAATGCTGCCAACTCCACATGTCTGTGTTATGGTAACGACAAAGTAGTACAATAACCAGTTTGAACATTTTAGTCACTCTGCCCAGCGGCTTGGCGGAGCAACACATATATCTTCTCTTTGATCCAATCTTTGTTGTATGGTGCATATGTGTTAGTGGATTTTTGGTACACTAGACAGCTGAGGTCGGCAAGCTGGAAGAATATAAAATAAGTGTAGTTGTACTGTGGAAACATTCAATTTTATTCTGCCCTATATCAAGTGGTTTTTAAACCTTCACAGATTCACTGCCTGCTACTTTGTTATTACTAATTTGTTACAAATATTTCATTAAAATCCATCCCTACAGCTACACCTGAAGTTGCTATAAAGTATGCTTTAAATTCATGGGATTGGATTTTATGTCACTATACCCAAATAGTCACTACAACCTGGGTAAAAAAAAAAATTAAGCTAAGATAAATAAAATCCACTGTACATAATTCCATGTACTGTAAAAATGTACATATTGGCTGCCTGATTGAAGTATAATAAATTTTGGATTAGATATTTAATAAATGTCGATTGGTTAAAAATTCAATATTGGTCAGGAATGAACTAAAGATCTATGTTAAACACAATGAGCATTTAAGCAGTCAACCATATTAGGTGCATTCAGTTATCTCAACAATATTTTAGTATAAACCAATGAATGCTAACAACGTAAAACAGGACTTATCCAAATGTTTGTATTGCTCTTACCTGATCAACAAAGTCGAAGAGTTGGGAAATATCGTAAGTGATAGTCGGCGTATTAGGGTTTCGTCGTTTTAAGTGCTCTTCATAGATCTTACACACGCCCTCCATGCAGTCATTTACGCTTTCGTAATCAGAGTACGTCCTGGTCTCAGGCCTAGGCCCCGGCTGAACCAGCAATATTGTGTGAGACTGAAATGAGAAACATAACCTCACTTACCGCCATTTTTTCCGTTACATTATTTTATTATGTCTCTAAGAAGTAAGTGTTACTTACCATTTCTGAGTTTTATTATGTCTAGAGCTAGATAATGCCGCTAAAGCTTGTCCCGCAAGTGATTATTGGAGATGAAATTGGTTTATGCCCGCTTTCCAGAAAAAAAAGGTTTGCTCAAAGTCGTGTACCAACTTCTCTGAGATTCGTTCAGAAACTGTAAAAACTTTGTGGCAAGCCTCGACAAGCCTAAGTAACACCGCTATGCGGTGGAATGACATAGCAATATCGCTTGCTCCCTCTAACGCATGACTGCGTTCTTGACGCTTGTCGACACTTGCCACGCATGTAATCATGTAAATGTAAACTAGGCATAATATAACGCAATACAAAAATGATCAAACATCAAACGCTAATTCGATTCGTCGATTTCGACCGATATCCGATATTACAGATAAAATACGCAAGAATACTAATTTGTGAAGCTAATATTCATAGTGATTATATGCTCTTTGCTAATATTCATGTTTGGTAGCATTTTTAAATTTAGAGCGCTCAAATATCAACATAAATCTAAAATTGGTGATTAAATTGGAAATTGTCACCAATTTCTTTTCTGGTCAAATCGGTCGATTTTATCAACCCGTCTGAACTGGCCTTAAAGCATACTATTCTTATTCTAAGCATATTATTCTTTAATTAAAATTCGTTAATGAAAAATTAATAATTAAACAATGCTTATTCTTTTAATTATATTCTTTCATTTATGAATAAGTTTATGCCGTACATGTATATAAAATGTGTAATTGTTGGTGCAAAAAAAATATTTACTTACTTACTTAATTACTCTATAAAAAATTGTGTATTTCAAACACATTTTGAAATGAAACGACGCCATCCATTCTACGCATAAATACGCATGAACATTTTAAGGATTCGATCGATTTGGTTTGTATCAAGGATGTATATGAACTTTTAACTGTATAAAAATAAAAAGTATTTTTTTTTATAAAAAACTAGCAGTCGACTGGGCTAAAGGACTCAAATTCAATAATAAGAATATAATAATAATAATAATAATAAAATACTTTATTGTGCACTACAAAGAAACATACATGTTACAAACAAAAAAAAAAGGACATAAGTAAGTAGGTAACAACAGGCGGACTTATCGCTAAAAAGCGATCTCTTCCAGACAACCTTCAGATAGCGATTCAGTGGCTAGAAATAAAGTTATTGGGCAGTGCAAAACCACATAAGTGTAAAGTTTATAAAATAAGTAAATAGAAACTACAAACAATGAGAAATAAACTACATAAACTACATATATTATATAGGCAACAATAATACACTACATATACCTACACAAAATACATAAATACATAATGAGTAATCAAGCAAGAGAAAAATAATGACCAGGTAAGAAAAAGATATGAGTGTAAGGAGCATGACTAAGAGAGAGATAAATAGTGTTCTTTTAGACGTGTTTTAAAAATGGGTAGGGATTGAGCACGTCTTATGTCAATGGGCAAAGCATTCCACATCCTTACAGACTGGAAAGTAAAGGATTTGAGGTAGAATTTAGTAGACGAACGAGGAGGAGCAAGAAGGAGATTCTGAGAACACCTGACAGACGTAAGAAAACTAAACCGCTTTTTAAGGTATTCAGGAGTATTGGGAATAAATAGAGTGCTATAGAGTAGAGACAGAATATGAGTATTACGTCGGAAACGGATCGGTAACCACCTGAGCTGTGACCGGAATGTGGAGACATGATCAAATTTCCGTAGCCCAAAAATGAAGCGAATGCACACATTTTGAAGCCGTTCGACCTTATTCAATTGCTCTTCGGAGAGATCGAGATAAGAGATGTCGGCATAGTCTAAAATAGGAAGAAGAAGCGATTGAGCCAACGCAGTTTTAGTTGAAAGTGGTAGAAAGTTGCGGAGACGCCTAAGAGATCCCACAGCGGCAAAAATTTTACGACCAACTTCATTAAGTTGCGGACCCCAAGAAAGAGTACGATCCATAATCACGCCCAAATTCTTTACTTGGGACGAGTACGGGATATGAACCCCATCGAATAATATAGGGGGCAGACTCTCAAAGTTCACCTTAGCTATGTTCTTAGGGCTACCAATAATAATAGTTTGGGTCTTCGTAGGATTAACTCTAATTCCATAGCAAGAACTCCAGTATAAAATGCGTTCTAAATCAGAATTGGTGGTAAGGATCAGAGAAGGTAGATCAGCAATTGGGCACTGAGAATAAATTTGGAGATCGTCGGCATACAAATGATAAGAAGAAAGGAGGTTAAGAGAAATGGAATTAATAAAAATAGAAAAGAGAAGGGGAGACAACACGCCACCCTGCGGGACGCCAGCTAGCGTGTTGCACCACGTTGAACGAACGTCATCTATTTTAATACGTTGCCGACGACCTTCCAAGTAACTGCGAAACCACCCACACGCCGCAGGAGATATATTGAGAGTACTTAGCACCCCTAATAGTATATCGAAGTCTACAGTATTAAATGCGTTGGTGAAATCAAGCAATGTCAGTATCGTTAGCTTCCCGTTATCCATTCCTGAACGGATGTCGTCAGTAATTTTAACTAGAGCGGAGACCGTACTGCAACCAGATCTGAAACCAGACTGAAATGGATTAAGGAGAGAGCTTCTATTTAAAAACGAAGTAAGTTGATAGTGCACTAGACGCTCTAAGACTTTGGAAAGAAATGGCAAGATAGAAATAGGCCTAAAGTCAGGGAAAGAAGACGGATTAGATTTTTTAGGAATGGGAATTACATCAGCATCTTTCCAAATGTTAGGGAAAGAAGAAGAAGAAATGGAAGAGTTAAAGATGCTGGTAATTATAGGGACAAGAAGGTCAAGAAGCGGAATGATCATGTTACGGCCCACACAGTCGACACCAACGGCATTCGAGGAGATGTTCCGGATATTCTTCTCGACATCGCTATCAGTGACCGGCGTAAAAGAAAAGGGAGGAAATCCTGGTGTTGGAGAAGAAGAAAGACGAGTAAGAGTTTCAGCCTTAACTGGACCGCTAAAGAGAGCAGGCGAAGAAAAGTGCAAATTTAGGAGGTCGATATCAAAATCATTAGGAACTGAAGTACTGCTAGATTTACCAACTCCATAGGACTTGAGAAATTTCCAGATTTTAGCTGGCTCACCCTTTACCACTGACTCATGAATATGGTGCCGCTGTGCGTCACGGCACACCGTACTACAGCGATTACGTAAACCGTGGTATTTGGCTTTGTTCCTGTCCGTGGGTTTCAATTTAAACTTACACTATCAATATCAATATCAATATCAATATCAATATATGAATATCAATTCATTATCAGCTTTCATAAATAGGAACGTTATAAATCTAAATGGCGGGATCTATGGAGTGTGGAATTAAATAAATCTACTTATTGACAATAACAATATACATAATGGATATATACAGATGAATACTATAACTAGCTTATATCTAAAATAGGCCCTTGAGGCATTGTACCAAGGATGTTGACACCTACTTGCCCAATCAGCAGCAAGCAAAATTAAAGAAGCTTTACTCCTATTGGTTGTTTAGCGAGCTGTTGTCAAACTTCTAATTTTTTTTTACAAGAAATGTCAAAACGTCAAAACAATGCTGGATCCAAGTTTTCCCAGTTATTATTTCTTAATATTTGAATAAATAGAAAGTAGTTTAGTCATACTGTAACGAAAGTGACATTTTGAATAAAATGCATGTATGTATATTTATTTTATCCACTATATAAGCAACCATACTTTGTAACTTTGAACTTTGCCAAAAATGGACGAAATCTCGCAAGATATCAGTGACTTTGAATCTTTACTTAAGAACCGGTCAACAAACAAGCCCCTAGGACTGTACGCTGGCAGTGAACACAAAAGTAAACACATAAGTACGACTGTAACTAGCAAACTATGTGCCAAAGAAGTGTTAGCGAATGTATCAAGACAGGTAAAAGCAATGCAGAATGCCGACACAGTAGCCTGCAAGCGAGTTGGTAATACACTTAATAAGTACAAGAAGAGAGAGTTCTTGCCTGTTGATAAGATACCAGTTTACTATGAGGTAAGTAGGTACTTTAAATCTCAGTAAAACTTAATTTCACTAAGTATTGTGTTGAGGCTCAGGATTTAACTGTGTTTTTTATCCCATATACTAAAATTACAGTTCGATTAGCTAATCTACTACCTAAACTGTCAAGATTAGTACTAAAACTAGTGGCTCTGTATGCTGCAAATCTTGCCAACTTTCATAGCCCCTCTATTTTGAAAAAATCAAAACCGTACCTATTTACAAACATTCCATATAATTATCAAACCTTCACATGCTCAGAAAATTTCACAAGATAGAAGAATGTGACCTATAGTGGAGAACAGCCTGACTTATAATAAAAAAGCAGTGATATAGTGTGAACTAATCTAACCATGGGCAAAGTAGCATCTGCAAGGTGCTTTTCTTTCAATGTGTATTCGCAAGATAATAAAAAAGGGTTGGCTTCAAAAAGGGTTGAAAAAGAGACCTGCACTTTCCCTAGGCCAATTGAATAAGTTAGATTAAATAAAAAATAAAAAATTATAGGACATTATTACACAAATTGACCCACAGTAAGCTCAATAAGGATTGTGTTGAGGGTACTTAGACAACGATATATATAATATGTAAATATTTATAAATACTTAAATACATAGAAAACACCCATGACTCAGGAACAAATATCCATGCTCATCACACGAATAAATGCCCTTACCAGAATTTGAACCCTGGACCATCGGCTTCATAGGCAGGGTCACTACCTACTAGGCCAGACTGGTCGTCAGAGATGAGTCAATTCAACTGTCACTTTAGTATTTATATTGAAATACAGTTTAGGTATAGCTTGACAGACTGGGCAATTGAACAGTATATTAACTATGTTCATAGTTAATATTCCGGGAGATCAATCACATGTCCTTTTATCTATTTTACTTAATTTAATTACATCTTTTAGGTACCACAAAAATTACCCACAAAATTTGAAACTCAATGTGTCTCTGAAACGCAATTGATCAATGTTGTTGAAAATGCTGAAATCATTGACAAACATAGAGGAGTTACTCAGGAATTTGACAAAACATTTTGTCAAAAAAGTTACAATGATAATGATGATAAACTTAATGATGGCAGCTTAAAATCTAAAACAATATATACAGAAAAATGTGAAAGCAAAATTAATATTAGTAAAGACGAAAGTGTTATTACTAATAAACTTTGTAAGTTAAACACTCAAGATAGTAAAATGTTTGATGATTCTGATCTTACTTGTGCCATGGACACTGTAACATGTTGCGAAAACGATGTGCCAATTGGTTTAAATGATGATATTAATTTAAACTTAAGTCAAGAGACCGAGGGCTTCAACAAATGTTTAGAAATTATTGATGTCTCTGAAGTTGATACAGAAAGGTCTACATCTACAAGTCCTGTATTAAATACTATTAAAAGAAGTGCTACTCCACCATTAGTTGTTGATTTGTATACTTTTGAAAAATTCGAAGACTTTGCCATTCCCATTATAGAAGAGCAAAGAGACCTTAAATTAGCTAAAAGTATGATAAATTCCCAAATTTTAGGCAGGGAAATATCCATACCAGATCATTTTAATGAACTAGTTGGCAGGGATAGTCCAGTTTTAAGTAAAGTTGAATGTATAACTACAAATATTAATGAAGAAGAAGTTGAAAAGATATGTACATGTAGCAATAAATGTGTAGATAGAGATATACAGTATATAAATGAATCAAATGACGAAAATGTTAATTTGGGAAGTGGAAACAAGAAAACAGAGTCAGCAATCAAAACAGAAATTAAGGATGAGATCCTATTTAGTAGTGACGAGGAATATGAATATCTACACAAAAATGTGCAAGAATTACCATTAACGTGTGCATTAGAAACATCATTTTATGATAGATCAGATGTATTGGATAAAACTATGTATGTAGGATTTCAAACTGCTAGTAACAAGTCTATTCAAATAAATACAGATTCATTCACTAAAGCTAAAAACATATTAAGCGATATCGATAATGAAGAAACTGGAAAGTCTCTGAGTGATTTAGTAGAAATATTTGACACTGATAACGTTATAAGCGTAAATGAAGAAACTACGAATCAGACTCCTTACAACGTAGAAAAAGATGAAAACAATGATATAACAACGCCATCTACATACACCACTGTTTTTAAGGAAAGCAGAGAAGACACGTTAGAAAATGTATCTTTACCGGCGTTAGAACGAGACGAAGAAGTTAAAGATGAAATTGTTATGAGTCAGATTATACAGTGCAAAAGTATATCAAGATGTGGTAAACTAAATAACAGTGTTCTTTCTGATAGAAACATAAGTGATACAATCAATTCGACGGCATTAGAACCAAACAAAGAGATTGATAATGATATTATCATGAGTCAAGTCATACAATTTAAAAGTCTATCAAGAACACCTAACATACATAATTCAAATGTTGTTGAAGAATCTTTACTTCCAAATACAGGTATTGCGAAACGTAAATTTGAAGGATTTAAAACAGCCAGTAATAAAAAGATCAAACTATCAGATAAAGCATTAGCTCGGTGTAAAAAAGTATTTCAAGATATTGATTTAGGGGATCCAGAATATGCAAGCTGTAATTCTGACATTGTCGAGACAGAGGAAAATTTCCTTGATGATCTCAAGTCTCAAGATTTTAATGTTTCTTATGATGGTGGCTTAATAACAAAGTCTAAAATAGACTTAAGAAATAAAGAAGAACAGCCTGGAATGAAGGATGTAGATTTGCAAATAAACGATAAAATTATATTACAGGAATTTGAAGACAACGAAATGCCTTTTGAAGAAACTAATAATAACACCTTCGTAGGCTTTAAAACTGCTAGTAATAAAAACATTGATGTTTCTGTTGATGCTGTGGCAAGAATTAAACATATATTTCAAGATATTATAACTGCCCCTACAGCAAATGATTGTAACAGTGCAATGAAAGCAGCTGAAAATGTAAGTGATGATGGTGATAAAAACGAGCACTTATTCAAAAAGCCTACAGATTTTAGGAATTCAACTACAAATCAAACAAATCCATCGATAGTCACTTCGGAGAAACTCAAAAATAACGATCGTGAAAGATATAACAGTGAAAAGTTTCGGTCTAATCAATTAATTGGTTTTAAAACAGCTTCCCATAAAGAAATTTTTGTATCAGACCAAGCCGTGGAAAAAAATAAAGGTATCTTTAAAGATATTGATGAAGAAGTAATAAAAACTGTTGACAAAAAAGACAAATTTAGTTTGAATACCGAGAAGAAGCAAATCAATAATTACGAAGATGATTTTAACTGCGGCATAGATACGCAAGATTTTCTCGCTGAAGAATTGACTCGTATTGAAGATTTACTCAAAGATAATATTATGGAAAAACAAAAGTCTACTAGTCCTCCTATATTCCAAGGTTTTCAGACAGCAAATAACAAAAGAATAGTCATTTTCGAAGAAGCATTAGAAAAGAGCAAAAAACTATTAGAAGATATCACTTATAAAGAAATCGATATCAAATGCTATTCAATTGAAAACAAAGTTGATATCGATCAAAATGCAGTCGAGAAAAACCTAGTTACGGGTATTGTTAATACAGATAAATTCAAGGGTATAAAAAATGAAACACCAATTCTTACAGGCTTTCATACTGCCAGTAACAAAGCAGTTGTAGTTTCGAAAAAAGGAATAGAAGCAAGCAAAACGTTATTTCATGATATAGGGTTGTCGCAACGGGAAAACATAGTGCAAAATGAAGAAGCAACTGAGATTTGTGGTTCTGAAATTACCAACAATAAAATTGATAATTTGGAATCAAAAATACCAGAACCTGATAGTAAAGCAATTCGAATATCAGAAACAGCTTTACAAAACCGAACAAAATGTACTGATGGTTCAACAGACACTAATACTGAACCTCCTACTTTTGTAGGATTTCGAACAGCTAGTGCTAAACCTATAAACATATCTGCTAATGCTATGGAGAAAACAAAAAAGCTACTCAGTGAATTTGACCTTAACGATGACGATATTATGTTTGATAAACACTCCGGGCAGACTTTAGAAGCACCCACTTCATTTGTTGGTTTCCAAACAGCAAGTAAGAAGAAAATTAGTATCTCTGCCAAAGCTCTAGCTAAAAGTAAACAAATGCTTTACGATCTTGAATTCAACAACTTGAATAATAACAATGATGGTCACGGTAAATATATACCCGACACCTCGTCTATAAATACTGAAGCCAAAACCATTCAATTAATTGATGATCCTTACCAAAACTCAACGAATAAATTTATTGGTTTTCAAACGGCAAGTAATAAAGAAGTCAAAATTTCAAAAGAAGCTTTAGCTAGAAGCAAGCAAATGTTTCAAGATGTTGATCTTGATGATGAAGAATGTGACGTTGTTGAAAAATATTCTCGACACGAAGAAAAGACAAGTCCAGTACTCAAAGGCTTCAAAACGGCTAGCAACAAAGATGCTCTAGTTTTTAAAGGATTTCAAACCGCGAGTAATAAGAAAGTAGCAATATCAGAAAGAGCGCTAGCGAAAAGTAAAAAACTGTTTGAAGATCTAAATTTGAGTCAGCTAGACAAAGATCCTAAGTCAGTTTTAGATATGCATGAAAATAATTTCGGTGGCTTTCAGACCGGTTCCAACAAAACAGTTAAAGTATCAGAACAAACATTGGCAAAAACTAAAGATATGTTCAAATATATACATATTGAAAAAGAGAATGATAATTTTACGAAAGATAGTATTCCAGTTTTTAAAGGGTTTCAAACTGCAAGTAATAAGAAAGTACAAATTTCGGAAATAGCACTAGCAAAAAGCAAACGACTATTCGAAGATATGAACTTAAGCCAGCTGGATAAAGAAGCAAAACTGGCAGAAGATATACATGAAAACAATTTTGTAGGATTACAGACATCTAACAACAAAACAGTCAAAATTTCAGAACAAGCTAAAGATATGTTTAAAAATATACATCCTGAAAAAGAGAACGACAATATTACGACAGACAGTAGTCCTGTCAAAGGCTTTCAAACAGCAAGCAATAAAAAAGTGAAAATATCAGAAAAACCGCTAGCTAAAAGTAAGGAATCTTTTGAAGATTTAAATTTAAGTCAGTTAAATAAAGATCGAAACATGACCGTACGTGAAGATAATTTTGGTGGTTTTCAAACAGCTAATAACAAACAAGTGACAGTTTCAACCCAAGCATTAGCAAAAACTAAGGAAATGTTTAAAAATATAAATTTAGAAACAGATTATTATAGTAATGATGCAATTAAAAGCGCAAAACATGAAGATGTTACGTTTAAAGGGTTTCAAACTGCAAGTAATAAAAAAGTGGTTGTATCAGAAAATGCACTGTCTAAATGTAAACAGCTTTTTGAAGACATGGATTTGAGCCAGCTTAGTAACAATCGTAAACCTACAATAGATTCTTTTGAGTTACTAAGTGCAAAAGCAAATGAAAAAAATGAATCAATGAATAATCATAAAAATAACTTCGGAAGTTCTCAAACTGCTAGTAATAAGAGATTCAAAGTATCTGATCAAGCTTTGGTTAAAAGTAAAAACCTATTAAAAGATGCACTAAATGAAAACAAATTAGAATATAAAGATAAAGAAATCAGGACTCCAGAAAACAAAACATACTCCTCAGCAACTAAAAATGTTGTTAATGATGTTATAGACACACAAATACTAAATGATTTTCAAGAACCATTGAACACAGAAGATTTCTGCAAAAGCACACCAACATCTAAAAGATCTGGTAGTCCTATACTTTACTGTCCCAGAGCGAAGAAAAGAAAATTTGAAACACCATATAGAACAAGTAAAAAAATGGAACCTAAGAATCCTTTTGTACCACCAAAGTTAGCGAAAACATACAACTTTGATGACAATTATAAAAAAAGAAAGAAATACACATTGAAAGATGTACATAATCTTGAAAAGGATCATACAAAATTAAACATAAATCCATGTATAGAAGAATTTAACTTTGAAAATTTATTTGATTTCGTATTTAAAGATAAAAGAAATGATTACACTTCTGAAAAAAATACTATAGAAGATGTTAAAAAGATTTTTCTTGGTTCTGTAAATAAGAAAATAGTTCCAGAGGGTTGGTTAGATAATCATATAAAATTGATCATATGGAAACTACTTTCATATGAAGTAAAATTTCCGAATTTAATGAAAAATACTTGTACAGTAAAAAATGTTTTGGAGCAGCTAAAATACAGATATGATAGAGAATTATATCAAGTTCAAAGACCAATTTTGAGGAAGATTTTGGAAAAGGATGAAGTGGCTTCTAAAACTATGGTGTTATGTGTTGCTGCTATATATGTGGACACCGCCAGTGTTACCAGGTATTTATTACATATAAACATTTTTATTGTAAAATTTAAATTGATCCTTATTAGTTCCATGTAAGCGTAAATCACAAAACGTGTAGAATTCACCTTTACACGATTTTTTTAAATCACACTATAATTAGATTTCTAAGGAATATTTCTTGTTTATTAAGTTATATAACTTATCTCAAAGCTCACGGCGAAAAATATATATATACGAGTATGTACATTTCCAACATTATTATTTTTTCCTTTTATTGTTTCTTTACCTGTCCCTTATTTACAATAAAGTGTTTACATACATACATACATACATATGTAGTTTTTTATCGCGATGGCAAATTTCTTTAATATTTTGATATTTTAGCTCATAAATGTCACAAAACCTTTTAATATTATAGATAAAACTAAATATAAACTAAAAATTGTTAATTTAGTATGTGGGTTGTTTTTCTGTTTTTTTTTTTTCCAAAGGTTTAAATGTGAACGCGGCCGGCAAAACGTCCCACTTTGCGCTTGCCATTAGGATGAGATTTGCTGAATTTTTATACTAATAACCTGTTAAGGCCTTATGGCAAGCGACAAAGTGGGACGCTTCACAAATAAATAAATAAATTACTAACTAAAAGTTATTAATTACTGAATAAAAAAGCCATTAAGCTGTCATATGAAACCCTTTACCTGAAGCACCCTCTGTGGTGAGCAATAGGGTCGTTTCCATCTACAAATATTAGGGCAGAATTGTATCCCAATAAATTATTTTGGATTATAAGAACATGTTAAGCTACTTTTAGGGGACCTGTAATGACCATATTTTTGTATATCTTTATATCTGTAATATCTTTTGGCACACGTCACGTGACCTAACTCGAAACGTCTTTGAAGATTCTGATGACGTCACAACTCTCGGATTGACACTGTTGACAGTTAGGCGATAAACAAATGATGATGAATGACAAATGTCAGTTGACAGTTCGTATCTTCTACGTGTGTATGTAGTTATGTGTCAGACCGTAAACTGTGACGTCACACAATTTTCAAAGAGCGTTTTGGGCGCGAAAGCATCTGTCAAAATATATTTTGTTAATTTAACATATTTATAGCCGCTTTTAGTATAAAAGTTGAATTTCAGGGCAACTTTTAGTTATTATAGAACGTAATACAAGCGTTTCAAAAAATTGGAAACATCCCTATTGATATATATTTATCCCTTTTTGCACAAAAAGAAACCTTACAATACAAAAGGCTGACTTATTACCATATCGTTAAACATAAATCTTCACTTTGCATTTCAATATAGCGAGTCTATTTTACGTGAGATTATGTGGGCAGTTGGGGAGGGAGGGGTAGCCAAGAATCTCACCAAATATCACCATCTGGGGGGGGCAAAAGTAGCCGAAAAAACCTCGCGTGATTAGGCGGGTCCACACAGAGCGAGCAGCGTCGCGAGGAAATTTCCTCGCGCGGCAAATGGCCAATGTAGATGTGCCTCGGCCGAGGTAGCGCGCTCTACCGAGGGTAACAGCTCGCTCTGCGTGGACCCGCCTATTTGTGCACAAGCTCTAATGCATTCTCTACCAGTATTCTCTAGCAGTTTTCAATCTCATTAAGTTTAATTTTTGTGTTTCAGCGTAAACCCAGCCTCGCAGAATGTAGAATTGCTGCTCACTGACGGATGGTACTGTGTCAAGGCCTGCTTGGATCGAATGCTGGTGCGACTGGTGGTCACTGGTGCTATTGTGGTGGGGAGTAAGGTATGTAAAACGCTGTCAAAGTAACCTTCACACTTTCGAGTAAGATTTACACTAGTTCCCTTGCGCCCGGGACCTCGGCGTTTGAGTGATGTTTGTGTTTATGACATAAAGCGGTCAAAGGGTTAGAAGGTCCTGTACTTAATAAGACTGAATTGTATTGTTAACAGATAGCAGTGTGTGGCGCTGAGCTATTAAACTGCGAGCAAGGCATAGCACCCTGGGAGGTAACTATTTTTTATAACTATTTCATTTTATCCGTCTGTAACTTTATCACTACATACAGAATGTAACAAAATAGTAAGGATCTGTTGAATGACATTACTTGTCGCTTACGCCATTATCAACGATGCTCCCATATTATAAACAACGCCGCGGTACGCAGTGCGACGTAAGCGCCATCGACAATAGGGTCCCTTTTTATAGATAATGTCACATATTCGGTATCGTTTTCTGCTAAAAAGTAAAAGAAAAAATGTTTTGACGCGAAATAATTTATTTTTTCTATGAGGCAGGTCGTCTAAGTCAAAAAATAGAATACAAAAAAATTCGCGTCAAGAAAATATTCTTCTACTTTTTCCTGACCAAAACACGATACCGAATATGCCCTTAAACCCCCACTATTTTTATTTAAAACAAAGGCCTTCGCAGCGTCTGTCTGTCTGTATGTTCGCGATAAACTCAAAAACTACTGAACGGATTTTCATGCGGTTTTCACCTATCAATAAAGTGATTTCGGTGTATAATTTGTTAAGATTTTACGTAACCTGTGCGAAGCTGGGCGGGTCGCTAGTCTGCTTGTAAGGCGTATACCTACCTTCATTAAACTAGAATGGATGCCAAAGGACCATGGGCAACTTAATACTAACCTGGGAGCCTGGACCAAAAACCAACAGAAATGAGAGTTAGGTAATTAGATTGGTATTTCAATGTACTTCATTTCGTTATATGGGCACCAAGCGGAATTCCATTGCAGAACTGAGATATTTGTACTTTTGTCAAAATATCATCACATCATACCCTTATTACTTAGGCAATAGAGTGTTCATCTAGCAAATGTTCGCGCACCACTGCGAGCGGCAAACCATTCGCCGCGCTCGCCCGGCGGTGTACTCTATTGCCTAGGTAATAAGGGTGATGACATTTTGATTAAAATACAAATAGCACTGCACTGGGATTCCGCTTGGTGCCTATAAAAGGAAATGAAATACATAGAAATACCTATCTAATGACCTAATTCTCAACTCTGTTGGTTTTTGAGCCATTTTGATGGTGCTTCATTTCACGGAAGTTCCTTAAGAAGTTTTGCGTGATCTTGTTTATTTCGGTTTTCAAGTGAACCACTGAGGCGGAGATTAGTGGAGACGTACGGGAACGATCCAGTAGCATTGACTGTAGTCCATATCATAATCAATTTATTAATAATAAAAATTACAGGTCATAGTTATTGCCTATATCTTCAGGGTGGGCAAATAAGAGTGATACACTTTGATGGCTATTGTATGCGGAAGATCATTTCTGCCAAATGTCTACCTCTAGCAGCAAGCAATTTTTTCTCAAATATTTATATTGGGTAAAACACGTTATTTGTTCGATTAATTTCGAGAAAAATGACAGTGATTGGCACCCAAATTTCCAAAAATTTGCAGGTCCTGTATTTCTGTGGTGCTATCTAAAATTACGTGTCTACGATAACAAGATGATGAAATTTGAACAGTTAAAACCGACTATCCGACAGAAATTTACTAAGATAACGCCGAAAATGTGCGAAAATAAGCTGAAAATTGCGATGATCACATGTGCCTGCTGTTAGTGGTGGACATATGTCAGACATTATGTTCCGCATGTATTTGCCAACGCTTAATAATATATTTAAAAAAAATACTCAATAATCTTTGAACTTAATATAGTTAAAATTTAAAAACAAAATGTATACTTATTATTTGCCCACCTTGTATTTAACACTTGCAAAGTGCAGTAGATTTAAACATAGGTAGGGTCAACTGTTCATCAGTTAGCCACTAGTACACAAATAGCCACGCCAATATCTGGCGAACGCAACGTTGCCGCTTGGTGCAACCAAGGGCATTAGATACCTAAGCACATCTCTTGTCTCCGCTGGATTACAACCAGTGTCATTGGTTGATTCCCGCACGTCTACTCTAATCTTTGCTCGTCACTGCCTCAGTGGAAATGACAGCTGAAGAGTTTTTGGCCTCATTACTGGTACATAACATACTTGTATTATTTTCAGGACACAACATCAGTACGTCTAAAACTCCACGGCAACAGCACCCGTCGAGCCCGCTGGTTTACCCGCTTGGGTCCTTGCACCGACCTCATTCAAAGTTCTCTAAGTAAGCTCTATTTGACCGAGTGACCGCGAGCGAAGCGTTTCCAGGATACTATAGCAATTCTCCCTCAATTGCTCAAAGGTTAACTTGAAGAGCTCTCTTTAAGAGATAGTTCACCCTTGTACAAATGATAAGTGTTTTATTTCCTGTTTTGTTTTCATTTTTGTACAATAGTTTTACTACTACTACTATAGTTCGACTTAAGCTCCATGGAAACAATGTCCGCCGAGCCTGCTGGCACGCCCGCCTGGCTCGTCGCACCGACCTCATCCAAAGTTCTCTAGGTAAGCTCTATTTGATTGAGTGACCGCGAGCCGCGAGCGAAGCGTTTCCAGGATCTTATAGGACTAAGCTCCATGGACACAATGTCCGCCGAGCCCGCCGGCACGCCCGCCTGGGTCCTCGCGCCTACCTCATCCAGGGTTCTCTAGGTAAGCTGTTTGACCGAGCAAGAGTGAATCGCGAGCGAAGCGTTTAGCGTTTTCAGTACACATTGTCCGTCTAAAACCACACGGAAACAGCACCCGTCGAGCTCGCTGGCTGCCCTAACTGGGACTGGGACAGGGACAACACGGACCTCATCCAATGTTCTTTAGGTGCACAGCACTGTTTTTAGTAGTGTTCGACCGAAGTTTCAGTTTCGACAGGTTTCGGCATAAATATCATGTTTCGGGAAAAATCCGGTTTGGAACAATCACTAGTTTTTATCCGTGTGCGTTGTCCCCCCGGACGTGGGAAGGCATTGGTGGTGGGAGGGGGAGGGGGGACTCACCGCTCCTGTCCCCTCTCCTAGCGGGAGGCAGGGTAGCCCTACCCACTAAACCCACTCCGGCGTCTCGCCTTCTTTGCCGTTCATGAGGGCGCCATGCGATCGAGGACATTCCACCATGGCCGTTGGATGGTCTGCCACCTCGTGACCAGTATGCTTAGCACGAGAGCGCCGCGACAGTATTCGCGCGTGTGATAGACTACCCGTCCCTTTCCAATGAATAGGTACTTGTTTGTTTAGTTAGTGTTCTCATGTATTATGGTTTTTTTTTTTTGGAATAAATTCGTTTTTTTTGCCCTCTAGGTGCAGCTAAACCAGATGGGGGTAAAATGTCCACCAGGGTGGTTGTGACGAGGGTGTATCCTCCGCTGTACGTTGAGAAAATGGATGATGGGAGCACGGGTAAGATATTTCAATAGGGTTGTTTCCTCTTCTCTTCTTCCTCGCGTTGTCCCGGCATTTTGCCGGGTTGTTTCCAATTTTTGAAAAACGCTTGTATTGCGTTCTATATTAACTAAAAGTTGCCCTAAAATTAAACTGTTGTACTAAAAACTGCTTTAAATATGTTAAATTAACAAAATATATTTTACAGATGCTTTCGCGCCCAAAACGCTCTTTGAAAATTGTGTGACGTCACAGTTTACGGTTTGACACATAACTACATACCCACGTAGAAGATACGAACTGTCCACTGACATTTGTCATTTGTTGTTTATCGCCTAACTGTCAACAGTGTCAATCCGAGAGTTGTGACGTCATCAGAATCTTCAAAGACGTTTCGAGTTTGGTCACGTGACATGTGCCAAAAGATATTTTAAATTCAATATTTACAAAAATATGGTCATTACAGGTCCCCTAAAAGTAATTTAACATGTTCTTATAATCCAAATTAATTTATTGGGATACAATTCTGCCCTAAGATTTGTAGATGGAAACAACCCTATTGTAACAAAAAAAAGTGTCTCAAGCGTCGAACTTGCGACCGTCTAGATACCGGTTAAGGAGCTTTCTTCATTGAAATGGAGAGGTGTCAAGATTCCCCGAGGTCAAGCTACCTCAGAGGGCCTACTGCGAAACCCGAAATTCTCAAATCGCTGGGATCTCTCTCTTGTACTCCAATGAAGACTCCAGAGAAAGATGCCCGCAATTTGCGAAATGTGTACTATAGGTGCTACTAAACAAGACGGGGGTAAAATGACAGCCACAGGGGTGGCGAGAATATATTCTCCGCTGTATGTTGAGAAAATGGATGATGGGAGTATGGGTAAGATATTAGCAGCGCGGACAGATCATCGCAACACAGTTGTATCTGGAAAATGGAAATATGTATTTAAGTGATATAATACAATACAAATATACTTTATTGCACACCTCAATACAGAAACAGTACAAATAATACAACACATAAAGAAGAGGTAAACAACAGGCGGTCTTATCGCTAAAAAGCGATCTCTTCCAGACAACCTTTAGGTAGCGGAATTAAAATATATATATATATATGTTATGTCAGTAGGTGTTCCAGATGCAATAAAAGAAGTCTAGCACAGAATAAACACAAAACTAAACAATATATATATATAATAAATGCCAGCCATAAGTATGGAAAAGGTAGCAGATAAAAGTATTACGGAGCAGGTAAAAAGTGAAGTTTAATGAGTCTCTTGAAAGAATTAGGACATTGAGCGCGCCTTAAGTCTATAGGCAGAGAATTCCATAGTCGGATAATTTACAATGTTTTAAATTAATTTCTAAATTATAATCATGAAATCATGTCTTAGATTCACGACTTACGACTTGAAAATGACACTTATTTTTTATTATATTACAGTAACACTATCGGAAAGATTAGAACAAATCCGGCAAATGAAATACGAGTCAGAGCGGCAAATTCTTATGGAGAAGCTATATGAAGAATTGGAGAAGGAGATGTCTGATCAGGTAAACACACGTAATTAGGCGAATCTACACGGAACTAGTCGCCTCGCGAGGAAATTGCCGCGCTCGGTGTAGACGTGCCTCGGGCGAAGCAAACGCACTCGCGGCCACAATGCCTCGGGCATAGAGAAATATGTAAGCATATAGTGCTGACTCCATACATCAGTTTTCTTACCAAAACGCTTATTATTTTCGTAGTCGACATCTAGCGTCAACTCGTCAAGTAGCGGATCAGTAGCTACTTGACAATAGATGTCGCGACGAACAAAAAATCTAATGCTCAGTAATTTTTAGGTAATATAAATAAATATTGGACATTCTTACACACATTGACAAAGCCCCACAGTAAGCTCAAAAAGGTGTGTTGTGGGTACTCAGCCAACAGTATAATATATAATCAGTGATCGTAACTTTTCAAGCAATTTTGGTGCAGCATTGTTCGTTAACAGCTCTAGCTGGAATAGTTAATTAGAGTTAATAACTGTAATATTAACCTTAACTGATCCCTAGGAACAAATTGAATAATATTCCTAATTTTTACTATGCTGCACCAAAATTGCTGGAAAAGTTACGATCACTGTATATAATACATATAAAACACCCATGACTCAGGAACAAATATTTGTGCTCATCACACAAATAAATGCCCTTACCGGGATTCGAACCCAGGACCTTCGGCTTCATAGGCAGGGTCACTACCCACGAGGCCAGACCGGTCAAATAATAAGCGATTTGATAAGACTGAACTGATGTATGGAGGGAGTACTATGTGGCTATGCTTACTTATTTTTCTATGCCTCGGGCGTGTCACGTCTCCACAGACCGAGCTACTTCGCGCGGCAATTTCCTCGCGAGGCAACTCGTTCTGTGCGGACCTGTGACTTCGTTTTTTTTTTATATCACGTCGGTGGCAAACAAGCATACGGCCCGCCTGATGGTAAGCAGTCACCGTAGCCTATGGACGCCTGCAACTCCTTCGTCGGCGTAGTACGTTAAATACCAAATCATATTATTTGCAGGAATCTCAAGATTCCGAAGGCTATTCGAATGACGCGGGTTGCATGGATAGCGGCTCGCAAATATGCAGAAATATGAAAAGAAGCAAAGATCCTGATGAATATAGAGTAAGTAATCCAAAAATAAGTACAGGGTAAACTCTAACCCCCTTATTCATAAACGTGTACTAAAGTTACGATGCCGCTGATCATCGTTTGTCCCTTTCCATCATACCAATACGTCGGAAAGGGACAAACGATGATCAGCGGAATGGTAAGTTTAGTACACGTTTATGAATAAGGGGGTAAAAGTTTGTATTGGCTACGTTCGAAATGCATGGTTGGGGTAAGTAAAGCGATCGCAGCGCATGCGGTGGTGAAAATTGGAACTAACCGAGGATAGCGTCTTTAACATTTCGTACAAGTTATATGGCTCGAAATGAAACTTTAATTTACGATTACTCCTGAAATATGACCATTGTAATCTGTATGAAATGCTTAATATAACTAATAGTACATTACGATACAAGTGCGAAAAATAGGAAATTCTAATCGAGTGGCGATCAATTAAAACACGACCGAAGGGAGTGTTTTAAATTGACACGAGTTGCGAATTACCTATTCGCACATGTATCGTACAACGTTTTACAGTACATATGGCCCTTTAAATGTTCGACACAGTAACGTAATATGCTAATTTTCGCACTAGTGCGGTAAAGTAGCACCATATGTACTGTAAAGTATTTTATTTGATAATTATTAATACTGTATCCGTGTAAATAGCTTTGCAAATGTCACATATTATGTGGTATTTTTCTACGAGTTAAGATTTCGGCAACATCGTCATATTTCAACCAATTTTTTATACTACGTCGGTGGCAAACAAGCATACGGCCTGCCTGATGGTAAGCAGTCTCCGTAGCCTATGTACACCTGCAACTCCAGAGGAGTTACATGCGCGTTGCCGACCCTAACCCCACCCCCCTCGTTGAGCTCTGGCAACCTTACTCACCGACAGGAACACAACACTATGAGTAGGGTCAAGTGTTATTTGCACAAAATCTTAACAAGTTATATACCTTCACCTTCCTCAAGAATCTATTGATAGATGACATTTTTATTTAGTTTTGGAGTAGTTTTATAAGATGTAGTGAATGGTTGCCAGTGCTCAACGAGGGGGGGCGGGTTTAGGGTCGGCAACGCGCATGTAACTCTGGAGTTGCAGGCGTACATAGGCTACGGAGACTGTTTACCATCAGGCGGGCCGTATGCTTGTTTGCCACCGACGTAGTATAAAAAAAAAAAATGTTTTCCCCTAGATTTGCGGATGCTAGGTTGCGTGACAGTCGTGCACGAATAGTAGGCGAAAAACAAAGTGAGCCGATGAATGGAAACATGAATTTGATTTAACTTCTGTTGAAATTCACCGTTGACTAAATCAATGCGCACAAAAGAAAAAGCTTCTATTAGAAGTTGGAGCGTACATTATAGTAAATTACGATACAAGTGCGAAAAGTAGGAAATTCGTGCGAATTACCTTTTCGCACGTGTATTGTACAACGTTTTACAGTACATATGGCCCTTTAAATTTTCGACATACGCGCGTATAGTGCTAGTTACCGTATGGCGGGCATATGGACTGTAATAGTACATTACGATACAAGTGCGAAAAATAGGAAATTCGAAACGAGTGGCGATAAATTAAAACACGACCGAAGGGAGTGTTTTAAATCGACACGAGTTGCGAATTACCTATTCGCACATGTATCGTACAACGTTTTACAGTACATATGGCCCTTTAAATGTTCGACACAGTAACGTAATATGCTACTTCTCGCACTAGTGCTATAAAGTAGCCCCATATGTACTGTAAATGATATTTTAGCTGCGTTGTATATGTCAGACATTAATCAAAGTTTTTGTCAAAATTTTCATTTTTGGTACGAGCTTTTATCGCTGACTGTACTTTTCTTTCCACAGGCAACTAATACTCATCAAGACAATTCCAAAAACCCCAAACACAATTAGTTTGCGTTGTTTTATCACAGATTTCCCATGGCCACCTCCGTCTCCATCATCAGATCAGCTCCATGTCATCATAATAATGCATTGTCATCCGATTTACAGATGTATGCAAAATTTCAGCCGAACCGGAACACGGGAAGTGGGTTTAGGGGAATTTAGTTTCGCAAATTTGACGCACACTAACAAATTAACATACATACTAATAGGGCAAGATAAATAAAAGCTTGTAATAAGACAGTTCGTTCTGCCAAAGATATTTATAACTCTGTATAAGATAAATAAAGTCCAAGATAAAAACGTGCCTCCAAAAATCAAGAAAAATTTATGCCCCGGACCCGGCATTTATGTTCGGACCCGGGTACGTCCTTAAACTACGTCCAAAAGAGAGGTATGGGCATTGTGAATTTCATCTCGCTTTGTGTGGTAGGGCACAGCCAGTGGATGTCATTCCAGATCTAGAGCAGAGCCCAACTGGGGAAGTACCTCCACCTTACAGAAAACCGCAGCCAAATAACACTAGACCCTACTCATAGTGTTGTGTTCCTGCCGGTAAGTAAGGTTGCCAGAGCTCAACGAGGGAGGGGGGCGGGTTTAGGGTCGGCAACGCGCATGTAACTCCTCTGGAGTTGCAGGCGTACATAGGCTACGGAGACTGCTTACCATCAGGCGGGCCGTATGCTTGTTTGCCACCGACGTAGTATAAAAAAAAAAAAATGCTCGATAGATGGCGATATACCGTTGTCCTATGCTCGAGTAGATGGCGACACCGTTTGATATTTAACACATACCAGTGAAAGAACATGGGCTAAATAGCCATATGTCATTCTAAGAGTTTTAGTACTGTGCCGAAAGATGGCAGTAAATTTAATTGAATACAAAATTTAGTTTGACAATACGCCTCTATACTCAATTCTCTTTCGTTCAACTGATAAACTCGGAGACACGATTCGTTATTTTATGTTTTATTAAATATAATAAAATTCATTTATATCAGATAATAAAAATGCCATACAACGAATGAAAAACTAACAAGATACTAGATTTTAGCTAATCTGGAAGAGATCGCTGTTTAGCGATAAGTCCGCCTGTTGTTACCTACACTGTTAGATCCAATGATTTTTCTGTACCTTTTATTTTGTAGTGTGCAATAAAGTATCTTATTATTTATTATTGTTATTATCTAATCTAAAGCCACACTTTTTTTTCAGTCACACCTAACGAAATCTCAAAACCGCCTGCTAGAAGACCACAACGCGAGACAGAGAGAGAAGCTAATAGAGCGAGTGAGAGCGAAGTTCCAACAGAAGTTAGACAAGCATGGCTTGAAGACCGACAGGAATGTGGTGCCGCTGCTAAAAGTGAGGGTGGCTGGTATGGTGGAAAAGGCGGGGAAAGTTGACATTACTAAAGGTAATTATTTTTTATACTATTTCAGTGGCAAAGAATTAAGGTCCGACCGAGAACGCTTTTTGGGTTTCGGCCGAGAACGAGACCGAGACCGAGATTCAATGGCATTCTCGGCCGAGACCGAGACCGAGACCGAGAATTTATAAAATAGAAGAAAAAATACGAATTTTGCACTAAAAATGTTTCAATAGTCGAAATTCGACGACTTATCAGAAAAAAGTTATCATAATCAATTCTTAGCGCTATTAAATAGTATTTTTGGGCTTCCGTAAAAACGAAACCCTTATAGTTTCGTCACGTCCGTCTGTTTGTCCGTATGTCATTTTACTCGAAAACTATACGATATATTTTATTACGAAATTGGAACGTAGGTGTATTATGTGAATCGCTACTTAGTACTTTAGAAAAAAAAATTCAAGGGGGCACTCATACATGTAACTAAAAGTAACATGTGGCACATAATTAGATAGGTCTTTAAAAATAACAATTCATTGCTAAAAACGTTTTTTGATTAAATATTTTGGAAATAATCACTCCGAAAGCCAATAATTGTGTCCCCTCCCCTCTAACTTTTTAACCGGGAGAGCAACAAATCGGAAAATATTTAAATAATAAAAGCTTAATTATCTGATCTTCTGATTAAAACGACGCGACGTAAGTGCCACTAAAATACGCTCTTTTGCTTGTACGGCTTTTTGTATTGTATGAAGGTAGGGAACCTTCCATTATGCGTGGTCCGACACGCACTTTGCCGGGTTTTTAAGTACGGATGTGCACAAATAGAGGTACAATAACAATGATTAAAATGAAACAGTTCTATATTATAACCCAAAAAAGGTAATTTTTCAGCGTTACGGTCCGTTAACTGGCCAGCCTTACTAAAAAGTTGTTCGCTGGCCACATGAGCCACATCAAATGAAAACCAACCTATGACCCAATAACCACACCGCGAGTTTCGTCAAAATTGTATTGAATAGCATTCGCAAAGTTCGCACGAAATTATGTCTAATTTTTCCACAACAGTAATCCGCCACCGGTATCGTATTGTACTCACCTACTGCTATGCTTTTTCCCGTAAACACAAATATATTAAGTATCAAAATATCCAGTGTCATCTTCCACTCACATCAAGTTAATTTAAGTTACACCTCGATAACAATATACACTCATTTATTATCTCTTCCGCATTAACAACAACCTCAAAACGAAAAGAACCAAATGAACAAGTCATTACTTGCAACCGCGCCTGTCCGATTCCATCAGGTAGTATTTGATAAGTAATTGGCCTAAAATGTAGGTACGAAACCAATCACAATCACCAAAAAAGTCTCACTAACCGGGCGATGCAACCAACGGGTGGCTTAGAAACGGACGCTCGTAGGCGGTAAATTCAAATTCACCAATGGCTAGCTCATTGCCTAGTCTCGGTCTCGGCAGGAATCTCGGCCAATTTTGGCCGAGAACCGAGACCGAGATCTCGGCTCGATTTTTGGCCGAGAATGCCGAGACCGAGACCGAGACCGAGATCTCGGTCGGACCTTACAAAGAATCATACGGCCCGCCTGATGGTAAGCAGTCTCCGTAGCCTATGGACGCCTGACTCCAGAGGTGTTACATGCGCGTTGCGCTCTGGTAACCTTACTCACCGGCAGGAACACAACACTATGAGTAGGGTCTAGTGTTATTTGGCTGCGGTTTTCTGTAAGGTGGAGGTACTTCCCCAGTTGGGCTCTGCTCTAGATCTGGAATGACATCCGCTGTACTTTGCCCTACCACACAAAGCGAGATGACATAGTCCCCATACCTCTCTTTTGGACGTAGTATAAGGACATACCCATTATCTATCTTTATGAAATACCTAAATAAGCATATTTTTTCTAATAATTGAGATATATGCATCTTTGGTTGTTATTTAGCTTAAATTTCACATGACTTTGATGTTCACTTTTATTTTTAGGTGTTAATCAACTTGTACTGTATATAGGCAAGCTGTTAGATATTTGTTTAAAGTATTGTAAAAATTGTTTGCATTTATATACGATATTTTTGTATTCAAAAAGTGCATTAGCTTCGTATTTTGATATGTAAATTAAGGAAACTATAGGTCAATTTACTGCTGCTTAATCTACTGTTCAATGTTATTGAAATGACTGTTTGTTTCTGAATAAAAGAAAAAAAAAATGAATTAAGACAATAATTTCCTGGTTTCAGGCTACTTGTCCATTTGGAAACCATCAGCTGCCGTCCTGGAACTGGTGACCGAGGGTGCCTGGATCGAGATCCTGAACGTCATTCCTACTGGGATAAGGTAGGAGAATAATTTCGAGTTTTGAACTAAACTAAACAAATGCCATTTATCGTTCTGTGAAGTTCCTATTTCTTGTTCCTAAAATGTTACTTATTTGTTACAGGAATTCCGAAATTCAGCTATCCGCGGGGAGACAGACAATTTTCAACCCATACAAACAGAAAATCTACAAATTTAAACTATACACAAACACTTTACAAAGAAAGTGCTATGAAATTAAAGAAATATCTCAAAATCCTGCAATGCCCACTGATAATAACGAAATAGACACTGTCGGCATGATATTCTGCATTGAACCATCGACTAAAGACTTTAAGGAGCAAAGCTTCCAAAATGTCTACCTAGCGGATGCCGACAAGAATATTATCTGTGTCAATTCCTGGGGTGGATTAAAAAAATTCGGGTTCGAAAATGTTCTAGATACCGGACAGATTATTACTTGCGTTAATTTACAGAAAAGAGCTGGCAACACCAGGAAAAGTATACCGCAGTATAGGGTGACAGAGTTTACCTATTTCACTAAAACGCCTAAGAGCAAAAAGGCATTGGAAATCACGAATGAACTGACAAGCAAACTGTCAAAAGTTAAAGACAAATTCTGTGAGGATTGTCTTATTTTAAAAAACAATTATTCCATTTTCAAAAGGAGAGACAGTGAAAATGTATCGCCATATAGATTTGACTATAACTTACCTAAAAATATGGTGTCACCGTTGAGAAATTGTGATACAAATTTAAATCTTACCGGCTTGGATTTTGAGTCCAGTTTCAATTCGCAAGAAATTTCGCCACGACTGTTGCTTAGGAAGAAGAAAGTAAACGAGAAAATTGAAAAAATAAGATTGAACTATGGCGAGCCGCCTCCTTTGAGCTCTATACACCTTATAAACAAATCGAAAAACGCCTCTGCGACATACAAAAGTCCGTTAATTTCAAATTTAGAAAGTTCAAAATTGGAAAGTCCCGGCTTACAAAATGTTGCCAGCCCAGTGACAGTGAACAGAACGTTTGTGAAAAATGTGAATCCTGTGAAATTGAATTTTTCTAGTGAAAATTTGGATGAAAGTGTCGATCATTTTGCGGAAGACTTTGACGCCAGCCCACCTTTGAGCCTAGATTCTGATATTTTAAATTAATATTTTTTTTATGAATAATGGGAAACTGAAGTTAATGTCGTCCCACAGAGGCCCTTTTAGGCCTAGACATATATTTGTCTTCTGTTCAAAATCTACGTCAAATACGTTACAGTGTTATATTTAATTTGAGATAAACAAGAGATTTGTCGTTTTTTTTTAACTTTACTACTGAATATTATAACCTAACAATACGTTCGCCCTTTATGATGAGTATCTATTTGTATTCCCCAAGGTGTAGAGATTTTTATTACTAATAAAAAATAATGTGATAAAATCAGAGTATCTAGACAATATGTTGTAAGTATTGAGACATATTTAATTCTGTATGTTTTATTTAAAGTTTGGTATTGTTATTGTAAAAAGTCGAGATTTAATTTAAGATATTAAGGTTTCGAGATTTTATGTGAAAGTGCCTTCAAGTTACCAGTATTCACTATTTGTTTTGTTATTAAGAACAATTTGTACAGCGTCAAATGTTATTAAAGTATGTTATTGTTGAATTTTCGTTTTTATTTCATAATTTACTGTCTCTATCTTTATAATGCTAACAGACGGGAGAACCGGACCGCGACCTTGGTCCGGTTCGGACCACTTATCTTTTTCTCACTTTCACTCATAGCTGCGTTCTTTATGGACGTACGGTGAATCACCTTCCACCCGATTGAACAGGCCTCGGATCGTACCAAGGCCGTGGTCCGGTACACGGGACACCCGTCTGTTACTAATTTAAGTCTCACTTTTTTTGCCGATGTAAGTGCCCACGGCTGGTATAAAGTCTTCTCCCCTTAACCTCTACGATTCTTAATTTAGGCGGTCTTCACAGAGGATATGGATCCGCCCGCTACTCCAGTGTGTGAGCGGGCCATCGCTATACATGTGTATAGCACGGTCTCGCTCACACACTGGTGCGGTGTACATATCCGCATCAGTGATAACCGCGTTAACAATTCCTCTGGCCAAGTCTTAATGAAGGTGTCCAAGTCTTTCCGTCATATCTCCTTTTTGGGTAATGTTAGTACGTAGAAGATTTATCAATAGTTGATTTTCCGTCTGGCAGGCCAGTACAATGTATGTTGTGTTTGTTTGATCCATTTATTTATATCATGCACATGCACCGGCTAGTAACTGATCAAATGTAGTCTGCCTCTTTACTTGCTCCAGTTTCCTAGATAGACTCTGTTCGGAAAGAGAAGAGCCGTGGAATGTATTGGGTCCCATACATTCCACGACTCTTCTTTTTCCGCACAGATTCTACATACGCCGTGTTTAAGAACTTGCGCAGTATTTAAAAAAAAAAAACATATACGTTAAGTTAAAGGGTTTGAAAAAACGTCCCAACGCTGTCACATCAAGGTGACCTTCAAGTAAAACCAGTTTGACGTTTGCTAACCTATAAAAACTATTTTCATTTGGATATTCTACCCGCGAAGTCATGTATCCCGCACCCGAATTTACGTAAATAAATTCCGTAATACCTCTTACAGTGCCAAACTCGCTTCCTACCACGTTTTACTTAGTGTTTTAAGTGATAAAACTGTGAAGAGAACACTTTTTGTTGTCGGTGATAACTCGCGTGTTTTTATTCGGTAAGTTGTGTAGATATATATGAGATGTAATGCCACACGACGCTGCTTTTCATTCACGCGGCGTGGTTAAAAATAGTTTTAAATATCTTCCGGTTTTGCGCCGTAATTTGTAAAACAAAATAGTGTTTCGATTTACATTTCGATGTGTTCCGTTGGTCAATATTTAAGATTACGTATTTTTACGTGCGTAATAGTTATTAGACCAGTTTAATATCCTCGACATTATTAATTTAAAAAAAAAGAAATATTTAGTTTCTTATCAGTTTTGAGTCAATTTTGTTATTGTCCAGTCGAATTCTTGTTTCGTAAGATTTCAATAAAATTTGGTGAATAGATAGTTCCCTACTCTGGGCAATATACATGATGAAATTTAATCGATGATCAGGAGTTGAAAAATATTTCAATATGTGAGATCTCATGTAATTTACATAACCATCTAAATTTCAATAACCACTGGATACATGGACACCCTATTTGTATTGAAGAGAAATAGGCGTAGGTCAAGTGCCATCGCTTTGTCAGGGAATTTAACAACTTTATAATGACAAATTGCTCATAAGGCTTTAGTTTTTTTGTGGCTTTTACCTTGGAAGGAGATATATTTTTAAACTCTTTAGACTAAACCAATAAAAAAAAATTCAACCTAATTTTTTTTTTTTTTAATTGTAATTTAATACTAATTTTAATCATTTATTGAAACATACATTTTACAGTAGGTACAACAAAAAGTGACATACAATTAGAAACAAATACACACAAAACAATAGTATATAAGTAAACTACTATCTTATTCTAAAAGACCTCCGTGGGCTGCATGAGGGGTGGGGAGGGTGGGTGTGGTGATTTAAATGATTAAAATTAGTATTACTTAAAAATTGGTATGAAAAAAAAACTTAGAACTATCATAGGGATCATCATTGGCCACATCAAGATTATCTATGATTGGCAGAAAATGTTGTGAGCAGAAAATAATTAGTTGATGATTTAAGTATTCAATAAAAATATGTATTTATTAATTGCAGTAAAGAGAAACTCAATAGAAAAGACATTCTCCTCAGATCATTAATTTCTTGTTCCTGTAAATAAAAACATTGTTAATTTTAAAATATGCAATGCATTTACAGTTCATCTGCTCTATTCAAGATAAAATATTATTATTCATGACAATCACAAAACATGTTCGAACATTACGGACAACAACAGCAAAGAAGAAATCATTAAGTGCGCATCACCAAATATAATGCTAGCTATAAAGCCAGCGCTGGTCTTTAAAATAAAACCAATAGGAAAAAGTTTTTAAATCTGTCTTGGCTAACTTTGCATTTACTTTTTTTTTTTGATGACCGGTTTGGCCTAGTGGAACCCTGCCTACGAAGCTGATGGTCCCGGGTTCAAATCCTGGTAAGGGCATTTATTCGTGTGATGAGCATGGATATTTGTTCCTGAGTCATGGGTGTTTTCTATGTATTTAAGTATTTATAAATATTTATATATTATATATATCGTTGTCTAAAGTACCCTCAACACAAGCCTTATTGAGCTTACTGTGGGACTTAGTCAATTTGTGTAATAATGTCCTATAATATTTATTTATTTATTTATTATTTATTTACTTTGAAGTGACTTAAGTGTGGAAGTGCTACTATAATCTTTATATATTCATAGGAAGTTTACGTTGACTGCAGAGTTATCTTGGTCTGAAGAAAAACTTGATCATTGGTAATTTAGATAAACTATAAATATTTATCCTCTTTTAGATCGGGTACTTCATGAATGTACTAGTTACCACAATAATGTACTGATAAGGCTGTTATATGCCGTTACATAATCGAAAACATGATAATAGAATTGAAAGTGAACTGAGTACTGATAATTTACAATATGAGCGAGTATAGGATAATCAACTTAAGACACTTTTTTCGAGTATGTAACCATCAAAGACTTCAAAAGTAAAAATAGGCCTGTTCATGTAATTCCGACAGAACATTCTCGTTTGGTGTCCCTCGGTGGAATGCTACAATGCGATTAGTTAATGAGCTCGCATCCATTGCGTTGGACTGCATGCTTGGCTCGCATTCGTGCACAGCGGTGTCACTGTCACCGCTAGGCTGGCAACATTCTTAGTGCCCGTAAGGCCCGTCTTTACGAAGTAATATATAAGTCAGTGGGTAAATTCGTAAAATATCATAAAGTGGCGCCATCTACTAGAGCATAAGCCCAAGTTATAGCCGCATCTTTTCGAGCGATATATAAGTACAATGTTTGCAACCACTTGTTTGCAAATCTAACTGTTTCTTAGCTAAGTAAATAACTAAACATGATTTACTTGCTAAGAAAGTAACTCTGTCTGTTTATCTGTCTGCACCAATTTAGTTGAAACCTATGGATATAGTTTTGAGTCCCAGGGACATGACATATTTATTACAACAGAAAAAATCAGTTTACGCATTTTAATGGTACGGAACCCTTCCGAGTCCGACTCGCACTTGGCCGGTTTTTTTATCTTAGATCTTACTATCAATTCTCTTTGACTATAGTAAACTACCTAATATTCATGCCGCAATAGTAGCTTTTATACTTTATCATGAACGTCAACGCCACGCACGGTTTACCGCCACGATAAAGCAAGACGTAAATGATATGAGATTTTATTCAGATGCATTTAGTTTACGACAACGTCCACATCGTCATAGTTCGTCATCGTCAACGTATTTTCTCAAATCTGCTCCGTATTTACTAACAAAATTTCGAATCTCATATTTTCAGATTTTCCTCTAGTAACCCATTTAGAATTAACACTATGTAACAGTCAAAAGGTTTCATTTGTGACCCGTTTTGTATCTTGTCACAGTGACAATCAACATGAAAGTCGCTAGAGACCTCATACTTTTGTCAGTGACAAACAACATGAAAGTCGCTAGAGACCTCATACTTTTGTCAGTGACAAACAACATGAAAGTCGCTGGAGACCTCATACTTTTGTCAGTGACAAACAACATGAAAGTCGCTAGAGACCTCATACTTTTGTCAGTGACAAACAACATGAAAGTCGCTAGAGACCTCATACTTTTGTCAGTGACAAACAACATGAAAGTCGCTAGAGACCTCATACTTTTGTCAGTGACAAACAACATGAAAGTCGCTAGAGACCTCATACTTTTCCAAGACAGATATTCGTAGATGTAAGTTAGTTTTTAATTAATAAATAAGTACTTAGTTTTTAAGTTATGAATCTACGTAACGCTTTGGCGTAAGCTGTAATGTAATGATAACTTGATTCAATAAATAAAATAAAATTAAAAAAATTAAAATTTTGTCACTGTGACAAACAACATGAAAGTCGCTTAGAGACCTCATACTTTTATCACTGTGATAAGATAGGAAATGGGTCACAAATTAAATCTTTTGACTGTATAGAGAACCATACGCCTATCTTACCTAATTACCTGTAAAGGTGGAATAAGCAGCTTCGCAGGCAGTTTCCTACATACATACATATAATCACGCCTATTTCCCGGAGAGGTAGGCAGAGACCACGGATTTCCACTTGCGACGATCCTGGCATACCTCTTTCGCTTCCTTCACTTTCATGACATTCCTCATACACGCTCGCCGATTTAGGGTGCTCTTGACCCGGCCTTTCTTTAGGATTTCCCCGATTTGATCGGAGAAAATCCGCCGAGGTACCCCTTCCAGCGCCCTTTTCTACTTCTCCCTTATAATCTCTTTGTTAGCTTTCTTTCACTCATTCTTTCCACATGTCCAAACCATCTCAACATACCTTTCTCAATTTTCGTCACTACATCTTCCTTCAGTCCACACTTTTCCCTTATCACACTATACCTATTGAATAGGTATATAATACATTTTTATTCGTAGCTCTTAGAGACCGCATCGTATCTTCACTCAACGTCGCGGGCGGACCGAACCGGCGTGTTCTTAAGATACGTGAAGCCGTGATCACGCCTACACGGATTTACACGGATTCACGTACCCTAATTTCACGTAGCCGAATGTCACGTGCGAAACGGACCATAAAACCGTTGCCGTGAAACACGAAACCGGGCGCACGGCTACGGGTTCACGAATCACGGACACGACCGCGAGCCCTAACCTATTCATTCCTATATTTTATTATTCTGTACAGTGCTTCTCCTGTATGACTTTAAACTCATAGATATCATGTCAGGGCTCCTCTACACGATGGCCCAGCGTAGGCCAGTCTAAGGGACGCAGCTATGCGGTGGCATGAGATAGCAATATCACTTACTCCCTCTAATGCATAAATGCGTCCCTTGGACTGGCCTGCGCTGGGCCATCATGTAGAGGAGCCATAAACCAAGTCAAGCGAATTATTCCTCAAGTGAAAACTGCATCGAAATGACTAGAGATGCAACGAGTAGTGGCTTGGCCGAATACCGAATATCCGGCGGAGTCATCGGCTGAACAGCCGAATACTCGGCTAGAAGTTTTACCTGAAATGAAGTAAATTCGAACGCGCGCTTGCGTGCGCAGTGCATGTTGCAACTTGTTTCTCGCTGTGGGCAGTCTTTAACAGAATTTGCGCTATTGCGCTTATTCTGCACGCAGTGCGTATTGAATTGCGGACATTGCGGTGCGTTAGTTTTCGTCGTGTGTGTATTTTTTTTGTACTATATTTCTCATGTTTTTGTACTATCTATGAATATAAAGGTAGTCTGAAAGATTATAGTGATCTTAATAATTGATTACGTGTAGTTTGTTACTTTTTTTACCCCTCGTTTACCGTTATTTACGTGGGAACGTACAATTCGGTATCCGGCCGAATACTATACCTGAAATTGAGGCCGAATCGGCCGGATACCGAATAGTGGCGGAATATTCGTTGCATCTCTAGAAATGAGTCTAGTTTTTTGTGGATAGGCGCATGTATATGAATTATAATTTTACACTTGACTTCACAGATAATGATCTCAAACTGTCTTATCATCAATAGACCGTGTCTAAAATGAAAATAAGGCTGGCCGCACACATACGGAATTTTCATTCGGTTTCCGTACGGAATGACAGGTGTGAACGGGACGTCGCTCTACAAACTCATAGTGCTGTCTCGTTTACACCTGTCATTCCGTACGGAAACCGAATGAAAATTCCGTATGTGTGCGGCCAGCCTAACACTGACACGTTTCTAAAGTAGCCTTACCACGAACTTGACACTGTCATATTCGCTAGCGTGTGCGTAACTTACTTTATATGCATCTCGCTCGTACTGGCATATTAGTTTTTTGCTGCCGATGTGGTCTAAACACGCGGCATTCATTAATAATATACCAAAAGATATCTTATACCAAAACATCTTACGATATATTTTACGTATCATACATGTGTACAATATCTTATAAAAAGGCAATACCTTGCGATATATAGCTCGGTATATTACGATATATTTCGTCTCTCTCACAATGTAGGTGCTAGACAGACAGCGATATATATTTTGGTACCGTTGGCATGTGTGGTGCTTAGCTATATACTATAAGATATCTGTGACGGGCTTATAGTACATTGTTCAACGAGGGGGGTAAGTGAAATTTTGGATACGAGGGTGGGAATTAAAGTCCCAAGTTTGCAATATTCTTACCCCCGGAATTACATACAATGTTTTTCATCACACTTGCGAAGAAAAAAACTACATTGAAAGCGAAATAATTCTTAAATACGGTGACATATCAAACATTCGTCTGCCATTTTGTAATTTCTTAACAGGTTAGGCATCGAAGGCACAGACCTGTTCGGCATTCAGCCACGATTGCAAATTCTGTAAAAATATTTAAAATGGCTGTTAAATTAATCAAATTAAATAATTTTAAACATAAACAAAGATATTAAATTATAAACGTCAGTATTTTAAATGTAAAACTCATTTATACTACTTGGTCGGTATGAATAAGTGACATAATAAAAGCTGTAGCTCCCTGGGGAATTATAGCCTTTTTTACACAATCCATAACTCCCACGGCAACAATATAGGCCTTTGTCCTTCAGTACACCTGCATGAAACAAGATCTTTTTCGAGCAAGTGTGATGAAAAATATTTAAACATTGTAAAGTTGTGTTTAGATGTTTTTGATTACCTTGGCCGCTCCGATATAAGTGATATCGGTTGTACATATTTGCACGCACTCACTACACATTTGTTTGTTCACAAGCGTGCTTGATAAACTTATCGGTTCACGTATCGTCCACACTATTAATTGACATAATATAAACCTTATTGTAAACATATTAAGGTCCATCAACGGTCTGTTAATTTTGCTATTTATTTACGCGAGTTCAAGATAACGACCAAATTTGTAAATAGGTCTTTGTCAAGATACTAGCCATAAATACATCGTGGGCCAATTATACCCGACAGATTTTAACCACGCATTTCTGAGGTCAAAAAGGAGCAAAAAAAAAAAAAAATTAGTTTTGACCAAATTCACAAAAAGTGCCGAAAATCATTACAACGAATATGTAGTTTTTTTTAATTCTCAGATAAAAATGCGAGTTTACCTTAAAACTTTAATGTCTGTCAGTAGGTATGTCTAAACTAAGTCACACAGTAAAAAGGCGTTTTTCACTAAGTTACAACTGAAAGAAATTTTCACAAAAATTGTTATTATCTCTAAAACAAGATCGTTAATTCGAGAAATCGTTTAGGAAACTTTGTATGACATTTTAGTCCCTATATGCGGTCTAGAATACACCTTAATAAATCTGTCGGGTTTAATTGGCCCACGGTGTATGTAAGGAACAGTTTTGGCCATTAGAATTGAAAAATATTGAAAATTAACCATTACAAATTGAACCGTAAACTGTAACCGTACGTTTCAATTTACGGTTCAATTTGTTAAATTTCAATATTTTCAATTGTTATTAACGTTCAGCCAACACTGATGAGGGAGCCCATGAATGTATTTTTAACGGACTTCAAAAAAGGAGTTTCTCAATTCGTCGGAATCTTTTTAATGTATGTTCCCCGATTACTCGAACACGCCTGAACCGATTTGGAAAATTATTTTTTTGATCTTTAACATACGATACGTTGCATGAAATAGAATGTCAAATCTATGACAGTTTTTTCAAGTCTCTTTTGGGAAAAAATAATGGATGAATTATGTTTCAACCGTATTCTTATTACTTAAATGTTCCATTTTTAGGGTTCCGTACCAAAAAGGTACAAAAGAACCCTTATGGCGCGGCTCTGTCCATCCGTCTGTCTGTAGTGGACAATATTCTGGTTTTTAACAAAAACATACTTAGCCACGCATCCTCGCAAATCTCTGGCGGAAACGCAGCCTTACCCTGAGGTCTATATTTTTTGATATATATTTCGTGACCACAGATGTTCAGGCTCTGCATTAAAAAAAACCGTCAATGATGTGCCTAAAGGGGCCCACTGAATACCAGAGGGCCTACCGCGAACCACGTTCGACGTGTTGCCTCCCTGTCACACTTACACGTACGAATTAACAAGTGCACCAGAGAGGCAACACGTCGAACGTGGTTCGCGGTAGGCCATCAGTTCGTCGGACGATATCGGCCTGTCAGTTCGGAAAAGCTAACGATCGCAAATAACTGATAGGCCGATTTAACTATTACAAATACAAAATACAAATACGTTCAAATATGTTAACTATTCCTGAGTGTATACTGATAAGTTGATAACCGATGATGAGGCTTTCGCGAGTGCAGCCTACAATTGGTATTGAATATGGTCACATCACTATAGTGCGACAAGGACTAACAGATGAGCTTGGCTTAAAGGACTCGCATCCAGGCCATAATTGTTAAAAAAAACCGGCCAAGAGCATGTCGGGCCACGCTCAGTGTAGGGTTCCTTAGTTACTGTTCCGTCACAATAAGCTAAACTGGAGCTTAAAGTATAGTAAATTGACTAAATTGTTAACCAATGAAACGGTACCTTTCATCCGATTTAAGCAAATAGGCAAATTTGCATAATCAGTACCTAATTAAAGTAAGTCTTTTTACTATGAAGGGGAAACTTTTTGCGATAACTGAAAAACAGCTAAACTTATCATGTCCGCTATAGTTTTCATTTACTTAATGTATTTCTTAAGTTATACTTCCACGACTTTATTCATATTTTTAGGACCTATGGTTCAAAAGTTAGAGGGGAGGGGGGCACATTTTTTTTTCTTTCGGAGTGATTATCTCCGAATATATTCACTTTATCAAAAAATGTTTGTTGAAGACCCCTATTAGTTTTGAAAGACCTTTCCAATGATACACCACACTGTAGGGTTGAAGCAAAAAAAAATTTCACCCCCAATTTACGTATAGGGGAGGTACCCTAAAAAAATTAAATTTTTAGATTTTATTGTACGACTTTGTCGACTTTATTGTTTTATATATCCATGGCAAATTTCAGCTTTCTAGCACGAACGACCACGGAGCAAAGCCTCGGACAGACAGACAGACGGACATGGCGAAACTATAAGGGTTCCTAGTTGACTACGGAACCCTAAAAAGACACGAGCATCCGTAGTGGAGTTTCCCAAGTTATGTCTGTTTTTATTGTATTCAATCCTTATTTGATGATGGATGGTGTATTTAGTTTAGTTTGGCTTGACGGTATCTGAGCGCTTGCGCCATCGACCCTGAGCGTTGGGAGGAGCTTGCTGGAAGGAGGTCTTCTTGGCGTTCTACCATCCATAACGGTGTCAAAACATTCGAAGATAACCGCCTCACTAGCCTAGACATAAAACGCCAGTTACGGAAAGAGAGACCTAAGCCCTCCTACGTGTACACGTTCAATGCAGCTGGCCAACTTGAGGCCGGCGCCCCACTGCAGCGCACGCTATGTACACGACCCACGTTCCTATACAAAATTTCGTGGGCTTGCCCACGGGTTGTATTAAAACGTGGGCCGTGGATGTAGCGTGCGCAGCAGTGGGGCGCCGGCCTTATTGTCACGCGTGCAATAGAGTATTTAAGAGCAAGTTCGGCCTGGCCAGCCACATTAGGGCTCACGCGAGACAACGTCCATAATGTGTTTATTTGGGGTCGCCGTCATCGAAAAGGATGAGGAGGACTATATATATATTTAGTTTAACAATACATGCGTGTTCGCGTGTTTGCATGAATGTCAATGACGAGCAGTATAGTTTGTTTATTAAAATACCTAAACGTAAAGGCGCCGTGTGTGATAAGAAATCATTCTCGTAAGACAGTTGATAACACGCATGTTTTTCGTATCTCTATAACAAGCTTATCTATAGCCACAATAACATGGTATTTGGTGTTACTGAGCACGCTTTTACAAAGTTGAATTATCTTGCATTCATGTCATGATGTAATATTGCGAATGTGTAGGAAGTGTTGGAGGTGTGTCAGTGTCACATTCACATATATATCATTATCATCGTTCCCTGACGACATATGAGACATACGCGATTTACGGGATTGATAAGGCTGCATGAGTGCAATTTATGCAATATCAAATGTATATTATACATATTTTTTTTATTTATTTATTTAGGATTACCAACAGATAATACATCTTACATGCTCTTAAATCTATATGACAATCAGGACTAATGCTTATCTAATTATAGGTAACCACATCTTATATAAGTGTCTTCTACCAGTGAACATGCAGTAATCTTACGGTTAAATTAATTAGTACCAGTACATTACATTAACTAATGCTATTCGTACAACTAGGATGACGGTAAATAGTTGATAACAATTATTAACTACTTATATACAAATATTTTATATAAATATTTTATTAAGTATTTTTAAGTCATCTGTGAATCTGTGGCGAATTATTTGTGATATCCAGTGAGCCAACATATTTCATCACCTTTCTTTTAAACTGTTCTGGTCTATCGTTGAATATGTCAACTCCCGCAGAGCCAGGGATATGATTGTATAATTTTGCCATTCTTAAAAGGTATATACATATGACGACAAGTGGAGAAGAGACCAGGAGAACCATTGGTAAATCGGCAGGATCATCTACCGGTGCACAATGTATTTCCTTGAAAATCCGTATTTGCGGGTAGATTCACAAGTGAGTGATGAAATAATAACACGTCGTGATAGCCGATAGTTGGTTTTAATTAACAGTATTGTTTATACATCAAAATAACTCAAGATCACTTCGATTTAAATGCCGACAGCCGGAGGCTGGAGGGAATTAAATACCCGAGTTTGCAATATTCTTACCCCCGGAGTTACACACAATGTTTTTCATAACACTTGGGAAGAAAAAACTAAATTTTAAGCGAGATAATTCTTAAATACGGTGACATATCAAAACATTCGTCCGCCATTTTGTAATTTCTTGGCAGGTGAGGCATCGAAGGCACAGACCTATTCGGTATTCAGCCACGATTGAAAATTATGTAAAAATATTTTAAAGGCTGTTAAATTAATCAAATTAAATAATTTTAAACATAAACAAAAATATTAAATTATAAACGTCAGTATTTTAAAAGTAAAACTCATTTATGCTACTTGGTTTGTATGAATAAGTGGCATAATAAAAAAGCTATAACTCCCTAGGGAATTATAGCTTTTTTTTCACAATTGATAACTCCTGAGGGAACAAAATAGGCCTTTGTCCTTCCGCACACCTGCATGAAATAAGATCTTTTTCGAGCAAGTGTGATGAAAATAAATTTGAGTGTGGAAGATATTTTGAAATGCGAATTTTTGTGTTAATATATAACATATACAGAGTAATTCATGAGACGTGAGCAGGACTACAGCCTACATAATCAGTAAATGTTAATGAATCGTTAACCATCACATTAAGTAAAACAATCACGCTTCTTTTCTGTTATTTAACTTTTTGGTAAGGAAAAATTTGAGATTTACAATCATGGACACCCAACCACACAAAGATACAATACAACACATTTAACAAAGATTAAACCTCTTTAACCGTTATGACAGCACTTTGATTATGAAGAAAATAAAATGTCACACTTAAATGAGATGTAACATAGATGTAACCAAGCTTCGATGACATTGAATTTGCACGTCACCATGATGTCACGTGTCCGTCTTACGAATTTTCAATCTGGCGGTCACGTGACCTGACGCGAGTTTAACATTTTTTCCCCATCACAAAAAGTGCACAGCGCCGCTAAAGAAGTTTTCACTTCTAAAGTAACATTATCATGAAACGTGAAATCTTCGTCTCGTTCCCTAAGTCGACGGAGCCCCGCTCTATTTCTGAACAGTTTATCTTTCGAGCATCTGAAGCGACTTAACGAACCTATCCTACCCATCTCTTGGTTTAATGTGACTATCCTCAAAACATTACACGGGAACATTACGATCTGCCTGATATTACGATCGGCCGCCGACATATACAAGTATAACATTTTCTACAAAACTAAACCTTATATCTTGTCCCACAGAACACAATGTCGCGCGACAGAACATCCCGCCGGTTCTACCGCGCGGAGTCTACGCACGACCTTCTCTCCTACATGGACAAGGGACAGGCGGCCAGCGACGAGAACCGCTGGACTTTTGAGACGGCGTGGGAGGCTGCTAACAAAGGTGGGCCTTATTACTACTGGCATAGAGCACAACGTCGAGTGACAAGAGCAGGCTAGCTATATACAGTCGCCGTCAGACTTATAGGAATTTAAAAAAAAACATTTTTTTTTGGTAATAATCAATTTTGATTTCGTTTTAAAGTTTTTCTTTGTTATTCATATTAACATTATTGAAAAGTGGGTTTGAGCTCCCGGACTGATTAAAATCTGACTCTATCAATAGGTTTTCAAAGTATACTCTTAACTTCGTGATTTTACATAAGAACATTCAATACTCCCTCCCCCCCCTTGTGAGAAAAAATAAGACATGCCCCCCCCCCCCCCCCCCCTAAATCATCTTACGTAATAAACAATTATGACGTTCTCAAATATTGTTGCTTACCATAAGGATGAAGCGCTGGTGGCCTAGCGGTAAGAGCGTGCGACTTGCAATCCGGAGGTCGCGGGTTCAAACCCCGGCTCGTACCAATAAGTTTTTCGGAACTTATGTACGAAATATCATTTGATATTTACCAGTCGCTTTTCGGTGAAGGAAAACGTCGTGAGGAAACCGGACTAATCCCAACAAGGCCTAGTTTACCCTCTGGGTTGGAAGGTCAAATGGCAGTCGCTTTCGTAAAAACTAGTGCCTACGCCAAATCTTGGGATTAGTTGTCAAGCGGACCCCAGGCTCCCATGGGCCGTGGCAAAAATGCCGGGACAACGCGAGGAAGAAGAGAGAGAGAAGAAGACCATAAGGACGAAATTTGCTCGTATTTTTATACAAATAACCAGTCAGAGCGTCCGTATGGCAAGCGAAAATGTGGTACTCACAAATGGCGCCTAATCTGTGTGCCACTTTACCTGGCCGTTTTTACTTGGCTCGAGCAGGGACTGATTTCGGTTACGGCATAACGGTATGGTAGCGATATAAAATTACAATACCAATACCTTATACCGGTTAGGCCGCGCGGCACCCATATAAAGGTACCGCTACCGTTTTAAAATAACGGTACCGGTTTTTTTTTGTCCGGTATATTCTTTAACCGTTATTATAGCCAAACTGATAGTAATCAATAAAATCAAAAGAGCTTACGGGACTTACATAGACAGCTTCATCCAATAGGAACCAAGTTGGCGCAAGGTGCGGGCGGCTTGGCAACGACGCCTAAGCTGATAGGGTACATTTATGAAAGCGTTTAAGGTACCCGAAAAAATAACGGTACCGTTATTTTTCGGTAGCGAAATAAATTTATTCGGCTACCTAAATGATTCGGATTAAACCGGTATGACGTCATACCGTTATATAAATGTATCGTTATTTTTCGGTTATGCAGTCCCTGGGCCCGAGTGGCGTAGAGACCTATGCGTGGGAGTAAATAAGAATGACGACGTGTGGCTGTGGAAAACTTGAGGCATAAAAGGAACAGGCGTCGCGCTGGTGGCGAAGCGGTGGCAAGAAGTGCCAGAAGTGCAGCGATAGGCTTGTATAGCCATAAGCGGAAATGCGTGTGCCGTCTCAACCAGGGAATGCAATCTTCATAACCGGTTCCGGTTATGTCCGAAAAATAACCGAGAATCGGTTACGGTTATTTTCTACAAAACAAATGTTAAATTTACAATCAAGTAATAATAAAAATCGAAAATAATTGTACAGTATTAGGGAATGTGAGTATTGTAATAAAACACACACAATACAGTAAAAGTGAAAATATGACCTTGGACGTGATACAATATTCAATCAAAATATTTCATAAATAAAGGAAGTGAATTTGGTAGATTTTCGTTATTAAAGTACACGAATGACTAAAATTATAGTCACAGGCGTCACAGCCAAAAAAGGCACGGTTTTGTAGTCATTAGAAGATCAATTCATACAATCTAAGTCATAAATAAATAACCGATAATAACCGTAACCGGTTATTCGAGTTTCCAATAATCGTGTATGAAATTTTGCCAAAATAACCGGTTATTCCCTAGTAACCGCGCTTGACACAGCGTCGCAACAATCATCCGTCAGGGATGCAGTGCCCATTGATGTTGCGTTCTATTACCCCCAACAGACATCTCAGTAACACGATACGCGCATTGTACTTGCTCAAGAACCTCTACAAAAACGGGATGAACCTGTTTAGGATTGTCTTACTAGTGTCACTACATACTTGAGCTACCTGCCGAGGTTTTCCCGAGGGTCTACAGTATGAGGTTCTTCAAAAAAGGAGTGTACAGATTTTTAAAGGGTCGGCAACGCGTATGTAACACCTCTGGAGTTGCAGGCGTCCATAGGCTACGGTGACTGCTTACCATCAGGCGGGCCGTATGCTTGCTTGCCACCGTCGTGGTATAAAAAAAAAAAAAAAACTTGGTTTGGAACCAAGGAATATTACTTTACTTAGGGTCTGCTTCACAAAGTCTGAGTAAAGTATTGAATAGCCAATTAACAAATAAATTAACTGCCGCGTAAAACTTCTTGCTAAACTTAGCACTGTGTCTACCAGACCGGCTAGCATGAGATGCGTTCTCGCGAGCGATTCTATACATCCTGCGCGACTTCTCGCGCTCAAGAACGCAACTCATGCTAGACGCTCAGTTAAGCTTACGGAGGACTCACGCTGGGCCGGGCCGGGGCCGAGGCGTCCGACACGTCATTTCCTATGACGGCTGATCTGTGAACACGTGGTCTCCATAGAAAACGAACATGAACGAGCCAGTAACCAATTAAGCTTATTTGAAGATTGTGAAACGCCAAGGATGACTTAATTCGTCAGATAAGTGGCAAAAAGCTTTACTTAGGCATTGTGAAATAGAGCCTTAAAATAATAGCAAATATAATATATTTGATCCAATGCAGAACGACGTGAATGTGAACATTTCGATCAAAATGAAAATTATTTATCCGACCACCGCTCTGGCCTGGTGGGTAGTGACCCTGCCTATGAAGCCGATGGTCCCGGGTTCAAATCCTGGTAAGGGCATTTCTTTGTGTGATGAGCATGGATTTTTGTTCCTGAATCATGGGTGTATGTATTTAAGTATTTATACATATTTATATATTATATATACCGTTGTCTAAGTACCCTCAACACAAGCCTTATTGAGCTTACTGTGGGACTTGGTCAATTTGTGTTATAATGTCCTATAATATTTATTTATTTATTAAAAAAAATATTGTAGGTAATATGACGACTAGTGAAATATTCCAAGTATTTCAGGGCTTTAAGCGAAAACCTTATTCATTCGTTCATCTATTTACAATGTCTCTATCGCTCCTATATGCAAGAGCGACAGACAAATAACGAAATTCGATTTTAGATATCCTCCGTAGTCCCTCAGGACCTTTCTAATAATTATTTACATCCGACGTTTCGAGGACGGCGTTGTCCCCGACGTCTCGGAGAAGACTGGCTAAAGTTGAAATTAACATCTTCTAGCCGCGCGAGTTTTTCGAATTACCCGCACTTGGTCTTGTTTATCAACTTGAAAATTTTGCGCATTAGGGATGTTACCGTATTAGTAAATAGTGAGAAAAAAACTAAGTTTAAATCAATGTTTTATTAATAATTTGTACAATTTGTTACAGTTGGTGGCATCTACACTGTGATCCGGTCGAAAGCCTATGTGTCTGTCGAGGAAATGGGAGAAAACTACTGTTTGCTTGGTATGTTCTTCTAGCTCTAGACCCGTTTCTTGTATATAAAGTGCTAACAAACTAGCTACCGATATCTTAAGACGACCGGTTTGGCCTAGTGGGTAGTGACCCTGCCTACGAAGCTGATGATGCCGGGTTCAGATCCTGGTAAGGGCATTTATTCGTGTGATGAGCATGGATATTTGTTCCTTAGTCATGGGTGTTTTCTATGTATTTAAGTATTTATAAATATTTATATATTATATATCGTTGTCTAAGTACCTTCAACACTAAGCCTTATTGAGCTTACTGTGGGACTTAGACAATTTGTGTAATGTCCTATAATATTTATTTATTTATTTAAGTCGTGGTACTTCACATTAAAACAATTAACAGGTTTTTAACCACTCACATGATTCCGATTTTAACGAAAGGTGCCCTGAATTGCTCTGCCATTTCGCAGATACGACGGCACAGTGTCGTGATATCTTCAAAAATCGATAACTTTGCTTCTGCTTAAGCATTTGGAATGATTTTTTCGGTTTTATAATGGTAAAGAAACAAAGAAATTTATTTATTTAACTTTAGCTATTTGCTGTTATAATAAAAATAATTATTAAAAATTCACGAAGTTTACCCAAAGGAATAATTTCCGAGTTATAGTAGAAAACTATTTTTAATAAAAAATCTAAATCGATAACATATCTTTTTTTTAAATTAAATTTAAAGAAGGCGTAATAAGCTTTTAATTGATACTAAACACCTTGATAGCTCACCTATAAAATTGCAGAGTAAAACTGATTCAAATTCTGATAAGGAACTTTCGAATTGCTCCACCTGGCGTGTAACTATGTGCTATATTCGTGATTTTTTTGTGGCTAATTTAGACACTGAAGTACAAAAATATAGTAAATAACCGTTTAAGACACTAATTACCTTGAAATAAAATACATAATTTATGTAATTATGACAATGATAGTGGCTTTATAACTTAAAATAACAAAAGAGTATTTACATACCTACTAAACTTTGGTGTTTTTAAAACGGCCGATCACCAACAACCGAACTAACTTATAACTACACTAACACGTATAATATATGCACCATAACATACACTTCACAACAAATTAAGCACAATAAGCAAATAGTAACTATTAACACATGAAATTATACTGAATACAAACGTAAATAAACAACACGGCGGCCGGCAAACTGACCTGCGCCATGTCAAAAACAAAGATGGCTACCTATTTAGGGCGGAGCACAACAGTCGCGCGGTGCAGATGTTCAACAGAAATAGGAACTTTTAACACATTCACTGCCAGATGAAAAACGGCAAGCTACCCCAGGATCCGGGCAATATATATAAGAAATATTAGTAAATAGAAATTATAAGTAAGTAGTAACAAACACCCCAAAACGCGTATGCAACGTCTAGTGTACCACATGCCTTACGATGTGCAAAAATGCTTTAAGCAACCACAGTTGCTGTGTTTGTACTTACAATTTTCCGTCACATGGTTTGTTCGCTAATCCTGGATAATACACAGTGATTTAATGCATTTTATTATTAATTAATGTAATTTAATAATCGAACTATTTAATGACTATAGGTTGCTCAAGATATATTTGGTAATCATAGAAATCTAGGGCATTAAAATAGGAAACACACCAAAAATCTACAGAGTTATTGGTTTGAAGTGAGATTTTATGGTCATCAATATTAAGTAGGTCTAAAATATAGTTTTAATCTAATAGACCAATAAACGCGGAGTAATTTAATATATAATACTAACAGAAATATGTAAATTTGAATACTTACGGCATTTTAAAACACGCGGAACTTTTAACACTCGCACTTTCCCGAACAACTTGCAAAGTAACATAGATAAAAAATACTGTGGTTATGTCTATGTGGTTGAAACATTTTTTAAATATTGTCACGTTGGTATTCTGTATTTTAATAAATGTTTACACCATATCTGTGCAGCCCTTCACAGATAAGAAATAAAAAACCGCATACACTCCGTTCGCAACTCGAGTTGCAACGATCATTTTAGAGGTGCGAAATGTTGAAACCTTAGTTCCTGGAATCATGTGAGTGGTTAAAGGGTCGGCAACGCGCATGTAGCACCTCTGGAGTTGCAGGCGTCCATAGGCTGCGGTGACTGCTTACCATCAGGCGGGCCGTATGCTTGTTTGCCACCGTCGTGGTATAAAAAAAAACTTTAATATAAATTAAGAAAACTTATCATGTAATTTTTTTGTTTTAATTTACCGAACAAAAAATAATTTATAATAGATCATATAATCATCATGTAGGTACATTTATCTGACAAGATCATTGACGTATTAAAACAAATGGCCGCCCAATGTCAAAGAAATATGTCAAAATACATGTAGCCAACTGATTATAGGGAGCGTGCATGAACTGTAGGAGGCAGCACAGGAGCTGTCAGATTTTTGGCGCGAGGCGTAAATGTGATATTTATTGTTCCGATGTAGCCCACAAGATGGCAGAACCTACTATGCACAAGAAAACACGTGACGTATAAATGTACATGTGTATGGTTCCGATTCAGGCCACAAGATGGCAGACCCACCAACACGCACGGTCCCTATGGAAGGTCTCATCAAAAAAGTCCAAAAGTCTCATCGAAAAACCTTAAATAGGTGGCGCTACAATACCTAGAATACTTGAAAAAAAAAAAAAAAAACAAGGGGTTGCACTCCAGGAGTGCCGGCAGAATGCATTTTTGATATTTGGAATGGTTAGGGAATAATTTTGCACGAATTGCTTTAATTATCAATATAAAAGTACTATCATTTATGTGGTAATAAAATACATTTATTGCGCTATCGTACACAAACATGACAATTTATATTACATTAAAAATTTAACACTTCAGAACTATTACAATTATTTAACATTAAAAATGCACAACGTTAATAGTCGCGCCGGCGGTCTACTGGCTTCAATTACATTGTAACAGTTTTTCGATCAGGTTACGTGTCCATCTTACGAATTTTCAATCTGACGAATCTGTCGGTCACGTGGCCTGACGCGAGTTAAACATTTTTTCCCTATCACAAAAAGTGCACAGCGCCGCTAAAGAAGTGTTCACTTCAAAAATCAAATCATAGACAGCGCACTTCACTTCGTCAACAACGCCTAGGTTCTTAGCTACTCTAGCGCTACTCTGGAGAGATTTGGAACTATTATTTATAGCTGACAGCTGGACACTTTTGCAACAGTTGTACCATAAGAGATTTTACTCCTTTTAATTCCACACTGCATTCAACTGCCATTAGGAAATACGTTCTAGTAGATGCTAATAACGCTCCTTTATAATTTTTGTCAAGATAAGTATTTCATACAAAAGTAAACTTAATAAGATACAATTTCAGTGTCAAATTTGTAAACGCATAAAATTTTTATACATTGAATACTTTCTGGTTAAATGACGTATTCGTAAGTTATTCATTGTATAAAATGAATAGCGAGTGACTGAATATACCATGAAATTGTATTGCTGTGCGGTTTAAGAGGAACTTCCTCCCGCGCACGCTCCGGTTGTGGAATGAGCTACCTGCCGAGGTTTTCCCGAGGGTCTACAGTATGAGGTTCTTCAAAAAAGGAGTGTACAGATTTTTAAAGGGTCGGCAACGCGCATGTAACACCTCTAGAGTTGCAGGCGTTCATAGGCTACGGTGAATGCTTTGGCCTGCTTGGCGTTGGTGCTTTTGGCACGCCATGGTTCAGGCGGGCCGTATGCCTGCTTGCCACCGTCGTGGTATAAAAAAAAATATTACGACGAATTCACATTAGTTCTTTTAATTTATATTATATTTACAGTAATTGCATTTGCCCTGGCTGACCTTATTTATTTTTATTTATAACTTTATTGCACAAAAGAAAAACTTAATGTACAAAAGGCTAACTTAATTCCATGAGGCATCCTCTACCAGTCAACCTTACCTTATGTACGAGTATATATTTATGTGACTTATAGATATGTTATATTTACGAATAAATGATCTGAAAGTATGTATATTTGCAACAGGTCCGTACAAGGAAACCTGCGCCCGCCAGGAGGTGGAGGAGCAGGACTTCCCCCCCAACTCCCCCCTCTCTGCCGCCGTCAACGCCATGAGGAACCAGGGGTACAAGGTATGATAAGAGTAATTCAGCCTATATACGTCCCACTGCTGGGCACAGGCCTGGACCATTCTACTTTTTGTTGGACATACGTTTTTGAAACTTTTTCGTAAAATGCACCTGTCATGATCCTCAGCATTGAGGAACCGAGTGAAGAAGAAGATCCATCATTTGACTTAAAAGCCGCACGCCTTACCGCTAGGCTACCAACGCTTAACCAAAGAGAATTTGAAATACAGGTGCATTGTCAAAGAAAACTTTGTAGCGACGTAAATTTACTGCCATCTTTCGACACATAATTTAAACTTTTAGAACGCATTTGGCTTTGATCCTTATTCTTTCACTGATATGTGTTCAATTTGTTAAATATCAAAAAGTGGCGCCATCTAATAGACCAAAGGCCAAAGGTATAGTAGCATCGTTTCGAGCGATGGCGCCATAACCTTTAGGTAGTGCCCGGTAGGATGGCGCCACTTTTTGATATTTAACAAATTGAACACATATCAGTGAAAGAATAAGGATCAAAGTCAAATGGCGTTCTAAAAGTTTTCAATATATGTCAAAAGATGGCAGTAAATATACGTCGTTACAAAGTTCTCTTTGACAATACACCTCTATTTCAAATTCTCCAAGGACCTATAGGACTTATTCAGTTCGATGAATTTTAAATCATATATTAGGACAGAGTTGCATTTGTTTTGTTTCGTGCAATTTTCAAACAAAATAAAATCTACTGTATTCCCTGCACTATAGGTTCAAATTCCAGTGGCAAATTTTGGATTTTTCATTTCTATGGCTGGGCCTTAAGAGGTTAACTGAACATAACACCTTTTTTCAGCTCCACACCGGCACCTGGCTAGTGGACGGCAACCCTCAAATAATCCTGTTCGACATCGGTTCGGGCGCGTGGCAGTTGGACGGTTACAAACAAGAGCTCTGGGACACTTGCTCTCTGGGCATTCCACACTTGGACATTGAGGCCAACGATGCTGTCATATTAGGGTTCATGGTGGCCCAATTCGTTACTGAGGTAAGAAGCACTCATTCTACGATACGAAGGTAATATGTTTGAAACCGGTCCGGGTCCGAAAATATCTAAAAAAGAAAACATTTATTCAGGAATTAAAAAAAACCAATTGGCTACTTGACTGTTTTTTGTAAATAATGTCAAACGATCTTGATTTTCCTGAGGATCAAATGTCTATATAGGACTCATGGCATTTAAGCAAAACAAAGATCAGAAATGAGAGTTAAAGTCTGACGCTCGCACTCGACGATTGAAACGCCTCTAACAAAATGATTACATGATGTGACGTCACATCATATTAAGTCTGTCCTAAATGTATGGAAGATCAAGGAAATTGCCATTTTGACCCTGAAATATTGCGTTTATGTGTATAGATCTCATAAAATTTATTTTTCAATAAAATGTAAGGAATCGAATGGTACCATTTTCTTTTCTATTTGTGAAAGAAAAATAAACATTATTTTTTTGAGACTTCGGAGCTTTGTATTTTTTTATAATCTCAATATAATTTTTTAAATTCCAATTCCTTTTTTATAATGGATGGCTCATTTTCTATCCATTTAACTAAATTTTGTCATAATATTCAGCATGTGTCAAGTACCCAATTTTACCTACCTTTTTTTTTCTTCTGCTAAACTGCAGGACAGTTGGTGGCAGAGGCACTCCCTTATAACATAGATGAGTAGACTAGGGGGCGCTGTAAGCTTTCACTAAGAAATGCATATACTTGGAAAAATTCGACTGCCGTGACCCCGGTGGCCGAGTGGCTCAGGCACCTGCCGCTATAGCAGAGGACGCTGGATCGATTCCAGCCTGGGGCACTGGAGGCCTTGGTCACTTTTTCTTAGTATATGACATTTATTATCAGTTTATAGATGAATAGATTTAACTAATTATCTAGCAAAACTAACTATTTGGGGATGTCCGATTTGAGGCCAATGTTCCACACTATTGATCTGTGCTAACTATGTGTTTGTCCATATCTTTTGTTGTCTTGTAATTACCGGATATTTAGGGTTCCGTGGTGAACACCTGAAATTTGACACAAAAACGAGTATATACGCAGACAAAATCGTAAAATAAAAACTAGAAGAAATACTTATTTTTCGCTTCAAACCTACAGTGTGGGGTGTTATTGGATAGGTCATTCAAAACAAATATAGATCGTCAATAACCATTTTTTGATAAACTTAATATTTTCGGACATAATTACTCTGACAGAAAACATTTGGCCCTCTAACTTTTGAACCATGGGTCCAAAATATTAAAAAACGTGAAAGTAAAGCTTAGTAAAGACTTTCATGGAAAACTATAGCGAACATGATGAGTTTTTGCAAAAAATCTATTTTGACGGACGGATAACTACGGAACCCTACACTGAGCATGGCCCGACATGCTCTTCGCTGGTTTTTTCCTGGCCCACTATTAATATAAAGAGTTGATGTAGAGCCTTCGCTCGATTTACTGAGATTAACTCAGAGCAAACTATCCTTAATCACATTGTAATATGGTTGAAACTCGCTTGTTGCAGTTCAGAAAAGCCGCTGAAGGTTACAGCGATACCCCGCCTCGAGTTGTGGCGCATTTCCATGAGTGGCAGGCGGGTATTGGACTCATTGTACTCAGGTAAGTAACATGTGTACAGGAGGCCTACCGCAAACCACGTTTGACGTGTTGCCTCTCTGTCGCACTTGTAAATTCGTATGTAAGCGTGATAGAGAGGTAACACGTCGAACGTGGTTCGCGGTAGGCCCTCTGATTATTTTACGTAGAGCTCACATTGATAGTTAAGAATTGAACCCTTTAGAGATCCATAGCAAGTTCGGTTCTTCATTTTTTTTTATTACGAAAAGGTAAGCATTTGACCACAATCTCACCTGATGGAAAGTGCCGATGCAGTCTAGGATGGAACATGCTTACCTAAAAGATGTCTTCACTCTCGATTTAAAAATATCCAAGTTATAGTGGACTGGGAATAGATATGCAGGAAGTGAATTCCACGTTTAGTGCGAATCAGCGGTAAAGTAACGACGTAAGGGTCTTTTGGCGACCGGTCTGGCCTAGTGGGTAGTGACCCTGCCTATGAAGCCGATGGTCCCGGGTTCAAATCCTGGTAAGGGCATTTAATCGTGTGATGAGCACTGATATTTGTTCCTGAGTCATGGGTATTTTCTATGTATTTATGTATTTATAACTATTTATATATTATATGTATCGTTGTCTAAGTACCCACAACACTAGCCTTATTGAGCTTACTGTGGGACTTAGTCAATTTGTGTAATAATGTCCTATAATATTTATTTATTTATTATTAAGGGTGAAACGTAAGTCCGCGTCTAGTCCCACGGTGGCAGACTGAGATGGCGGGATAAGATTATGTAGTCCCATCGCACACTCCGAAACGTATCCTGTAGAATACCGATAAACAGGCTACCTTTCTACGGTGTTCTAGGCTCTGCAGTCTAGCCTCTACCAATCTCGCATCTCCAATAAGCTTCCTAGCGCATTCAAACGTAGTTACGTTCTCATTTTAAAGCGACTAGCTAGATTGCTCTGAAACTTTGTACTTACAATAGGATAAGGTATATCTAATAAATATAATAAATAGACAAATTTTACCTGAAAATAAAATTTATATTAAGTTACTTACCTTGTTCCATCTATTGTTATATTGTTGTTGTATATATATATACAAGAATTGCTCGTTTAAAGGTATAAGATTATAGGACATTATTACACAAATTGACTAAGTCCCACAGTAAGCTCAATAAGGCTTGTGTTGAGGGTACTTAGACAATGATATATATAATATAATAATATTTATAAATACTTAAATACATAGAAAACACCCATGACTCAGGAACAAATATCCATGCTCATCACACGAATAAATGCCCTTACCAGGATTTGAACCCGGGACCATCGGCTTCATAGGCAGGGTCACTACCCACTAGGCCAGACCGGTCGTCAAAATATCTAGTCCTGTAATTAGTTTATGATTCAGATACTATATTTAAAAAATACAGCGAATTTAAGTTTTTCATACAATACTTGTTGACGTGACAACGTCTTATAATTCGATGGAGCCGGCTGCACGCACGAAAAAACATGACTCATGCGGCGTTACCTCGCTCTAAGGCGTTCCATTTAAGGCTTGAAGTGCAAGCGAGAGCGCGCAACGAGCTACAAAGAGGCACAATCGGCTTCCGCGTTCGGCAGCAATTGTATTTATGCGTACAAATAAATGTAACTTGATCAATTCAATTGTGATTTCCATTTACCTCCTTCTCTATATCCATACAAAATATCTATCAAACAAATAAAATCAAAATTTTCTTTTGAAAAATGAAACCATTCCATCAGTATTTTCTTATGACGTTGTCACGTTCAACTATCGTCAGTAAACCGACTTTACAGACAACCGTTTTTTGCTCTATTGCGTTTGTTTTATAAGCTGGAGCTATTTGAACTAATTACAGGCATAATACCTCATGTTATTGTATGTGCGTAGTTTTATTACAATCCAACACGTAGTTTCAAAATGAGAACGAAACTGCGTTTGTATGGGAAGGTGAAGAACGGCCGACCTTGTCGCGGACTCATAATAACATATTATTTTTATATATACGGCCGGTCTGGCCTAGTGGGTAGTGACCCCGCCTATGAAGCCGATGGTCCCGGGTTCAAATCCTGGTAAGGGCATTTATTAGTGTGATGACCACGGATATTTGTTTCTGAGTCATGGGTGTTTTCTATGTATTTAAGTATTTATAACTATTTATATATTATATGTATCGTTGTCTAAGTACCCTCAACACAAGCCTTATTGAGCTTACTGTGGGACTTGGTTAATTTGTGTAATAAATAAATATAAATAAATAAATATAAATATTATAGGACATCATTACACAAATTGACTAAGTCCCACAGTAAGCTCAATAAGGCTTGTGTTGAGGGTACTTAGACAACGATATATATAATATATAAATATTTATAAATACTTAAATACATAGAAAACACCCATGACTCAGGAACAAATATCCATGCTCATCACACGAATAAATGCCCTTACCAGGATTTGAACCCGGGACCATCGGCTTCGTAGGCGGGGTCACTACCCACTAGGCCAAACTGGTCGTCAAGTCGTAATGATGTCCTATAATATTTATTTATTTATTTATATTTATATATTTCTTTCTTATGCAGATTCGTGATTTGTAGATTTTTTTTTCGTTAATATATCAAAGCGCGAATTCCTTTAAGACTTTACACATCTATTTAATCAATAAAGGTTTGGTTATATTTAAATCCTTGTCCTTTTTTAGCGTTGGACACCCGCTATTATTCCTAAAAAAAAAACATCAAATGTCATCAATAGTTCGTGCACAGCAGAGTTGGGCATAATCAATTACTTTTGGAATTAAATTACATATTACATTACAGTAATCATGATTCCTTAGTGATCGATTCCTTTGGTAATCTAAATTACTGTAGTCAATCCCGCCGATTACTTGCGTAATTGATTCCTTCGGAATTGAATATATCTAACTACAAGTGTAATCGTGATTCCTCGGTAATCAATTACTCGAGTAATCTGATTACGTAATATTATCCAGACTAAATTACAATTACTTAATGTCAAAATAATTTCCTTCGTTTTTATCCCAGAAGACAAATACATTTTATGTGTGAAACTCTATAATTACTGTAAAATAATGATTATTTTGGAATCCAAGATGGCGGCCGTGCACTACGTGATAAAAATCGTCATGGATATCGTTTTATAGGTTTTCAGGAGTGGAGATTTCGAAAAATGATGCCCATTTTGGAATCCAAGATGGCGGCCATGCAGTATGCCATAAAAATCGTCATGGATGTCGTTTTATAGGTTTTAGGGAATACAGATTTCGAAAATGATGGCCATTTTGGATTTCAAATGGGCATAATTTTCGAAATCTGCACACTGGATACAAATAAGATGCATCTATATAGTAAATCGAAATATACTTTACGTCTGTAGTCAGAAATATAGCTTTATGTATAACAAAATATATTTTGAAGTAATCTGAAAGGAATCAAGTAATCCATTCATGTAATAAGGAATCTACACTGGTTCCCAATTACTAGTAATTTTAATATTCCAACAGATGATTCCAGATTCCTCAAATGTAATTGTACTTAGTAATCAGCTAGTCAGATTACAAAGTAATCTGGGAACCGGTAATCAGATTCCAAAAGTAATTTCGAGTAATCATGAAATCAGGAATCAATTACGAAATGCCCATCTCTGGTGCACAGGCTACCTCTCATTTCAGTATATGCAAAACTTACCTTGCTTAGCTGTTTCTCAATGTCCAAGTTAAGTATTGGATAGCTAATTAACAAATAAATTAACTGCCAGATAAAACATCCTGCAAAACTTAGCACATTATCTACCGGTTAAGCTTATTTGAAGATTATGAAACGCCAACGATGACTATTCGTCAGATAAGTGGCAAGTAGCTTATTCAAGACTTCACTTGGACATTGTGACACAGGCCCTTATGGCGTTATTTATAAACGCGTTACTGGCCTGAATTAGCTATGAATCGTTTGTCTTTATCTGTCATCTTGACTTCTGTATTTGTCAGAAAGGGATAAAACATAATTTAACTAAATCAGGCCCATAAAGTTTTATGAATAAGGGGGTTAGTCTATTCTCTATTAATAAGTGAATGTTTGTCCATAGAGTACGTCACGTAGATGTCGCAACGGTATTTACTACGCACGCAACACTGCTCGGCCGGTACCTGTGTGCTGGCAATACGGACTTTTACAACAATTTAGATAAGGTAATATATAGGTCTGAATAGATGCAGAGGCCATACTCAACAGTCGTGTATGGAATATAAACGTACAGCGCAATTCACAAGAGCTTGCACGAATTGAACGAATGAGTGAATGAAAATATCTATGTGTGTATGATTAACCAATAAAATGGCGGCTCTGACTATGTACCGATACAGGTGTCACCCATACAATAAAAGTTTCGTTCATTCCATTCGGGGCTATCATTCGTGAAACGACCTGTAGAGAGGCCATACTCAACAGCCGTGTATGGAGTATAAACGTACAGCGCAATTCACAAGAGCTTGTACGAATTGAACGAATGTGTGAATGAAAATATCTATGTGTGTATGATTAACCAATAAAATGGCGGCTCTGACTATATATCGATACAGGTGTCACCCATACAATAAAAGTTTCGTTCATTCCATTCGGGGCTATCATTCGTGAAACGACCTGTAGAGAGGCCATACTCAACAGTCGTGTATGGAATATAAACGTACAGCGCAATTCACAAGAGCTTGCACGAATTGAACGAATGAGTGAATGAAAATATCTATGTGTGTATGATTAACCAATAAAATGGAGGCTCTGACTATATATCGATACAGGTGTCACCCATACAATAAAAGTTTCGTTCATTCCATTCGGGGCTATCATTCGTGAAACGACCTGTAGAGAGGCCATACTCAACAGTCGTGTATGGAATATAAACGTACAGCGCAATTCACAAGAGCTTGCACGAATTGAACGAATGAGTGAATGAAAATGTCTATGTGTGTATGATTAACCAATAAAATGGCGGCTCTGACAATATATCGATACAGGTGTCACCCATACAATAAAAGTTACGTTCATTCCATTCGGGGCTATCATTCGTGAAACGACCTGTAGAGAGGCCATACTCAACAGTCGTGTATGGAATATAAACGTACAGCGCAATTCACAAGAGCTTGCACGAATTGAACGAATGAGTGTATGAAAATATCTATGTGTGTATGATTAACCAATAAAATGGCGGCTCTGACTATATATCGATACAGGTGTCACCCATACAATAAAAGTTTCGTTCATTCTATTCGGGGCCAGCGCGCAGCGTTCGTGAAACGACCTGTAGAGAGGCCATACTCAACAGTCGTGTATGGAGTATAAACTTACAGAGCAATTCACTAGAGCTTGCACGAATTGAACGAATGAGTGAATGAAAATATCTATGTGTGTATGATTAACCAATAAAATGGCGGCTCTGACTATATATCGATACAGGTGTCACCCATACGATGAAAGTTTTGTTTATTCCATTCGGGGCCAGCGTTCGTGAAACGACCTGTAGAGAGGCCATACTCAACAGTCGTGTATGGAATATAAACGTACAGCGCAATTCACAAGAGCTTGCACGAATTGAACGAATGAGTGAATGAAAATGTCTATGTGTGTATGATTAACCAATAAAATGGCGGCTCTGACAATATATCGATACAGGTGTCACCCATACAATAAAAGTTTCGTTCATTCCATTCGGGGCCATCGTTCGTGAAACGACCTGTAGAGAGGCCATACTCAACAGTCGTGTATGGAATATAAACGTACAGCGCAATTCACAAGAGCTGGCACGAATTGAACGAATGAGTGAATGAAAATATTTATCTGTGTGTATGATTAACCAAGTTTCGTTCATTCCAGCTTTCGGGAAATGACCTGTAAAACTGTTAGTGACATTTTAAATTTAGAATTCTTATTTATATCCATGCTGTTTATATTTGTGTGTTGATTTAATTAATTCATTGTTAGTTTCATTAGTTTCTCTTTAAATTTAAAAACTTTAACAATTATTCCTATCTACTATAATTGCAGGCGACTGCTAAGTAATTGTTACTGTCTCTTTCAGTTCTCAGTGGACGAGGAGGCGGGAAAGAGACAGATATACCACCGCTATTGCATGGAGAGGGCAGCGGCGCACATGACGCATATTTTCACCACAGTGTCAGACATTACAGGTACAGTCTGTGATGTGGGGCGTGAAAGGAGAACTATCTGGTCTTGAGTATACGTTTATTCTCGAACTTAGTTGTTTGTCTTTACGTCACACCTAGGGTTGCCAACCGTCCCGCAATACGCGGGACGTCCCGTTTCTGGAGCCCTAAAGTATGCGTCCCGCAAAAGGTCCGTGCGGGACGCCGATTGTCCCGTTTTCTGGCTGGACTAGATTATAAGCAATGAAACAGAGGTTGCACCAGCGCGTGACTTTAATTTGAAGTCTTCAGGGATTGAACCGATCTATATTAACCAATTTTCTTTAATGTTTATGTCATAAAATGTATAGTATATGCAAGTGTGCTATAAATGTTAAGAAAGTTACCTTGGTTGAATTTTTCATGCCTTTCAATACGTTGACGGCAAATAGGTATACCATTTCCCAGTTAGGCCGGGTGAAGGAGTCCCGCATTGTATACCCAAGTCCCGCAAATTGATCGCAAATGTACCGCAAAACTGTGCATTTAGGTTGGCAACCCTAGTCACACCTCACATGGCGGCCCTGCCAGGATCGCCATGTGATGTGGGGCGTGAAAGGACAACTATCTGGTCTTGATTATACGTTTATACCCGAACCTAGTTATTTGTCTTTGCGTCACAGCTTACAAAAAATCTCCGTAGAAAATAGAAGCTAGAGCTTGAACAGCGAGTGCATCACAAGCTATTAAAGGCTTTATATTAAAGCAAGCTTTTGTGGGAATAATTTTGGCTCAAAAACGCTATAAATTTTAAGCTAATTTATTCTAAATAGTAAATTGAGTGCCAATTTTGAAACCACAAGTTTGTTACGTGACTCGCTGGCTATAGTACTCTACTACTACTATTAAACTACTACTAGGTATTAAAATGGAGAAAAAAATCTCATAACAATATACATTAAATTTAAACAATCACCATTCCATTATAAAAAAGTTACAAACACTACAATATAAAAATATTAAAATTGACTGTAAGTAAAAAGCCATAATAATATTTATGACGAAACTTATCATTACTGTCATTTTAAAGTAGTCCGTTCAACGAGTATAATTGTTTAAGGTTACGAAGCTGAACACCTTTTGAAACGCAAGGCTGACTTCATCACACCAAACGGTCTGAACGTGAAGAAGTTCTCAGCATTACACGAGTTCCAAAACCTCCACGCGTTGGCCAAGGACAAGATACACGAGTTTGTCAGGGGACATTTCTATGGGTAAGTCTCCTGTTATCAATTAACCTTTCAAATTGTGAACGTCACATCACGTCGGCAGAAAAGTTACCTCTAAGTTATCCAAGGACAAGATACACGAGTTTGTCAGGGGACATTTTTATGGGTAAGTCTCTTAGTCACATAAGCCTTGGTAAGGGTGATATCACACCGAATGGCTTGAACGTGAACAAATTCCCAGCATTACACGAGTTTCAAAACGTCCACGCGTTGGCCAAGGACAAGATACACGAGTTTGTCAGGGGACATTTCTATGGGTGAGTCTCTTGTGGTCATTAAACGACCTTGTGGAAACGACTTGGGCCTTAATGGCTCAGTTTCATTGGTCGATAACTCAGTATAAAGCGTGCGGGTACTCCCTGCAGGCGGTATAACGACCAGTGAAACTCATAAGTCGATAGTTCGGTTGATATACAGCATGCGGGTGACTCCCCGCAGGCGGTAAGGTGGTATAACGACTAGTGAAATTCATAAGTCGATAGTTCGGTCGATATACAGCATGCGGGTGACTCCTCGCAGGCGGTAAGGTGGTATAACGACTAGTGAAACTCATAAGTCGATAGTTCGGTCGATATACAGCATGCGGGTGACTCTCCGCAGGCGGTGAGGTGGTATAACGACTAGTGAAACTCATATGTCGATAGTTCGGTCGATATACAGCATGCGGGTGACTCCTTGCAGGCGGTAAGGTGGTATAACGACTAGTGAAACTCATAAGTCGATAGTTCGGTCGATATACAGCATGCGGGTGACTCTCCGCAGGCGGTGAGGTGGTATAACGACTAGTGAAACTCATAAGTCGATAGTTCGGTCGATATACAGCATGCGGGTGACTCTCCGCAGGCGGTGAGGTGGTATAACGACTAGTGAAACTCATATGTCGATAGTTCGGTCGATATACAGCATGCGGGTGACTCTCCGCAGGCGGTGAGGTGGTATAACGACTAGTGAAACTCATATGTCGATAGTTCGGTCGATATACAGCATGCAGGTGACTCCCCGCAGGCGGTGAGATGGTATAACGACTAGTGAAACTCATATGTCGATAGTTCGGTCGATATACAGCATGCAGGTGACTCCCCGCAGGCGGTGAGGTGGTATAACGACTAGTGAAACTCATATGTCGATAGTTCGGTCGATATACAGCATGCGGGTGACTCCCCGCAGGCGGTAAGGTGGTATATCGATTAGTGAAACTCATAATGGCATGCGTTTCGGAAATCTCCCTCACCCCGCATATGTAAGTCGGGTGACAATGCAATATTATGGTACCATCGAGATGATCTGATGATGGAGACAGGAGTTGGCCATAGGAACTCTGTGATAAAACAACGTAACCTAATTGTGTTAAAGGTTTTAGAATTGTTTCGATGAGTATTAGTTGCTTGTGGAAAGAAAACTACAGTCAGCGATAAAAGCTTGTACCAAAAATGATTTTTTTGCCAAAAACTTATTTAACAAATTTAATACATATCAGTGAAAGAATAAGGATCAAAGTCATATGGCGTTCTAAAAGATTTAATCGTGTGTTGAAAGATGGCAATTAATTACTGCGGCTACGAAGTTTTTTTTGACAGTCCACCTCTACTTCAAATTCTCTGATTTATATACATTTTACAAATACAAATACGTTTATTTCATTACTTTTTACAGCAGTAGCAGTAGTCATAGGTACAAATATTAGGTAGGTAAGTAGTCCACCTTAGGTACAAAGTGTAGGTAAGTATTTATCTCAACAATGTACAACAATTTTATATAAATGTTACAAATACAAATACGTTTATTTCATTACTTTCTACAGCAGTAGCAGTAGTCATAGGTACAAATATTAGGTAGGTAAGTAGTCCAGTTTAGGTATAAAGTGTAGGTAAGTATTTATCTCAACAATGTACAACAATTTTATATAAATGTTACAAATACAAATACGTTTATTTCATTACTTTTTACAGCAGTAGCAGTAGTCATAGGTACAAATATTAGGTAGGTAAGTAGTCCACCTTAGGTACAAAGTGTAGGTAAGTATTTATCTCAACAATGTACAACAATTTTATATAAATGTTACAAATACAAATACGTTTATTTCATTACTTTTTACAGCAGTAGCAGTAGTCATAGGTACAAATATTAGGTAGGTAAGTAGTCCACCTTAGGTACAAAGTGTAGGTAAGTATTTATCTCAACAATGTACAACAATTTTATATAAATGTTACAAATACAAATACGTTTATTTCATTTTATTTATTTTGCTTATTTCATGATTACCACTATATTCAAAATATTTATATGGTATTTATAAATATTCCATTATAAAATATGTAATTACAAATAAATACAATCTTATATAAATACAATCTTATATTTATTTCATTACTTTTTACAGCAGTAGCAGTAGTCATAGGTACAAATATTAGGTAGGTAAGTAGTCCACCTTAGGTACAAAGTGTAGGTAAGTATTTATCTCAACAATGTACAACAATTTTATATAAATGTTACAAATACAAATACGTTTATTTCATTACTTTTTACAGCAGTAGCAGTAGTCATAGGTACAAATATTAGGTAGGTAAGTAGTCCAGTTTAGGTACAAAGTGTAGGTAAGTATTTATCTCAACAATGTACAACAATTTTATATACATTTTAGAAATACAAATACGTTTATTTAATTACTTTTTACAGCAGTTCATAGGTACAAATATAGGTAGGTAAGTACAAATATAGTTACATATCTCAACAATGTGCAACAATTTGATTTACATTTTATACTAATAATTAAGTGAGTCTACCCATCTACTTTTAAGGGAGTCCCTCTGCCAACAAACTGTCCTGCAGTTTGGCAGAAAAGTTGTTTTATAGAATTGGTTATATTTACTCTGAATAAATGATTTATTTATTTTATTGTATTAGATTTTATACGACTAATTTAGTTACATTTTATACTAATAATTTGTTCGCAGCCACTTCAACTTCGACCTGGATAAGACGCTGTATTTCTTCATTGCCGGTCGATACGAGTTCGGGAACAAGGGGGCGGACATCTTCATAGAGGCTTTAGCTAGACTCAATCATTATTTGAAGGTTTGTGCAATTTTGTTAAAAATTAATGATGATTAATTTTGTATTCAATACAGCTACCTTTTTTTGAAGTGAAAACTTTTTTGGCGGCACTTTTTTTGATGAGGAAAAATGTTAAACTCGCGTCAGGTCACGTGACCGACAGATTGAAAATTCTTAAGACGGACACGTGACATCATGGTGACGTGCAAATTGAATGTCATCGAAGCCTGGTTACTTTTGAAAAATCGTATCTCATTCAAGTGTGAGGTTTTATTTTCTTCATAATCAAAGTGCTGTCATAATGGTTAAAGAGGTTTAATCTTTGTTAATTGTGTTGTAACTTGTATTGTATCTTTGTGTTGTTGGGTGTCCGTGGTTGAAGATACTCAAATTTTTCCTTGCCAAAAGTTAAATAACAGAAAAGAAGCGTGATTGTTTTACTTAATATCATGGTGAACGATTAATTAACATTTACTGATTCAGTAGGCTGATTTTAAATAACTAATTTTGCATTTCGAAACAGGCCGCTGATCTAACCTAATTGTACGATACGTGTATATTTATATACTTCCCCTTAATATTAAAAATTCCCCATATAAGCTTTTAAGAAATCTCTACGTGCTTTCTTCGCTGGTAGAATGAAGGATTCCTTGTTTTATAATTTATGTATTGTATATATTTATATAGGTATTTGTATATTGTATGTATTGTGTATATTTTGATGTTTTTGCATGTGTATGTTAAATTTTAATAGTAGTAGCACCGCCCACAATCTCTCTACTTTGCCTTAAGGTTGACTGGCAGAGAATTCTTTTGGCATTAAGTCCGCCTTTTGAACGATAAGTATTTCTTTTGTGCAATAATGATTCAATAAATAAATAAATATACGTTTGATAAAGATCAAATAGTACTAATTAGTTTACTTCAACTAAGTATCCCACGTACGAAGCAATTTTACTATTCATTTTTGATTTGCCTGCAATTATTCTTTACGATTGAATTACATAATTCAACCTAAAGTCAACAAATTAGGAATAACATTTTTTTCGCAGGCTGCAGGCTCAGACATGACCGTAGTAGCGTTCCTCATCTTCCCCGCGAAAACCAACAATTTCAACGTGGAGAGCTTGCGCGGCCACGCGGTCACCAAGGCACTAAGGGATACCATCAACGATATACAGCAGAAAGTTGGCAAACGGATGTACGAGATTTGCTTAAGGTCAGTAGTTTTTTAAAGAATTGTCAAAATATTTTAAAAGTCGTCGCCGTTTTAAACTTTTCAATTTATGGCCTGATCGTGTCTGATCAGTAGGCCTAGCGCAGGAGTGGCGCATATATCTCACCCTCGACATAGACTACGTATATTAATGAATATGTACTTTTGACATTCTTCTTCTTTTTTTAATTGATCGCATATATACAAGGTGTCCAAAAATATGTGATTTCCCGTTGCCAGGGAGGTTTTGGGCTTATACTGAGCAACGTTTACTATGGGACCAACCCCGAAATCGCAAATAAAAAAAATTCACCCTCCCATAGAAAATGGACCAGCTAAAATGTAAAATGTCTAAACAGATATATATATATATCTGTTTTTACAGTACATATGGTGCTACTTTTCCGCACTAGTGCGTAAAGTAGCACATTATGTAACTATGTCGAAACTTTAAAGAGCCATATGTACTGTAAAACGTAGTACGATACATGTGCGAATAGGTATTCGCAACTCGTGTCGATTTAAAACACTCCCTTCGGTCGTGTTTTAATTTATCGCCACTCGTTTCGAATTTCCTATTTTTCGCACTTGTATCGTAATGTACTATTTTATGCTTGTATGTGTAAAATAAGTTGGGCTAAAACTATTTATAATTTATTTTATTTCTATAAGTGAGAACCTATAATTGGCTTTGTAATTCTGTCGCAAGTTCTGGATATATATAGCGCTGTTGGTTTTCTATATACTAAAATAAAATAAAAAAAGTATTAATTTAAGAGGGATGGTACTCTCGCGAGACTGTCGCGCCACTCCTGTGCTAGGCCTGCTGTTGTAAGTTGGTGTTTTTTCATTTCAAAGAACCGTAATAAATGTACCGTAACCGTAATTTATCTTCGCTAATGTAAGTAAATAAAGCACGAAATAAAATCTTTATTTTATTTTGTATTTTTATTTTTATTTGTAATAACTCTTGCGGGCTTACAGTTGAGTTTATGTATAACAGGGGACACCTGCCTGAGCCGTCGGACCTGCTCCATAAAGACGATACCGTGCGGCTAAAGCGGTGTATATACGCGTTACAGCGAGACGGCTTGCCTCCTGTCACTACGCATAACGTGGTAAGTGTATTTGTAAGGGATCAGAAATACGCACAAGAATCGTTAAAACTTAATAAATTAATAATAATAACATCAAATTCGTCTAAAAGGGCATCTGCGCTGTTCGCATCGGCCCCACGTATGCCTCCCAAAGGTCTCCTGGTCCCAAAGGACATACAAATAATAATAATAAAGACGTTTATTCAAAGTTTAGACATAGGTACACAATAAAAGCACACAATAATGCTTAGAAACTAATTGAAAAGGAAAGTGGCTCAGCTAATGTCTGCGCCGAAAGGCCTCGGGGCACAGCGGCCCTAAGGACTTCCAGCAATGGACGTTGTTATTCTGCCACCGCCGTATTTGTACATCTAGCTAAGGACAGCAGAAACATTTACACTATTACATATAGGACAGGATAGCAAAACCGAATAATGCGCAGTGGATAAAAAAATGCTAACAAAATTCCGCAACACGCAACAACATCTATAAAGTAACGCCCATCCCCTGCAACAAGCACGGCCCGAAAGTTCCTAGTATGCCGGCAGCATTCCCACGCTGTATGGCGATGGAAATTTGTTGAACCAGCCCAGACCCAGAGCGCATTACCCTTCTCCCATAAACGCCTGCCCAACTCCCTCAAAGCCTCATTATTATACTACCCTCAGTGTTTTAACTATTTCTTCTTGTTATTCGACCCTCGACCTGTGGAACAGCATGGTTAAAAAAAATGTGGACCCAATTTTATTATACCCCGTTTTTATGAAGATTAGAATTTTTCTAACCTCAAAAGTAGTAATTAATTAATTTTTTCTTCCAAAATGCTAGGTTCCTATGGGTATCCTGCCTTTTTGCCGAAAATTGTAATGCCGAATTTCACTTGCCAACCAAATTTTTCGCAGACGTTTTAGTTGGCATAATAACTTTTATCAAATAATTATTTCGCAACCATTTCATTTCCCAACCCCATAGTTGGGAAATGAAAATTGCGTACTAGGTTGGGTTAGGTTAGATTGGATTATGTAAAGTTGGGAAATGAAATTCGCCCAAATGAAATTTCGGCGAAAAGTTGGTTGGCAAGTGAAATTCGGCAATATAATTTTCGGCGAAAAGGCAGAGAACCGTTCCTATAATATCTAATACTGCGGTACAATAATATGTAAACTACACTGTAATTCAGTGCACAGTTACTTAAATATAATTTTAGATGAAAATGGTTACCACGAGGCTATAAAATTTGTAATTTGAATCCAGTCAAAGTAAGGGTTTCGCTTCGAGTTGTGAGATAATAAGCTGGATAATCGTAATTACGGCAATCTAAAAGTTGTCTTAAAAGTCACAGTTTTAGGGAGGCGCCCTAGCGACATGTACCGTAAGACGTTCTTAAACGGCTACCTCTCTGTTTCTCTCATTTTCCTCATGTTGTCCCAGCATTTTGCCACGGCTTATACCTATATTATTTTCTACACAAACAGTCTTATCCATACAGTTTCCGACAAGCAGCAAGCAAATTCGTATTGTACGAAGGGTCAACCTGACCAGCGTTGTAGTGGGTAAGCCTGCTGCAACACATGCTGAGGTTCGCTCCTTTTGAGCATCATAATTTTAAAAGTTGTTTATATCTACATGTAAACATTAATTTGTGCCTAATTAAGTTTCATTTTAAGGCTTGTAATGTTTTGTAGCATTGCCTGTAAACATTTTTCAATGTGGTGTTAAATAAAAAAATTCTATGTCTATGTCTTATAGCCTGGGTCCGCTTAGCAACTAGTCCCAAGAATTGGCGTTGGCGCTAGTTTTTAGTTTTTTTTTTCTATTTTATATGCCCATATGGTGGTAATATTTGCTGTGTTGGGTGAGGTCTTGGTAGCTCAGATGGCAGATCACTGGGGTACGCTCCAGTGGTCGTGAGTTCAAGTCTCACCCAAAACAATTTTTTTATTTTATTTCAAAGCTTACTTTCTAGCTTATTATCTCTCATTTCCTCGCTAACCACGCGATAATATAAAGTGGTTACAACCGGGTAGATAGATATATTTTTCTTGAATATGTTACACCAAATTCTTAATTAACACCCTCGTTTGCAAAATTTCACTTACCCCCCTCGTTGCACAATGTCCTAATGTTTCTAGATATATTATTATGTATAATGGCTGATGTAGCTTTTGTTTCTAGGTGGACGATTGGAGCGACCCGGTTTTAAACGCCGTCAGACGTTGCCAAATGTTCAACACTATCAATGATAATGTTAAAGTAAGTATTTAAACATGTCTCAATAATTAGTGCTTTATACAATCGTATTATAATACAGAGCTTTTTAGTTGTGTACCGTGTTTACGTCACGAAGCTTGCTGAGTGGCCTAAGTAGGCACGAGATTGAAAAGCTTGATATCACTATTGTATATTATGATGACATGGAGCTAATCTGATGATGGAGACAGGAGGTGACCATGGGAACTCTGTGATAAAACAGCGCAACTAATTGTGTATGGGTTTGTTAGAATTATCTTGATGACTATTAGTTGCCTGTGGAAAGAAAAGTACAGTCAGCGATAAAAGCTTATACGTTATGAATTACTAAGACCAAATAAAATAATAGTATTAGTGAAGACTAAATTCGGTAATCAGCAACCAGGTAACAGGGACTCCCAAAGTTTGCTTCTCCAAAAGGTATTTTTTTAAATGAAATTTGAAAGATTGCTTGGTTTTCATATGACGAATAGGTGGAGGAATATTGTTCCAGCACCTGGTTGCGGGATACCGAAAACAGCCTGTGAAAGCAACGGTTTTGTGGGGATGCGCTTCCAAAAGACATCGTCTGGTAGATCGAGTACCGTGTCGTTTTGCCTTTCCTTTCGTTCCTAATATTTATATAATTTCTCAGGTAATCTTCCACCCAGAGTTCCTGACCTCAACCAACCCTCTCTTCGGGCTGGACTATGAGGAATTCGTCCGAGGTTGCCATCTCGGCGTCTTCCCGTCGTACTACGAGCCGTGGGGCTACACGCCTGCCGAATGTACTGTCATGGGGATACCTAGCATCACGACTAACTTATCAGGTAATGTAACTCCTCTGGAGTTGCAGGCGTACATAGGCTACGGAGACTGCTTACCATCAGGCGGGCCGTATGCTTGTTTGCCACTGACGTAGTATTTAAAAAAAATCAGGTAAAATAGTCACACCTAATCCTCAATATTGTCACTTAACACTTAATTGAAAATGAAAAAATAATTAGATAAGTAGGTCCAATAAACGTAAGTAATCTATATCTTCTTCTTCCTCGCGTTGTCTCGGCATTTTGCCACGGCTCATGGGAGCCTGGGATCCACTTGGCAACTAATCCCGAAAATTGGCGTAGGCCCAGTTCAACCCAGAGGGTAAACTAGGCCTTATTGGGGTCCGGTTTCCTCACGATGTTTTCCTTCACCGAAAAGCGACTGGTGAATATTAAATGATATTTCGTACATAAGTTCCGAAAAACTCATTGGTATGAGCCGGGGTTTGAACCCGCGATCTCCGCATTGCAAGGCGCACGCTCTTACCGCTAGGCCACCAGCGCTTCAATAATTTATATATACAGACTTATTCACAAATTTATTATGTAAGGAACTTATCTTAATTGTAACTTAATATCGTCAATTGCCACTTAATACCCTCAACTGCCACACAAAAACCATCAACTGCCACTCAGGAACCCTCAACTGCCATATAAATCCCATCAACTGCCACTATAGAACCCTTACCTGCCATTTACGAACCCTCAGCTGCCACTTAAAAACCCTCAACAGCCACATTAAAACCCTCAACTGGCACTTTATAATCCTGAATTAACACTTCTGCCACTCAAAACCCTTAACTGTCACTAAATAGCAGTGGCGGCGCGTCACAAATATTCATAGAGAACCCGGAGCTAATTTTGCTTTTCTTTTCTCCATGAACCGATCGTAGTAGTACTTAACGGGCTGTAATTAGACAAGCCGATGGGAATCGAGTTCTTTGAACGATCCGCCACTGCTAAATAGCCTCAGCTGGCACTCAATGGCCTCATTTGCAACACGTTACCCTCATCTCACGCAAAATACCTTCAACTGCCACACAATCCTTTCATCTGCCATTTATTACTCTCACCTTCCTGTCAATACTCCCAAATACTACTCAACAACATTCAAATATCAAATATCAAACATTTATTCAGCAAATAGGCCACAGGGGCACTTTTACATGTCCATTTTTACAAACAATAAATAAAATAAAAAAAACAATTACAAATATCGAATCTATGAAATAATAATTACTTTATTAGAGATGTATACTGTCTCTAAATGTCAAATTACACAAAAAAAAACTATGATAAAAAAATAAAACCATAAAATACTAAAATTCTTTAGAGATGTATAAGTCTCTAAGTGTCAGAGATAAAATATAAAAAATATATTAAATTATCCTTAGAGATGTAGAGGGTCGCCAAGGCTTGAATTCTTATATAAATAATTAAAAGACAAAAAAAAAAAACAGACAAGAACCGAATGAAGTGTCTCACGTTAATGTCACTCAAAAGTAAAGTTATATACTTTAACATAACCTGTACCCCGTGTAAGCTTAAACAGACCGGTCTCCACAAACAGCACCCGTTCACGAGTATGACGTGTATCTCAGCCATCGCCTCCCTCAACCTTCATTCGGGAAAGTGGCGACCCGATCAACGACGCCACCGTAAGTAAAGACTTTTTAGCGAGCATGACATGTTCAAGCTGCCGGGTTGTATTAATAAAAATATAATAAAAAATTGTGAGATACTACATTTGTGCTTGTAAGTTACATTAAAGACGGCATAGCGCCACATAAACGCGACTACATATTATTCATAAGGAGTGCCTACCTATAAAACTAAATTATAAATTTAAATTGACTTAGAGATGTACAGGTCTCTAAGTGTCCAAATCATTAAAATAGGTATTAAAATAAAATTGAATTTAAAATAAAATAAAATTTAAAATAAAATAAAATCTTAGAGGTGTATAAGGTCTCTAAGTGTCCAAAACTAAAATAATACAATCAAACGAGAACATGATGTTCTCTTGTGTCACTTCTACTTACATTTTTATCATATTATCAAGATCAAGCTACTGGCTTAAAGGCATCCTTATCATCTATGAAATCATTCACAGCATAATACGCCTTACTTAACAAAGAGCTCTTAACGTGTGACTTAAATTTGTTAAGAGGCAAATTCACTATATCAGTGGGAACTTTGTTATAAAAACGTGTACAGTTCCCGACGAAAGACGTACTAACCTTACGGAGGCGGTGGGCGGGCACAGCAAGTTTATGCTTGTTTCTAGTGTTATAGTTATGGATATCACTGTTAAGCTTGAATTCGTTGATGTTTTTCCGAACGTACATAATATTCTCAAGTATGTATTGAGATGCAACGGTAAGAATGCTTGCATCTTTAAATTTCTCTCTTAGGGATACTCGAGCGCCCAGTCCATAGATGGAACGTACAGCTCGCTTTTGCAGTACAAATATTGTCTGAATGTCTGCCGCTTTTCCCCACAACAGAATTCCATACGACATAACACTATGGAAGTAACTAAAGTATACCAGCCTGGCCGTCTCTACGTTTGTTAGCTGTCTGATTCTCCTCACTGCATAGGCTGCTGAACTAAGTTTGCCGGCTAAAGTGGCTATATGTGCATGCCATTGCAGTTTTGAGTCTAAAGTGACTCCCAGGAAAACAGTTCGATCTTCAAATTCCAGCGTATCACCTTTTATTTTAATCTTGCTGTTATTTACCTGCTTGACGTTAGGTAGCGTAAATTTTATGCATTTGGTTTTCTTTGCGTTCAAAAGCAAATTGTTTGCCGTAAACCAGTTTAATACGGTAGATAGCGCGTCATTAATGCTCTCGAATCTATTTTCCTTTCTGTTCACTTTAAATATAAGGGAAGTGTCATCTGCAAACAACACTATATCATGTCTTTCTTGCACAACTTTTGGTAGGTCATTGATGTATACCAAAAACAGATTGTAGTCATTACTCCCAAAAACTACTCGACAAGCTGTAGACCTCGCTATCGCTCGGTCAGAAATATGAATCCTTTTTGTCTTAATTATAAAATAAAGTCTACAGTAATGATGTGAGGCACAATTTCTTAAATCTAAAATCATCCTTACCATTTGTACAATAAAGTCCAATATTGCAGGTTTTGGCTGTTTCATGCAAGAACACATCGCCGATCCTATGTCTTATGGCATCTACGTTGTGGACAGAAGGTACATTTCCCTGGAGGGATCTGTTCAACAACTGGCGCAGTACATGTTTGACTTTACCAAGTAAGTACATACATACATATAATCACGCCTATTTCCTGAAGGGGTAGGCAGAGACCACGGATTTCCACTTGCTACGATCCTGACATACCTCTTCCGCTTCCTTCACCAAGTAAGTAATGTGCAGTGATCGGAACTATGGGAGTAAAACTTTAACAAAACTTGTTAAGCGGACATAAAATAGTGCATACAGCCCTAAAAATATTCATGTCCATAGGGATAGGAATAGTATAGTACTTACAGCCATAAAAATATTTACATTCATAGATATTCGAATATTTTTAAGGCTATAAGCACTCTTTTTACGCCCGCTTGATAAGTTTTGTTAAAGTTTTACTCCCATAGTTCCGATCACTGGTAATGTGGCTAAATAAGTTCATATTATACTCTGTATCTTTAGATATTTAAATAAAAATAAACAAACAATTTGAACAGTTATGGGGTAGGTATAACATTTTATTAACTGACACAAACGGGACTTCATCGCGTATTAAGTTTTAAATTTACCTCCGACGTTTCGAGGACGGCGTTGTCCCCGTGGTCTCGGAGAAGACTGGCTAAAGTTGACATCAACATCTTCTAGCCGCGCGAGTTTTTCGAACTACCCGCACTTGATTTTGGGTAGTTCGAAAAACTCACACTCATCACAAAAGTTATGGCCAGTAAACCAGTTTTTTGGCAAGTTTGATGCCAAAAATCTTAAGACAGTGAACTTTAAAGTAAATATGGTATACTGTATCGCTTACAGCCGTTGCTGTTAATACGATAAGCTACAAAAAACATTAGAAACTAAGGGATTCAGATCGAAGGTCATTGGCGTTAGAGACCCCCTTAAGTCACAACTACTAGTATTGTATTCAACCGTTGTATAAAGCAAGTGGCGTGGGTTGTTATAAAGAAATACGCCACGAGCATTAATTTTAGGCCTACTTACTTATACAACGTTGCATACAATACTTTTTCTACGACTGCTGACTTATAAATAAAATGCAAAATTAATTTAAAAAACTGTTTAATATGGAAGGTAGAGTTAAGGAATAGAATCTCCATATACCAAAAACTGTCCGACAAAAAACTATAAATAGGTGGCGCTACAATACCTAGAATACTTGAGAAAAAAATCGGATCATAGACAGCCCACTTCACTACGTCAATAACGCCTAGGTTCTTAGCTACTCTAGCGCTACTCTGGAGAGATTTGGAACTATTATTTATAGCTGACAGCTGGACACTTAGCAACAGTTCTACCATGAGAGATTTCACTCCTCTTAAATCCACTCTTCATAGTTTATACAATAACTCGGCTCGTACAACTCAAGCTAGAGTCTGGCTACTGAAATATTACAAAAATTTATGGCGGGAAATTCAAAAAATCTTGGGCTGGTCACACTTTGTGTAGTACAAATTATTACACAAAGGTACAATATTAGCTGGACACTTTTGCAACAGTTCTGCCTATGGAGATACTGTTCCTTGCCTCTACCTTCTATACTGTATAAGCGCGGGATACGTCAAAATGCAAAATATTGTCTATGGTGAACTTTGTTTTTAATTGACGTTCACTAGACGGTGATGACATTTAAAAATAGTTTTTGTAAGTTGGCAGCAATGCATTTTGTTTGAAAACTGTATTAATTTTGATTTTGTTAGGTTGGTAGCCATTAATCGCAGTATCGTTGTGGCGATTTTAAAGCCCAAGTGCTATTATAATGAATAGTCAATATAGACTTTTCTTTAAACTTATTATGTATGTTCATAATTAGTGTTCATAAATGTATAAATGACAGATAACAGTAGAGGAGTAGAAAATATGCTTATAAGCCCCTTCAGGCGGCTATGGGGCAAAGATGAGAGAAAACGGGAATCCATAAATACATTGGTTGCTTTGGGAAACTAACGTGAACAAGTGTACCTATATCTTGTATCAGATATTTATTAATATCTGTTTTTTTCGACAGGATGTCAAGAAGGCAGCGTATCATTCAAAGAAATCGTACGGAGAGGTTATCCGATTTGATGGATTGGAGAAATCTGGGAATTGTGAGTAATATCTAATTATATTTATATTCTTGAGTATTGGGCCCTGGGCACTCCCAGTCTTTTGCATTCGTGGCATATTAGGCCATATCCACTAGGCCACCCGGTTCACGGCGATACCGGGCGGTAGTGGTACTTTAAACCACTAGAGACAAGGCAAGCTAACTCAATATGGCATTTTTTTTAAAGAAAAAGCGGCGAGTTCTCATAAAAAAATCGGCCAAGTGCGAGTCGGACTCGCGCACCGAGGGTTCCGTACAAACCTGTAGGTGTATATTATTATATGATGTAACTAAAAATTTACGGTTTTCGCAATTTTTCCTTTATCTGTGCTATAAGACGTTGACTCGTACTAAATTTCAAGATTCTGAGTTCACGGGCGGTACCCTGTAGGTTTTGATTCCCTTGCGAGTGTCGAAATTTTGCGGAAATTTGCGGCATAAACGGCTGTATCTTTTGATTGCGTTGGTTTAGAAGTTTGATTTTTTCTCAGCTCCAAGGGACAGTAGACCTGAGTATATGATATAAATTCCAGCTTGATACCTCCACCCGTTCCTAAGAAAAAGGGTCTTGAAAGACAGACGGACGGACGAACGGACATCAAAGTGATCCTATAAGGGTTCCGTTTTTTCTTTTCGAGGTACGGAACCCTAAAAACGTCAATTTCTTGAATTTTTTACAAGCTTTTATTTAACTGGCTCTGTTAGTATCTGTGTGGGTCAAATCTTGAAAGCTAATGACCCCCTTTCCCGATTTCCGATTGAGCTGAAAATTTGCATACATATGTAAGTTGACAATGCAATATTATGGTACCATCGATCTGATGATGGAGACAGGAGGTGGCCATAGGAACTATGTGATAAAACAACGCAACCTAATTGTGTTCGGGGGTTTTAGAAGTGCCTCGATGAGTATTAGTTGGGGAGAACTATTAGAAGAAGTATTAGAGGGCGCGTGCGTTTTCCTCAGCCGAGGCACGTCTACACTGGCCGGTTTGTGCGCGAGGCAACGTCTTTTGAACCCAGCGGGGGTCCGTCCTCAAAAATTCAAGTGAGTTTAACCGTGGTATTGAAATATTTAAAAAAAATATTTATATTTCAGTACTACCGCCAAGCGCGAGCCCAGGCGCTTAAGACCGTGTACCCAGACTACGTAGACCAAATGGACATCGAGTTAGGGAAACGATTCAACTACCCCAGACCCATCTCTGAACCTCCCAGCCCCACACATTCTAGTAAGTATTTATAACCCTTTAAATTACTTTTAAGTCAAAATAAGCTATTGTAATATTAATTATGAGTTTAGCTCTGGTTTCCTAGGATATGCCGTCATATACCGTCCGTAATATCAGTGGGGAGACACTAGAGCGTTCGGTCATTCTCGGCGTTCGGCTCAGCATTGCTCCGAGCAATTATTAGGGTTGGCACAACTTGACGTCCCTTTGCGTGCACAACCACAGACAAGATAACTTGAATTTTGACAACCCTAAATAGCCGAAAGGGATAGTGCCATACATTAGAACAAGACAGCATAATTCGTCCCTGGATCGCTGTCAAACTTCGGTTTTATAGGAAGTGTCATTTCTGTACTGTAGTACTATTTTTTAGCTTTAACAATAATATATTCTGTTAAAATAAGAACCGCACCATTTCGATACTTCTCTGAGATTCCCACGTGACAGGCTGAGCCTTATGTGGGGATCAATGTACATCTCTTGTAATGCCAAATTCTTGAAATATATAAATTCTTTAAATTCTTTTTTCTCCAATATGCTTGGAAATGTTCACCTTATTGTAGCAAAAATAGTACGGAAAGTTCTTCGTTATGGTCAAACACAAATTAAAAAAATTCAAACCATTATTGTCGTGTTTTAGCGGACGGGTTAGTTATTACTGTATTCTTTTTACTTTTTTAAAACATGTATGTACTAAGGAAAACGCATACAGCCAATTAATATAGCCGCGGGCTGCGTCTACACAACCCGGTCAGCATCATTTCAAGCTATAGGATAGAGTCGTGTAACGACGGCGTGTATGATCGTGCGAATACTGCTTAATAAAATCAAAGACTATATAACTTTATATTTTTTTAAGTACCTAATGCGTGCAAATACAGCTTATATTGCACAATTATATTGAATGGTCCTGAATGGCTGAATAGTTGTGCCTTTAACTTTTAAAAAATAATTAAAGAGGGAAATAGTTTTTGACTTTTTCGATTTGAGTGCTGGTTGATGCTTAAATTATGATTATTTTACCTGATTTCCTGGCATGTTTGGAGAAAAACACTATATATGCCTCGGCAGGAAATGCAATTCGTGGATTCGTCTTCTTTGTCGGACTCCGCTTCGGGTCGTCCGACAAAATCGACACCCATCCACGTATTGCCCTTTCCCGGCCTCTGTAATAATGTACTAATAAATTCTGCGGTAATACAGCGGTTGAATGACATCACTAGAACGTTGTCTATGTTAACAAAATGGCGCGGTTTACTAGAGGGCGGTGATTGAAGGAACAGTATTTTTGCGTCCGTAATATTACGGCCGCTACATGACGGCCCCACTATCCTTGGTAACCAGGGCTTTTGTGGCATTGCACACTTAGGTATATAGGAAAGTGAAGAGTAAATTGGACACTATTGAGTGCTGATAGATGAAGAATTTGAGTGGGGGCAGAAACAATAGGAACGGAAAATGCCTTTTTTGCCGCACAAGTGCAGAAAATACTACATTGTAGAGTTTTTGCGAGGAAATAAAAAAATAATTATTTTTCTATTGTTCAGGTGACAAAATTTTCATATATCTTCAAATAATTCGTCCGGGAGTTAACGAAAAAATTAACTATCAACTTTGTGGTCGCTTGGATGTCTCTAAGCGTAAGTTTGTATTGTGTATCATTATCATTAGTAATGATATTATATTGTATTGTATACTATATTGTGTGCAATGATTCATTACACACAATATAGTATACATAGATAGAATGAACATCAAAGTTTTCTCATCCCATCAATTATATTTTTTTTTTATCTGCCTCATCTTTAATTTAAAGCGTTTTTCTTTTTTTATTTCCTCGCATACATTGTATGATACATTTGCGGCAGTTAATTTCCGCACTTGTATCACAATAGTACATTACCATACAGGTGCGAAAAATAGGAAATTCGCAACGAGTAGGGATAAATTAAAACGCGACTGAAGGGAGTGTTTTAAATGGACATAAGTTGCGAATGACCTATTCGCACATGTATCGTACAACGTTTTACAGTAAATATGACCCTTTAAATTTTGGACATAGTTACATAATGTGCTAATTTACGCACTAGTGCGGAAAAGTAGCATCATGTGTACTGTAAACTCGTTTTAAGCGGATAGGCGTATTAATACAAGTTGAAGCAGCCATTGTAAAATGGTGTATTATGCGAGAAATTATGTCAAACTTATATATAATATCGTATTAAACGGGTTCAACTGTAAAAGTGTTGATTAGACAGATAGCAATTACATTTTTTTTATATATATCTTATTATTTGACGACTTGTTTGGCCTCGTGGGTAGTGACCCTGCCTATGAAGCCGATGGTTCCGGGTTCAAATCCTGGTAAGGGCATTTATTTGTGTGATGAGCACGGATATTTGTTCTTGAGTCATGGGTGTTTTCTATGTATTTAAGTATTTATATATTATATATATATCGTTGTCTAAGTACCCACAACACAAGCTTTATTGAGCTTACTGTGGGACTTCGTCAATTCGTGTAATAATGTCCTATAATATTTATTTATTTATTAATATTATTTCAGCCTCTTCTCAAAAATTTATGTTCCCAAGTGGTAAATCCAGTGGTAGGTCGATTTTTTTAAAACTGTAAACATAACATTAAAGAGGAGACTCTTTCCACATAGATTTTCGTACATTGACCCACCCTTTGCTATGTCTTCTATTTCATGCGCATAATTGTATTGGACCCGGGTACCTCCTTAAACTACTTCCAAAAGAGAGTTATGGGCATTGTGAATGTCATCTCGCTTTGTGTGGTAGGGCGCAGCACAGCGGATGTCATTTCAGATCTAGAGCAGAGCCCAACTGGGGAAGTACCTCCACCTTACAGAAAACCGCAGCCAAAAACACTAGACCCTACTCATAGTGTTGTGTTCCTACCGGTACCTTACTCGGTTGCCAGAGCTCAACGAGGGTGCGGAGTGTTAGGGTCAATGCGCATGTACTCCTTCAGAGTTGCAGGCGTAAATACGCTACGGAGACTGCTTACCATCAGGCGGGCCGTATGCTTGTTTGCCACCGACGTAGTATAAAAAATATTGCTTTTAAGCTCGCACAGTGACTGACAACCGGCATCATGGGCGGGACAGAAATATAATTACGTGCGTGCAATAGAGATAGCAACAGGCGAATCAATGTATGAAAATCTATGTGGAAATCGTCTCTGCTTTAGCATGTTTCACAACAAAAGATATCGTTAATTTTTTTTTCATTTTGTTAATAATAATTTGTTTAGATATGGATGTATGTTTATAATGAATATCATTTTATGTCTGTAATTAGGATTGAATATTAATGTCATTTGTAATAAATGTGGCTTTCCATTACAGAAGGGTTCTTATGCTTCAAGTGCAATAAGGTCCTTTCCATTTAAAAATTCCAACATAAATTCGATAGAAAGGCCCTTATTGACGACCAGTCTGGCCTAGTGGGTAGTGACCCTGCCTATGAAGCTGATAGTCTTGGGTTCGAATTCCGGTAAGGGCATTTATTTGTGTGATAAGCACAGATATTTGTTCCTGAGTCATGTATGTTTTCAATGTATTTAAATATTTGTATATTATATATATCGTTGTCTGATAACCCACAACACAAGTCTTCTTGAGGTTACCGTGGGACTTAGTTAATTTGTGTAAGAAAGTTTTTTTTTAATACTACGTCGACGGCAAACAAGCATACGGCCCGCCTGATGGTAAGCAGTCTCCGTAGCCTATGTACGCCTGCAATTCCAGAGGAGTTACATGCGCGTTGCCGACCCTAAATAATATTTAATAATATTTATTTATTGCACATGAAGTATCCCTCGCACCCTTCTCTCATGGAAAGTCACAAATAGGCTCATTGTATTGAAAAATCATGGTAGAAATTAGTAGTTGTCATTTGTTTATACACGGTGTAACACGAGGAACCTGAAAGATTTTAACCACGCACTTCTGAGGCAAAAGGCAAAAGAAGGAAAAAACATTATATGAGTTTAAGTAAATTTCGCAAAAAAGATTTTTTTTTTTCAAATTTTTGACTGTTTTTGTACATATAAAGTTAAAATTAAGGTAAAACTGGCACTAAAATGATTTTTTACCTTTTTTTGTAAAACCTAGTTTTTGCAAAGGTTACTTGTCAATTTTTGACATCTATCAATGAGGATATTTAGACTACACCCCATAATGGCAAAAAGTTTTCCACTAAGTTACAATAAACGAAGAAATTCAAAGGTGTATGTGAAGTCCCCAATCCGCATTGGGCTAGCGTGGGGACTATAGCCCGAGCCCTCTCGCACATGAGAGGAGGCCTGTGCCCAGCAGTGGGACGTATATAGGCTGAATTATTATTATTCTTATATTATTACAATAAATGTTTTTTTTAATTGGTATTAACTCTGGAACTACGCGAAATTCAGAAAAGTTTATATGACATTTTAGTCTCTAAATGTGATCAGGAATACACTATTAAAATCTTTCGGTTTCCTCATGTTACACCGTGTATAACATTTTTATGTGTATTTCTTTTCAACCATTCCCAAATTCTCATGTCTATTTGTATATTTTGGAACTCAATGAAAAGTTTTCAAAACCTATAATACTATATAACTTAATATAATTAACTAAATAATTAACATCAGTACGCAACCTCCGGCCGACGTACACAAACACAAAAGATATCGACACTCAAACCGACAAGCCCTCCGCTACGTTCAGCATTCAACAATCCCTCGAGCTCCTCGACATCCAAAATGCACCTTCCACCGACGGCATAGAGCTCAATTTCGAGAAGCCATTCAATGAGTCAGAGAATGAGAACTATAGGACGCCCAATGAGAATTTTCTGGAACCCCTGAGCGAAGCTGTGGTGGAACAGATTGACCAGCTGATATCAAAGCTGAATGACTGTGCGGATAAATAGGGTATATTATGGTACAGCCACGGACTTTAATTCTTAAGCCAGTATTCTGCCTTTTCGCCGAAAACTGTATTGCCGAATTTCACTTGCCAACCAACTTTTCGCAGACGTTTCATTTGGCCGAATGACTTTTACCAAATAATTATTTCGCAACCATTTCGTTTCCCAACCCCATAGTTGGGAAATGAAAATTGCGTACTAGGTTGGGTTAGGTTAGGTTGGATTATAGTAGGATTCAACAACCGGTTTGGCCTAGTGGGTAGTGACCCTGCCTACGAAGCTGATGGTCCCGGGTTCAAATCCTGGTAAGGGCATTTATTCGTGTGATGAGCATGGATATTAGTTCCTGAGTCATGGGTGTTTTCTATGTATTTAAGTAATTATAAATATTTATATATTATATATATCGTTGTCTAAGTACCCTCAACACAAGCCTTATTGAGCTTACTGTAGGACTTAGTCAATTTGTGTAATAATGTTCTATAGTATTAAAAAAAAAACTGTAGACGTCTTTAAGAGTTTACCCCTCTGTCGAAAAGCTCGGCCAATGGTCATATGTATTGTATGGACTGACGTTTATCTGTCATACATTTGACATGCCCCTCCCCCGCAAAAATCGGCAGACTGTTTTGTACAGAAAATAACAGTCAAGGCTTGTCCAGTTTTCAAATCCTCCAAGATAGTAGTAGTAGTAAAACACTTTATTGTACAAAAAGAAACACAAAACAGGAAAGAACGCACATCATTTGTACAAAGGCGGACTTATCCCTTTCAATGATCTCTCCCAGTTAACCTTATTATGTAAAGTTGGGAAATGAAATTCGTCCAAATGAAACTTCTGCGAAAAGTTGGTTGGCAAGTAAAATTCGGCACACAATTTTCGGCGAAAAGGCAGAGAACCCTCTTTGGTACTGACAACCAAATTAGCTTGAACCCTCAATGGCACAACTATTAACGTCCGTGACTGAACAGTGTTGGATCATGGGTTCAATTTTGCGTGTTTAACGGGATGGTGGCACCAGTATCTACTATACCTAGTCTACATAGTGGATTTATTAGTTAACCTAGTCATCGCTAATATCGATACGTTGTCGTTTTGCACCTACGAACAACAACGCGACAAATTCAAAATATTATATCTCCTGTTTCACGGTTTACGGCATGAATGAAGAGAAAAAAAGTTGTAGAGAATCAAATTCTGAACAATTTTGCTTCCCACCTTTTTTCCCCCAAAATCGATATTCTGGAAATTAAACTTAATTAATTAATTACCCATTTCATGCCGTAAAACATAGGAGATAATGATAATATTTTAAATATGTCGCGTTTTTCACGTTTAATTTCCAAAATATCGATCCTAGAAGAAAAATTGTGAGGACCAAACTTGTAGAAAATCAAATTCCCTACAATGTTTGTTCTTACGGTTTTACTGTAAAATCAAAAATGGCCGAGTTATTCAAGAAAAACCGTTTTACGAATATACACAGGAGCCTGATTCAGTCTACTATTTGCATTTACATTCTCAGTGACCCCCCCGAGGGACCTACGAAAAAAAATCCAAGAACTGATTATTCTTGAACTGATTGGACCCGGGTACGTCCTTAAACTACGTCCAAAAGAGAGGTATATTGTGAATGTCATCTCGCTTTGTGTGGTAGGGCACAGCACAGCGGATGTTATTCCAGATATAGAGCAGAGCCCAACTGGGGAAGTACCTCCACCTTACAGAAAACCGCAGCCAAATAACACTAGACCCTACTCATAGTGTTGTGTTCCTGCCGGTGAGTAAGGTTGCCAGAGCTCAACGAGGGGGAGGGGGGGTTCAGGGTCGGCAACGCGCATGTAACTCCCCTGGAGTTGCAGGCGTACATAGGCTACGGAAACTGCTTGCCATCAGGCGGGTCGTATGCTTGTTTGCCACCGACGTAGTATAAAAAAAAATATTCACGAGTAGGGTCGGTTTTTTTGGATATAATGACTGTACGAAGGGTAAGCTCTTAAAGGCGATTACAAATGTTAAATCCTGCAAGTAGCCGCATATATTAAGATAATAATATGAAATACATTATTTTTCACTGCTTTTTGCGTTTGAATTAGTATTATTTAGGGTTTGTTTTCGTTAGGGTGTTCTGTAGTCACGTATAGTATTAATAAAATTATAATAAGTATTCAATAAGTAGACTAACAAAAACATTGAACAGCCAAGTATAGTTCGTGTTATCCAAGATGACGCGCAATTTGTCAAATATAATCTTTAATTTAATGAGAATAGGAGTCAAGGCCCGCGTCTTCATGAATGACACGATCTACTATAAATAACTGGGGGCTTACCGCAAAAACCGAAATTCACAAATTGCGGAGATCTTTCTCTTTTTATGTCACTAAGACATAATTAGAGTGACAGAGAAAAATGCCCGCAATTGATGAACTTCGATTTTCGCGGTTACAGCCCTGTTTTCCTCATTTTTTGTGAGCTAAGTAAAGTTAGTAAGTGAAGGTACTATTTGGCCTAAATATTCAAAACAAACTCAACATTTTATTGTTAATACGTCGGCTGGGAATACGTTTGTGCCAAATCCATTTTTTAAGCAAAATTGTTTTTTAATGATTCCTAAAATAACAAAAAATATGTTATATGTACATAATTGACAGTAATAGGTTTTTAAAAAACTTTACTGTTCAAAAATGTTGTGCCATTTTATAGGATAATTTCATAAAAACAGGACATTAGCACAAAAATTGTGACATATCCAAAACTTTGTGCCATGTCATACTCATTACTCATCAGAAACGGATATGGCAATAATAGAAATGCTTTTATTTCCTGATTACCACTCTATTCAAAATATGTGTATAGTACTAGTTATTTAGTTAGTTAGTGCTTCTGGGCATTTTCCGCAAATCGACAACCATTGTGCCTATTTTGCGTGAAACGAGGTAGCGCTACTCTAACCACCCCAGCTCCTCCACGAAGCCTAGCAAAGTTTTCAGGTTGCTAATTGCCTCTCCTAGTGTGCACGGAGTCCCTAGGTATTTGTTCCTGTATACTTCTACCTGTTTGCAGTCTAGGAGAATATGTTTTGTTGTTTCTTCTTCTTCCATGCACGCTCTGCACATGGGGCTGTCCGTTTTACCCATATTGTGTAGGTGTTTGTTAAGTGTGTTATGTCCTGTAATTAATCCTACTATTTTACGTAGTTGGTGTCGAGGTGTTTTCAGTAGTATTTTGGTGAGTTTGTGGTTCAGTTCCGGTAGAAAATCCTTAGTCTGCCTGCATGTGTCCATTTCATTCCAGTATTTATTGTGCAGTTGTCTGTGATGTAGGTCTAGCTGGTTGTGTATATAGGATATTGGTAGGGGTATGATGGGCTCGGGTCCATATGCCGGCGTTTCTGAGCCTTTCCTGGCCAGTTCGTCCGCTGCATCGTTTCCTCTTGATCCACTATGCCCCTTTATCCATTGAATTGTTACTTTGTTGCCTTCTTTGCTCACTTCCGTGAGGCTTCGATGACATTCGAGTATGAGCTCTGAATTAAGTTTGTCGCTGCATAGCGCTTGTAGTACTGATTTACTGTCTGATAGTATTAGTATATTTTCGTGTTTCACCTTTCGTCTTGTTATGGCATTGCAAGCTTCTATTATTCCCACACATTCAGCTTGGAATACCGTGTTATGTTCTCCCAGGGGTTTTGAGATGTGTATGTTTAGGTCCTCCGAGAAGACACCACATCCTGTCCCTTCAAATGTTTTTGAGCCATCTGTGAATATTCTTAGGTTTGTTTGGTCTAGTCCTTCTTTTGGATCTTCTGTTAATGATATGGCGTATTCTTTCCAGAAGATCATAGTTTTTGGTGTTTTGTCGATGGGCGCCTCCAGCATGGGTAGTTTTGAGATCATATTTTCATAGATCTTCTTGTGCGATGAGCTGAAGGATGTCCATAGGTTTAGCTTTTTCAACCGAAGAGCCGTGGCAGCCGCTTCTTTTTGTATATATATATATGTAATGGTAGGAGTCCTAGCATTATTTCTAGCGCCGCAGTCGGAGTAGTTCTCATACAGCCCGTCGCAGCCACACATGCTAGTCTTTGTGTTTTGTTTAGTTTGTCTATTACCGTGGTTAGCTGGGTGCTTGGCATTATTACCATTTTGTATAGCCACAGTATGATGTGAGGAGCAAGTCCCCATCTCTTGCCCATCATCCTCTGGCATTGCCAAAAGGCTACTGTTGCTTTGTTTAGTTTAGTTAGTGTATAGTACACTAACTAAACTAAACAAAGTAAACACTGAAGATATTATGAACATAATTACTTAACTATTTTTGAACATTTCTGCATATTCATTTTCTCTTTTTTGCATACACACACACAAACACACACATACACACATACACACATACACACACACACACACACACACACACACACACACACACACACACACACACACACACACACACATACACATGTTTAGATTTATAAGTTAAACTCAGTATTAATGATACTAAAGTTTTTCAATTTTTATCTAAAATTTATATAAATAAAACATCTCCTGCAACTAAATTTTTGGGGAGGAGCGCTGTTTACCCTAAAGTACAGGTTATACCTATTTAGGAAGCAGAGTTTCTAATTTAAGGAAATCTATGTAAATTGATGTTTATGAAATAAATTCATTCATTCATTCATTCAAGTACTACTGCACTACCTTAATATATGGGCAATAAAGTTGTGTACACATATTTTTGGCACTTTTTTCGTATCGATATTTTCAGACGTGATCGTACATATGTGGCTAAATGATAGATAAGTTGAATATTTCCTAGGTATAAAACCTTTTTTTGCCTTTCGCTCTTCTGCAAACCGATCTGGGTAGTGACCTAACGGGTAGTGGTAGCCGATGGTCCCGGGTTCGATCCCGGTAAGGGCATTTATTTGTGTGATGAACACAGATATTTGTTCCTGAGTCATAGGATATTCTATGTATTTATATAAGTATGTATTTATCTATATACGTATGTATATCGTTGCCTAGTACCCATAATACAAGCTTTGCTGAGTTTGGGGCTAGGTCGATCGGTGCAAGATTATCCCCAAATATTTATTTATTATTTGACGACCGGTTTGGCCTAGTGAGTAGTGATCCTGCCTACGAAGCTGATGGTCCCGGGTTCAAATCCTGGTAAGAGCATTTATACGTGTGATGAGCATGGATATTTATTCCTGAGTCATGGGTGTTTTCTATGTATTTAAGTATTTATACATATTTATATATTATATGTATCGTTGTCTAAGTACCCTCAACGCAAGCCTTATTGAGCTTACTGTGGGACTTAGTCAATTTGTGTAATAATGTCCTATAATATTTATTTATTTATTTTATTATTTAAGGTAAGTGCCGTATGCTACAAACGTATTCTCACCTGACGAAAAGAGCATTATTTTGTGTAGATATTTTTCAATACCTGAAGCCCTAGTGTAAATTTATCCGATACCGTGACGTGACGTACGCGTTTGCGTTAATTTTCATTTTAGAAACAGCGCGCCAAGCGGGACGTTTTGGAAACTCAAAATCCCATACAAAATGAGAATTAATGCAAACGCGTACGTTACGTCACGCTATCGGATAAATTTACACTAGGGATACTGCCCTTCTACTTTTTCTGCTGTTGACTTTACTTTTTTGTGGTAGTTTTTTTTTTATACCACGACGGTGGCATACAAGCATACGGCCCGCCTGATGGTAAGCAGTCACCGTAGCCTATGGACGCCTGCAACACCAAAGGCATTACATGCGCGTTGCCGACCCTTTAAAAACCTGTACACTCCTTTTTTGAAGAACTCCATACTGCAGCCCCTCGGGAAAACCTCGGCACGAAGCTCATTAAATAATATGCACATTTTCTAGGGGCAACTACACCTGCAGCATCAGTCCATGGCTCAGACGACGAAGACGAGGTAGACGAAGAAAAGGAACTGGCTGAATTGAGGATCAGTGACAAATAAAAAAAAAAACAAAAAAGTTCAATACGGGTAAGTCACATTGGGGCCTGTTTACACATTCATTAGTGTTTATTGTGAGTTCACATACTCAGTTTCCCAGGTAGGAAATGTGTGAAATTGGAATGAACACTACAGTAATTAAGCGCTGGTGGCTTAGTGGTAAGAGCGTGCGTCTTGCAATCCGGTCGCGGTTTCAAACACCGGCTCATATAGTCGTTAGATTTGTAGCTGGCCCCCAACGGCTTATCCTTTGTCTATTGTTAATTAAAATGGCGCGTGCCACTACCGTTATTTAATTACAACTCCTATGGTAATTGGAATAAAATTCAAAATGAACAAATGGAAAAATAATTTGCGATTTCTTGTGTGGTCCCTATACGGTTAGTGAGTGCCGGCGAGTCGAGCGCTACCTAACCAGTCTAAAATGTGTCCTCGATATGCGTAACAAAGGCGCGTTATCGGGGAGCGCACTTACACTGGTTTTTTGAGCGTCGGACTAGCCCGCGCTCAGGTGCCAATTAGAATTATACGACCTTTTTTTTCAGGTAGTGGCACGCGCGGTTTTAGTTAACAATAGACAAAAAATTAGCCGCTTCGGGCCAGCTTCAAATCGAACGACTATACCAATGTGTTTTCGGGGGTCTCTATTGTTTCCCGTAAAATCATAATGTATTGTTTGTCCGCATTTTCGTTAGTCATAATTTGTTTTTTTTCTCAGAAACGCGTAACTATTCAGGATTGCCATAAAACAAACCTATCTTTAGGATAATCTTACGAAAATCCTGAAAAGTTAACGCTTTCAGAATTATGACTAATGATAATCTGACAAACATTACATTATGACTTTCAATAATTATAACAAAGGGATCCGGTCTTTCGGAACTCCTGTACGAAATATCATTTGATATTTACCAGTCGCTTTTCGGTGAAAGAAAACATCGTCAGGAAACCGGACTAATCCCAATATATAAACTAGACCTCTAGTTTACCCTCTGGGTTGGAAGGTCAGATGGCAGCTTTCGTAAAAACTAGTGGCTACGCCAATTCTCGGGATTAGTTGCCAAGCGGACCCCAGGGAATGAGCCGTGGCAAAATGCCGGGACAACGCGAGGAAGAAGAAGGAACACTAATCAATGTGTAAACAGGCCCTAATGTGAAGGCCAGCCACACATACCCGTATTGACTTTAGGTATCTTCTAATGTGCACCTTATCGGCTAAGATATAGAGTATAATTTAGAAAAAACTATACTTATATGCGCTTTTATCGTGAATAATTGATTTTTTTAAGTTACACTTAATTACGACCCCGTAATTATTTTTTGAACATTTACCGAGCAGCAATGTTTGCAACAACAATGTACTGCAAACATTACGATATATAACACGACATTACGAGATACGAGCTTTTTAAAGCAACTGTCAACAGGCGACCGTTATTAAAGTTACTATAAAAAGCTCGTAACTCGTTTTGCTTTACATTGCGAGCCGAATTATTTTGCATGGTTTATATTTTCATTGTATTTCTAAGCAAAAGTTATCTCAATATACTTGTTAGATCCTATGCTAAACACCGTTTAAAGGTTATTGAATTTACACGCTGTATGTACATACCTAAAGACCTAAAGTTAAGTCCAAAAAGCAAACCGTTGATAGTTATTTACTTTGCAGGGGGCAAAGTTGTTGCTTAACACCTTTGGCTAATATTTGATACCCGAGCAAGCGAAGTATTCTAAAATTATGAAGGCGAAAGGTTCAAAAATTTAATCTTGAGCTTGCGAGGGTTTCAAAGAATCTTGAGCCTGGTCTAGTGGGTAGTGACCCTGCCTACGAAGCTGATGGTCCCGGGTTCAAATCCCGGTAAGGGCATTTATTCGTGTGATGAGCTCACGGATTTTTGTTCCCGAGTCATGGGTGTTTTCTATGTATTTAAGTATTTATATATTATATATATCGTTGTCTAAGTACCCTCAACACAAGCCTTATTGAGCTTACTGTGGGACTTAGTCAGTTTGTGTAATAATATCCTATAATATTTATTTATTTATTTATTCAAAGCATTAAACAAACTTTGCTCCCATGTGAAACACAAAATTGTTCACTACACCTAGGAAATAATTACTAATCAAATCTAAACGAACGCTATTAACCTTTCGAGACCCGTGGTCTCCCTGGGTAGCCAGCTTAAAAAACCAATGATGGAATGTCGCTATTTTAGTCCGGGTCTCGAAAGGTTAAATATTTATCATTTTAAAGTCAATTCTACCAGCCAACATGAGAATGAACTCATTGCGTCAACTTACTTGACTTACAGAAAGATAAAGAGCTGGTGTAGTGAAAAATATTTGCAAGAATTAAGTTAATGAATTTATGAATTCTTTTTTTGTCTTAGTGCAATATCAGGTAAAAAGACACTGTGCCGTGTTTAAGAGAATATATTTTTCTAATGTTATTTCTGTTAAAAAAATTAACTTGCCTTTTTATATAGTATGAATTTATTTTCATAAGTTTTAAGATATTTTCTTAAACTGATTTTAATTATCAACTATTATCGTATGATAGCTATAGTCTGTATCTTTAGGTATTTAAAAAAAGGTAAACAAACAATTTGTACATTTTCGGGTAGTTTTAATATTTATTGGTTAACCAACCAAATACAAAACCGCCTGGATCTGTCACTGAACGACCAGACTTTAAACCTACATTATTTGATCATGTAATGTTTTCATCTACCCTCAGCTGCCTTAAGGAGCCATTTGAGGGTAGATTTTGTTTACCTTTTTTTAAATACCTAAAGATACAGACTATAGGAGAGATCCTTAATATGAATAAGTTTGTATTTTTCTTTATATATATATTACGAATATATGTCCCAGGTATTTAGCCTAACAAAAGCAATATAAAAAAATCAAAAGTTTTTCGAAACTATTTTAAAGTTGTTATAAAATTTTCGGTAAGAGGGTTTTATTTTTACGGATTTTAGAATTGTTATCTCTTTTTATAAAATTTTAGATAAATAATTATGTATTTAGAAAATGTTCTTCCACAATTGGATGAAAATGCTTGTAGTATTTTAAATATCTTTTATAATTATGGTAACAATAAACATGAGAATAAATAAAACCGGCCAAGTGCGAGTTGGACTCGCGCACCGAGGGTTCCGTACAAACCGGTAGGTATATTTTATTATATGATGTAACTAAAAATTTACAGTTTTCGCAATTTTTTCTTTATCTGTGCTATAAGATATTGGTTCGCACCAAATTTCAAAATACTGAGTTCACGGGAAGTACCCTGTAGGTTTTGATTCCCTTGCGAGTGTCGAAAATTTGCGGAAAGATGCGGCATAAACGGCTGTATCTTTTAATTGCGTTGGCTTAGAAGTTTTATTTTTTCACAGCTCCAAGGGACAGTAGACCTTAGTATTTGATATAAATCCCAGCTTGATACCTCCACGCGTTCCTGAGAAAAAAGGTCTTGACAGACAGACAGACGGACGGACGGACAACAAAGTGATCCCATAAGGGTACCGTTTTTTCCTTTCGAGGTACGGAACCCTAAAAAGCTGCAAATTTATATGAAAAGTTTATCAGAATTGTCTAACGATTGACATGTTCAAAACCTAATATTTTTAAATATTGAATTGGATCATAATTTCTTAAACTGCGATAATCAGTCCAGTTTTTAAGGAGTTTACCTTCTAATAAAATTGTTCGTGAAAGTTATTTCCTCAAAGGCTAACTGCGAGAAATCCCATATAGGGATAAGTTCGCCTTTGTTGTATTTAATTTACTCCTTTTCCTTACTCGCTTGCTTTACCTGATTTTGCTGAAGTTTTTCTCTGTGGGTGCCTTAGTGAGACATACGACATCCGAAGCCGATCGTTCGGTTCCGAGTTGCCTCAGGTATATTGCATTTTTGGCGAAAATTGTATTGCCGAATTTCACTTACCTAACTACTTTACCGAAGAATGCTAAAAATATCATGGAGAGATCGAATAACCAATGTAGAAGTTTTGCAAAGAATGAAGAAAAAATTGGAACTTTTGGAAACAGTAAAGAAAAGAAAGATCTCATACTTTGGACATATATATCGTAACAATAAATATGTAATTCTAAGGAAAATAATAGAAGGCAAAATAGAGGGTAAAAGAAGTAGAGGAAGAAGGAAGCTAGCCTGGATGGATAACATTAAAAGCTGGACTCATATTAAGGACGCTGCTAACCTGAGCAGAATAGCAAAAGATAGAAATAAGTTCCGAGAGATGGTCGCCGACGTCAGATGATGACATGGCACAAAAGGAAGAAGAAGAACAACTTTTACTAAATCATTATTTCGCAACCATTTCATTTCCCATCCCCATAGTTGGGACATTTATTTATTTAATCGTACGGCTTATACAAAAAAATAGGCAGTTACATAAATATTACAGAATAAAAATTACA